>NW_028186684.1:131367-158486 GCF_003343005.1 Rhea americana | reverse complement strand
CCTCTCCCCCTCCCATTTCTCCCCATCTCTCCTCCCCTCCCATCTCATGTGCCTCTTCCCCTCCCCATTTGAAATGGGGTGGAGGAGTGGGGAGTCCCACTAATGCCCAAAACACTCATTTTCCAAAGGTGGCCCAGGACAAATCACAGAAGCACTGCAGAGCTCCAACCATGCTGCTGATCAGCCAAGCCTTAGCCCATATGCTGTGACACACCTGGCTTAGAAGGGGAGGACTCTGCTGTTGCACAGAGCACAGGAGCTATCCCTGCCTTGGGTAAGGACTGATCTGGCAAGCCCAGGAACCGCAGGGTGTCACCAGCTGAACTGTTTAGTCACTGAATGATCTGGAAAACTTAAAGTGGAGAGCGAACTGGTTTGTGACTCAGGTAGCTTGGGAGAGAGTCCTGCAGGCTGGGTGTGGAGATGACTCAGGGCTCGCCATGGCTGCATGTGAACAGAGGGAGAGGCATCCCGGGTGGACCAGCACCTCTAATGAACACTCAGCTAACTAACCAGCTTGGATTTCTCCAGCAGGAGAAAGCATCCAACAGAGACAGCCTGTGATCAAACAGGGCAAAGAAAGAAGACAGACAGGTAGCTCCTGCTATTCACAGGAGGGCCACTGCATAGGTGCACAAAACTCTGTCCAAGCCCTCTGCTGCTCCCACTATCTCCATGTCTACCAAAGCATCCTTGGAGAGACCTGCTGCTCATCCAAGTAAAAGAGTGGTTTCTCCACCTCTGTGCTGCAGTCTGGCCAGGGACAGCCTAGAAAGCACATCAGGGAAGCACAACAGACCACAGGGAGCAGCAATGGACAGCAAGCCCTTTCCTCTTGGCTGCTCTTCAGGGTGCACAGCACCCAGGGCTTGCACGCTGTGCTCAGTGGCGAGAAGCCCCGGCGAARCTGGGCTTTCTGCTGAGCGTGGCACAAGGGAGGTGCCGGGAGATGAAGGATTCCAGGGAGTGCAGTGGCTGGAAAGGGGAGACCTTTGCAGACGTCCTCTGGAGCAATGCGAGCCACGCAGCCACAGGCCAACTGGTGCTATTCTCAGGTTAACCACGTGTTGTCCCTTCCCTGTATTTTTAGTTGCTGCTCCTCCGCACTCAGGCCACATCGCATGTTGTGCCAAGGGGGCAGCCACAAACAAAACCTCCCCCAAGGAGCTGTGCCATGACTTCCCAGAAACATCACGTTGGGCTGGAGGTCTCCTCCCCTCCCCCAAGAGGTGGCCATACTGAACAGTCCCAAAGCCGGGACACTCTCCCACACTGCACCTGAGCACATTGGACATTTCAGCACAAGCACCAGCCCCTTTAGCAAGCCCAAAACCAATCATTGCTTTCTGCATGGGGCTGTGACATTTCAGATGCCCAGGAGCCCCCCAGGCTTCCCACAGAAGGCAGCAGCCCCAAGCACATGCATCCTTGCACAGGGCAGCAACACTTCTGCAGCTCAGGAGCCGAGACTGTCCCCTCTGGGCATGAATCTGGGTTTCCTCATGCTTCCCGGCTGCTTTCTCCTGTCCCACCTCTCACTACTTAACTCTTGGCACTCTGTGCCAGTACCGCACCAAGCACTGCGATTACTGGTAGCAAAGAAGAGTGCAGTTCAGATGGCAGGGAGCAAAGTTTTTGGGCAACATATCAATCCCAACTTTAAAAGAAAGAGAGATGGAGAGAGAAAAAAAAATAAACACACACACACACACACACACACACACAACATCCAGATCCTTTCTGACTTACTCCCTCCTGGGAATGTTCCCCCAGCACCTAGATGATGTGGAGGGGATAGGCACAGGAGATTTCCTCCCCCTCCACCCCCAAGGCCACACCACAAAGGGTGCTGTTTGCACCCTGAGAGCTGGGGCTTGGCAGATTCAGAAGGCAGAGCTTGCCTGCCCCTTCTAAGGTCCCAGCCACTCCCAGATTAGTGCCACTCAGCTCCAGACCACGTGCAAATCCCACCCTGGGTCACAGCGCACCTCCTCTTCAGCTGCCGGGAAGAGGGAGAGTCACACACCAACACCACCGCCACCCAGAGAACTGAGTTGTCTCCCCCTCAAGCCCATCACCTCCAGCCTGTGCTGAGGATGTCCGCATCCTGTCTCACAACAGCCTCACCAGGGCAGGTGAGTTACTCGTGGGWCTCGAGAGGTCTCTGGCTCATCCCCCTACCTCCGGGCAGGATCAGCCCTGCCCAAATCAGCCCAGGCAGGTGTTTGCTTAACCTGTTCTTAGAAACCTCCAGGAACAGMGTCCACAACGGCAGAGAAAACCCAACCCCCAGCACGGCCACCTGCAGCGCTTCTCCAACACCCAGACCCATCTCCCAGCTCAACACATGGCAGATGTAACCAAAGGCTTGAAGGACAGGGCTACCCTGCTTCCAAGCAGCCTGTCCTCATGTCTCCTCTATGCCCTGTGCTGGAGCACCCCATATCTTCTGCTCTTCTGTAGCTCCCTGCTCATTCTCCTTGCTCTCCTCTCAAAAAGCTCACATCTTTTGGCAGCTCCAGCACCCAACATCCAAGAACTCCACATCACTGCTCCCCTTCATGCAGCCAGCACCACTGCACCTGCAAGACCAGAGGGGACAAGCATGGCCAACTGCCCCTCTGCCACCACCATCCACAGTGGGAAAGGGATCCCAGATGTACTCAGCAGTACCTGAAGCCCTTGCAATCGCTGCTTTGCCATGGGCAGCCGGGAGGCTGCACCTCACCTGCTGCCTGCCAGAAGCCACCTGTGGAAGCTGCCAGCCATGAAGCTAGGTGAGGACAACAGGGAAGATGGGGCTGGTAAAGCTCGAAGGAATCCAGATGGCCAGTGGCCTACACACAGCAGGGAGCGGCTCTCAGCAGTAATCCCTTCAGGACGACTGGACATCGCTCATTGTTTTTGTATAGACAGGAACCAATGCCTGACGCAATCCCAAACCTCTGCTCTAGCAGGGACAGGACACAAAAGGGATGATCTGCTGAACAAAGCTGGGGCTGCTACTCTGCATAATCTCCAAAAATCCCTAGCCAGCACCCGGCTCCCCATCAGGCTGCCTGTGCTGGCTCAGTGGTGAAGGAGCTGCCTACCACAAGTGGACCCAAAGACCTTCAGCCCTGAGAGGTAGCTCCCTGCTCCGCCTGACCTCCATGTCCCCGAGGCCTGGGACGGCAGCCCTTCCACCGAGGAGATCCCTCCCATCCTGGGGATCCGCACTAGGACTCCTATGGAGCATGGCACCACAGATCACCTCCCTCAGGGCACATGCCACAGCAACACCACCACAGTGCACGGCACCCAGTGTACAATTCCCAAGGTGCTGAGCCCCTTCGGCAGCTCATCCCTGTTGCGCTCACCCACCTGCTGCTAGCGCTGGCTAGTGTCAAGCCCTGTGGAGCACGAGCGGAGGATATACCGCACGAGGAGGAGCCAGTTGCCAACAGGGAGCAGAGTCCTGCTGCAAGGAGCAGCTCTGCTCCCCGTGCACCCCACATCTGCTGGGGGCAGCCATGCCCGAGCGACAGACCGGTGCCTTGCCCCAGTCTGACCTGTGAGGTGCCTTCCTCTACACACCGTAGCTGTACTCAGGCTGCACACGTCAGCCCACAGCAGCAGTGCTGCTTTCTATGCCATGGAGCTGCTCTGCTTCATACTAGTTTAGTTGCACATGGCAGCAAGCACAGATAAACGACACTTGCAGCGTCTGCTGAGAAGCTCACACCCCAGAAAGCTGGTGCAGCTCATCCTGAACCACTGCAGCACAGCGGGACAAGGGGTAGGATCTAGCACCCTTGAACAGAGGGAAAGCCTAGGCAGGGGCAGGAGAGGAGCATGTGCTCTGCCAGGGAAAAGGACAGAAGGAGCTGCAAAGGGCTCAACATGGCGTCACAGGGAAGTCCCTGCCATACGCTGTGGAGGAAGGAGGCCCCCCTCCATCTCCCCGGCAGTGGCTCTGGCTGCAATGCTTGCTGATGGCACCAGGCAAAGCCAGACTCCCCTGCCCATTGCCAGGAGCTCCAGAGAGCTCCGTGCGCTACTGAGCTGGGAACAACGTGCTGTTCTGCCTTGGTCTCATGGCAGTTTTCACTGAACAAGAAGGAGCCTGTGGTCCACAGTGAAGGCGGCAGCCACTCCTCCCCACTAGCAGTGGGAGTGGGCAAGGGCTTTGGGGGGGGGRAGGGCTAGACAGCTGCCCCCTACCCAGGCCTTCAGCAAGCCCCATATTGCCAGCAAGTTCAGAGATCTCAAACAGGAAAGTCATATCCACAGCCTTGAAATCCAACTACAAGCTCAGCAGAGAAGGGTGTCCTGGCTTCAGACCCTTCRGGCTGGCAGGAGGGGAGCTGGCCTGCAGAGACAGCTCAGGCTCTAGGGAGCTGTTTTCTCCCCAACTCCATCCAAGCACCTCACCAGGACCTTGACCCATCCAGAAGGGGAACTAGGGAGCAGGAGTCGGGGCACACCACTCCAGGGCAAGCGTCCTGCCTGACTCAGGGCACATTGTTCTCCTTTCAGCTCACATTAGAGGAGGAAGACCCCAGCCCCGTCACAAGGCAGGAGCTGGCTTATACATGGACTGCGTGACGACGCACCAGGGAGGGAACACAACGTTCCACGGAGGATCTTCCCAGGAAAGCCCTCTGCCCAACMCTGGCTTGCATGTGGCAAAGACTAAGGGGAGACTACAGCATAGCAGCAGCACAGAGAGCACAGGAGCAGCCCCGACCCGGGTGCTACACTCTGGCTCCTACCAGTTGGACCAGCTCCCTTCCTCCACCAAGAGGCCCTGCGGCAAAGCGAGAACAACTCCCCCACCATTGCTCCAGTTCCTGGACCTGTTGGGCAGGCTGCAGCAGCCTGGCCCGGATGCCCACTGGGGGGGGGGGGGATGATATGCAAGTACAGCCGACAGCCGGATCACAGTAGCTTGGGAACACCACAGTATCACAGAATCTGTAAAGCTGGAAGGGCCCTCTGAAGCTCATCTAGTCCAACCCCCCTGCTCAAGCAGGGTCACCTGGAGCACGTTAGACAGGGGACACCATTTCCCCCTCAGCTGCCACCTGCCAAGACGCGAAGGGAAGCATGAAGAGACTGCAGCAGCAGAGGCATTTTTGGCAGCAGTGCCGCAACGCCCTCCTGTCCCAGGGAGCACGTGCCCCTCAGCCGCACGGGACACCAGGACAAGAGCTGCTCTCCACCTTGCTCCACTTTCTGCCACCCGCTGCCCGGCTACAGTCCGCCTGCACAGCACAAACCACTGCACCTCTCTCCCAAGCTGGTGTTTATCACAGCACCCAGCTATCTGCCCAACAGTGTTACTAAATCAGGGCAGGCCCAAGCAGAGAGATGGGGACGATAAGAGTAAAGAGGCAAGAGGAGTGTGGCAGCCACACCCCAGTACCCCAGCCCAGAGCAAGCACTGGCGCCGCACCCACTCCTGCCTCCAGCACCCCGGTCACGCTGCCTCGTTCACTGGGCAAACAGTCCCCCGGGGCTGCCGGCAGAGCCTGGGGACAGGCTCTATGCCAGCAAGCAGTGCACACCTGCATGGGGCACCCCCATGGCTGTGGCCAGGGGCGAGGCAGGAACCAAGTGATCCACCACTCCACCCCACCCCAAACTGACAGATGCCCCCAAGTCCAGGCTGGGGCTCAAGAGCCCCGGCAGACGGCCATGAGTGGTGTCCAACAGCTGAGGCAGCAGCTCAGGTTCCTTGTGCACAAACAGGGGGGAGCTGCCTCGCCCCCCCCCCCCCGAGCCTAGGGGTTGCTGTCAGGAGCAGCAATCTGACAGGAGGCTCCAGGCCTCAGGTGCAGGCGAAAGCAGAGTGACCAGCAGACACTCAACCCAACAAGAAGAGCAGGTCGTGGCTCCCGCAGCCCCCATCACTTGGTGGCTCCCACAAGACTTTCTTCCCCGGCTCCTGCCCCTGCCTATACCAGGCCCTGCAGGAAGAGGCCGACGGGCAGGGGGCTCCAGCGCTCTCCGCAGGAGCCCTGTCCCCCGGCGCAGCGGCGAGCAGCCCTTGGTGGACACCGTGTCCCGGAGCCCCGCGGCACTGGCGCCCCGCGGGACGCCACCGCGGGGCAAAGCTTCGGTCTGAAGCAACTGCTGAAACGCAGCCAGTGCGGGCGCAAGGGATCGCTCTCCCTTCCTCCTTCTCCACCCACAGGCTAAACCGTCCTGATGAACATTAATTAACCAACCGCGCCCGCCCGGCTGCTCCGCGCCGCCACCCCTGCTCGGGACCGAGCAGCCGGGGCGGCAGCAGGGCAAAGGCGGGCGTGGGGCTGCCACCGCCCCGCTGCGGAGCGCGGCCTCGGACGGGGCGGGGGGTGCGGAGCCCGGGGCCGCCCCCGCCGCGCCCCGTCCCGTCTCGCTCCGCCCCAGCGGGGCTCCCCGTGCCCGGGCGGGGCGCGGCGGCGCCAGCGGGACGGAGGCGGCAGGGTGCCACGCCCTGAGCGCGCCCAGCCCGGAGAAGCGCTGCGGCGCCGGGACCCCCCCCCCCGCCGCCGGGACCCCCCCGCCGCGGCCACTTTCCACCCGTCCCGGTCCGCAGCGACACCGTCCGCAGCGGCGCGCCGCCGAGCGCCGCCCGTCCCGGAGCAGCTCAGGGCTCGTCCGGCGGCCAGGGAGTCCGCTCCGGCTCCCGGTGCCGCTCCCCGTCCCGCTCCCGGTCCGCGCCCCCCAGCAGCCGAGTTTCGGCGCCTCGGTACCTGCGGGTTCGGGACTTTCAGCTCCCCGGCACGGCCATGCCCAGCGCGGCGCCGGTCCTGCCCAACCCGACCCGACGGCGGATTCCTGGCGGCGGGTCCCGACCGAGCCGTCCGGCGCGGCGCGGCACGACGGAGCGCTGCGAGTGGCCGCGCCCCGCGTAGGGCTGCGCTCTTGTAACGCGGCCGCCGGGGAGCCTCGCCCCTTCCCGGGACGGGGTGGGACCAGCGGCGGGTGGTGTCCCCCGCCCCGGCGGAACCGCGGCAGGAGCTGCGCGGCCGCGCTGCCGACGGGGACCCCGCTCCCGCAGCGGATCCTCCCGCTCCTGCTCCCTCCGCCGGACGGGACCCTGCTCTCAATGTAAATCCCCCTGGAGCAGGACTGCATTCCCACACTGGATCCCCCCAGTCCCACTCCCCCACCCAAGACAGAACCTTGCTGCCATACCAGATCTCCCCGGTCCTGTCCCCTCTCTCATATGGGACCCTGCTCCCATACCGGATCTCCCTGGTCCTGTTGCCACCCTCCCCCCCCAGGACGAGGTCCCACTCCCAATCCAGATCCTCCTGAAGCAGGACCCTGTTCACACACTGGATGCCCCAAGCCCCTCCCCCCCTCCCCCGGACAGGACCCTCATCCCTTGTCCTGCTCCCTTCAGGCACAGCCACCACCACCACCTCACTGATAGGACTGCTGTCCTAAACAGCAACTCGGTGCTACCCCTGCCCCAGTAAGACCCTGGGCACTGGTACCTATCCTCGCCCTGCTCTGGATAGGCTGAGGCCCCATCATTGCCTGGATGAGACCCTCCCCATCACCAGACAGGGCCTCAGGGCCCTGGCAGAGCCCCTGACTGTGACCCCAGGGCCCTGCTGTGGAGTGGAGACCTCTGGGCCAAGCAGACTGCCCTGTCCCAGATGACCCTMACCCCCAAGAGGGAACTGCTCAAACCAGCACCCTGGCCCAGCCGGGGCCAAGGGCCACTGGCATACAGGGCAGAGCAYGGCACAGGCCAGGGAGTGACCAGAGCCCAATGCCCCTCCACTGGGAAGGGTGCCCGAGCCCACCCCACAGCCAGGCCAGCCCTGCTGATCGGGAGCAATGGGCCTGCACAGGCACCCCAGCACTCACTGTGGGGCATGAATGCCACAGTGGGTTATAGCAGGGCACAAGCACCTGCCAGCAAGGCACTACATGCCCATCTGAGCGACGCTGTGCTGCACCACTGCTCCCCCCCTCCCCGCCATGCGCTGAGACCCTATGGAGCTTTCCTGCTCTGAAAACCTCTAAGCTCCTGGGCCAGGCCTGGCTTTTCATAGCACTTTCCCACATCTGCCTTCTCTCTCTCTCTCTCTTCTTTTGTCTTTTTTTTTTTTCTTTTCTAAATACATCACTTTCTATGTCAAATCCCCAACTGTGGCCTTGCTGGTGCCCAATAAAATAAAACTCCTGGAGGGAGAAGCATGCAAGGAGAAATGCTCTTGCACCATAGCTCACCTCCTCCCCATCCCAGCCCCGTCCTCGCCTGCTCTCCCCACACCCCCCACCTCCAGGAGCTCAGAGGGCTCCAACCTCACCTGCCACTCCAGAGGAGGAATGTTCCCCCACGCAAGCACTGGCCCATCCCGAGGCCTCAGCCACCCCGGCATGGGCACAGCCAGGCTTCAAGCGTGTTCCCCCCCCCCCCGGCTGCAGGGCTGAGCTGCCTCCCGTGGCAGAGAAGAATTCCCCCACTGCCTCTGGCCAAGGCAATCCATGCCAGCCCCTCGCACCTGCAGAGCCTCTGTTTACCAGCTGCAGTCACCATGTGCTCAGCTGTTATAAATAGCTGCTGAGGCCCGCTCTACCCACGTTATAAATACCCAGGACTGGCAACCTCCATCCACGAGCAGCTATGCCCAAAGGCCCTGCTGAAGCACTGGCTGCAGGGCACTACAGGAAGGGCTGGCACTGCTCCGCACAGCACCCTGCTACTCCCATAGGGATAAGCCACAGGACCCCCTCCAGCAGCAATCAGGCATGGGAACCCGGGTTGGGAACACACCTGGCTGCAGGCTGAACCCCTCCGCACAGCAGCGTGTGGCCACGACTGTTGTACTTTATTGTGGTGCCGGGGGCTGGCAGTCACTGCAGTGAGATGACACTTCCTCGTTGTGCTGGCAGTTCATGCAAGGGCTTGGGGGCTGCTTATCTGCCCGAGTATACATGTCCTCTGCAGACACTCATGCCCATATCCCTCCCTTTGTAGCTGCTCATCCCTGCACTGTGCCCTATTGCCGTCCTCCCGGTGTGTGCCMAGGCGTGCATTCCCTGGCTAAGAGCATGACCCCCGCCACGGCTGTCCCTGCTCCCTGTCCCTGCCACAAGAGCCAGGGCAGCTGCCTTCATGCCTGGCACCAGTAGAAGGGAGGATACGGCAGATTGGAGCAGCGAGGTGCTGCCTTTCCACGCTCCCTGCGCCTTCCCTTTGCTTCAGTTTACTCTGATGCAGAGTTTTATTGCCTGTTTTTTTTTTTTAATTACAGTTTTAACTTTCCARCCTCTTGGAGAAGAGAGCATGCAAAGCTAATGAACAGCTGTTTGCAGAGCAGCCCCAGCTCCTCCAAAAGCAGGAGTTATAAAGTTGTAATTGCTGCCTGTGCCTCTGCTCCCGGTATGATGGGGTAGCTGCCAGCTGCTTCACCCTTACAGGGAGCCCCCTGCGAAGAGGGGGGGCGTTTGCAGCCGGGCAGCAATACAGGGAGTTGTGCTGGCCCTGGGGAACTGGCAGCAGCACTTTTGTGGAGCCAGGTGTCCTGGCTGTGGTGGGGGCACTTGCTGCTGCCTGGCCCATGGAGCCCCACGTGGGTAGGGAACAGAGGGGAGGGAAGGGGGTTTCCCTGGCTGAGGCATCGTGTCTCCACTGCTGTCATCGGAGTTTCCTGGCAACACCAGGCACCACGATTATTTGCACTTATTATGGTTTGGTCTCCATGACAACCAGGATGACAACGCATCTCCAGCAGCCAGTGAGCCAGAAGGGAGCAGAACGTGAAGACTGGGCTTCCCCAGAGCCATCAGAGATCCCGGGGCCACGGAAGACCCTGCACCAAGGCCAGCATCCATGAAGCGGCAGGAGATCCTGCACTGAGGCTGGCATCCTCGGAGCCGTGGGCGTTCCTGTGCTGAGGCGGGCGTCCCTGGCTGCATGGGAGGCTGGACACCCTGAGGCATGGCAGGGCATCCCTGGCTCCCCAGGAAGCTGGAGATCTCATGGCACAGCAGACCTTCGTGCAGGCCTCCCGCTCCCAGCCCCGCCAGGCAGTGGCGGCTCTGCATGGAGCAAGTCACAGCCTGCCAGCACACAGAGGGCAGAGACAGCCCAGCAGGTTTAGGGATCAAAGAGGAGTGAAGGCGTGCCGGGGCCTCTCTCTCCCCCTCTGAAGGGCGGCACGCGCAGCACTGGCAATGCCGCATCAGCCCCCAGCCCAGGTGACGGTGCCCCCAGGCAGCTTTCCTGCAGAAGGAGGCTGCAGCAAGGGTGCGAGTCTGGCAGTCCCATTCCTCCCAGGCAGCCCCATAGAGGATTTGCAAACGGCTGCAGCCAGAGGCAAGGCAGCAGCAGAGGCGCACTGGGGCCATCAGCAACCCAGATGGGTGCCAGGAGGGGTCTGGAGAGCCCGAGTGGCACTACGCAGGGCTGGCAAGGGGACAGGCGAGGGCCGTGCGCACCCACGACTCCAGCCGAGATAGAGCCAGAGAGGAGTTAGCGAGAGCCAGGCACTGCGGTCTGCACGCATGACTCACCACTGGTTTCTTTTCTCCTCTTTAATATCTGTAATTCAGTTGCAAATTCAAGGCCTGGTTTTATATCAGGGCTTTTCCGGCTGCCGCTGGCTCCCTAACCCGCATGGCCTGGCAACGGGTGCACGTACATACAAACATATACACACGCACGCGCGCATGCACACACACACACACACACACACGCATGCCCCCTCCCTTCTTGTCCGGAGCCACGGTTGGACCCTGCACCCTTGTGAGGCCACTGGCGCAGCGGGACGGACCGGGCGGGGGCGTTGGGGGGGGGGTGGATGGTTTCACACCAATGAGGGACTTGCTGCCCCAGCCCCACTGCCCCAGCAGCTCAAAGGGAACATTGAGGCGGCCCGACAGCACAAGGGCCCTCTGTGCTCCAGCGCCTGCGGGGTCCCCAGGAGTGGTGGCAGGACACAGCCTCCCCGAGTGCCTACTTTCATGAGGCCCCAGGAGCCAGCTCCCCGGCAGAGAGGATGGCGGCAGAGCCAGGCAGCGCATACCTGAGGCATGGCTCATCACAAGGACAGGCTGTGCACCTCCCCGAGCGCCCCAGGGCCCCACGGGGCTGCAAAGCCATGGCCGGTGGTACAGCCGCACACTGCATCGTCCCAGCAGGGATCCTCCCTGCCAAAGCACAGAGCAAACAGCCTCTTGCAGCGGGAAGAAAACGCCCCAGCCGGACACAGTCCCATGGGCCTGGCCAGAGCTGGCAGCACTGCTGTTGCTTGGCTGCAGTAGCAGCTGTATTTACTCCAGCTCCGGTGCGCGGCGGAGCAGGAAATGCTTCAGCCAGCCGGGTCCTCATGGCCTGGATGGGCCCCGTCCCACTCCCTGGCATGGAGGGAAAACAGAGGGCGACTGGGCCAGGACAGCTCCCCCACCACCAGCACCACCAGTGCACAGAGACCAGTGGGGAAGGGGGGCAGCAGGGTGGGCAGGGTGCATGGGGGAGGGAGGCCTGCATCAACGCCAGCCCCAGCTGCAACCCGGCCAGCCAGGCGCAACACTGCAGTCCCGCTTCCTGCAGCAGCAGCCCACGGCCATGGGGACGGTCCTTGCTGGGGCGGGTAGGCAGCGCGTGGCCGCACGGAGGGATTTTTCAGATTCCGAGCTGGCAGTCGGCCATGGCCGTTCCCGAGCCTTGCGCCAAGCGCAGCAGCAGATTTCAGCTGCTGGCACAGGGAAGGAGCGAGGCCGAGAGCCAACCAGGAAAGTGTAATGCAGCCCAAGCACCAGCAGAGTGCTGTTGGCCCCGTTGGGACCCCCCCCTCCCCCGGCTCCCTCTTCCCGCTCAGACACATGGTTAAGGCATGCTGTGCAAAGCCGTGGGTCTGGGCCGTGCAGCAGCCACAGGCCAAGGTTCAAGAAAGTCCCAGGAGGGACGGGAGCAAAGCTGGAAGTGCCACATCCCTCATCTACCTCATCCCATCTCCACGCTGCATTTTTTTCTGGGCTATTCTCGTGATTTCGGAGTCGGGGGGCAGAGTAGCAATCTTTGCTGGGGACTCTGGGCAGGACACAGTAGGGTGACTCCCCCCCCACACACACACTCTGTGCCTCACCACAGGCAGCAGCCACCCCAGCACGAATCACCACTGGCCACGGGAAAGGGGAACCACTCCCGAAGCACAGGGCTGCGGCACATCTGCATGCACTGAACCAGCCCCACCCTGCAAAGGGCCACGAGCCCCTTCTGCACCAAGCTGCGTGCAAGGTGAGCACTGGCCCTTCCAGGTCCCTATGGTGCTGCAATTCCCTCAGCCCCGAGGCAGCTCCACATCGCCGCCCTCCCTGGTGCAGGATTCCTCGAGAGCTGCAGGGAGCTGGGCGCCTAGGCTAGGAGCCAGCCCCGGTGCCCGGCTCAGCCCCAGGCACACCATACAAACTAGCCCTTTGTGGCACTGGCCCTTTGCAAGCTGCAGGGGTGTCATGCTTGCCGGTGGCTGGAGCCCCATGCTGGGCACCTCGGCAGGGCCCAGCAGCTGGCAGCGGGCATTTGCAGCAGCCACTCCGGTTCCTGACTCCCTGCCGCAGGGGCTTGGGCTGGGCTGGGCTAAGCAACCCTTCATCGCATTCCTGCTGCAGCCAGTAAACAAACAGGAATTTGGCCGCAGCACTAGAGCTGCTCTCGCGCCTCCCTCCCACGCCAGGCTGCGCACAGAGCTGGGAAGAGGCCGAGGCAGGGAAACACCCCAGCCCAGGGGCCGCAGGGTGCAGCAAACTCCAGCTCAGGACTGCTGGGACCTGGCCGGGGCGACAGCCCTGCTTGAACAGAGTGGGCAGGAGAGCCAGGGCATTGCTGCACTGGCAGCTCCCGGGAAGGTGGCCCCGTGCTTGGCAGAGCTGGAGGGGGGCGGTGGTGGAAATGACTCGTCACCAGCGTGACAAACCCAGATCCTGCACCCATGCACTAGGCATGAGCCCCAGATGCTGTTGCACTTCCCAGTCTTCTCCAGGGCCATTTTCCCAGCACATGGAGACAAGCACAGAGCAGCCCCCCCCCCCCCCCCCCCCGCGACAGGATAGCCCCTGAGGCTCCACAGTGCGGAGATGAAAGCCATCCTGGCCCCTCCCCAGCGGAAAGCAGCTCTGCAGGATGGCATTCCCATGTTCTCAGGCTAGCCTCCCTACCAGTGCCTGTGGGAAGCAGCCTGGGGAGCCACTGGCTGGGTGGGGGCTCGCAGATGGCAGAGGTCTTGGCAGGTGGCTGGGGGGCTCAGCGGGGCAAGGGGCATGGTGAGGGACCGTGAGACTTGGCAGGCAGTGGGTGGYAGAGGGCTCAGCGGGCGGGGGGCTCAGTGGGGCAGGAGGATCTCGGTGAGTGGCTAAGGGACTCAGCAGCGTGGGAGGGTGGCTTGGCAGGAGGCTGGGAGGTTCGGTGGGGTGGGAGGTCAGCAGGCGGCTGGGGAGGCTTGGCAGGGTGGGGGGAGCTCAGCAGGCAGCAGGGAGCACAGCTGTGAGTCAGTGCTTGGAGCTGCCTGGCCAGCCTGGGTGCGGCCCTGCTTAAGCAAGAGCAAAACCAAATCCAGATGTGTGCCGGGGGTGGGGGGGTGGGCAGGGTGCCAGTCAGGGCTGCACCCGCTCCCCCACATCTGGGGGCCGTCACGCGGCGTGGACAGACAGACAGACAGAGCAGGGGCAGGCGTCACGTGCCGGGGCTGTGGGGTGGGGGGTTGCTGCAGCACAACAGTGAAGCAGGAGCTAGGCAAGGGGTGATCCCGGCACCCCCGCCCACAGAGGCAACTGTGGGACAAGCAGGAACTGCCAGGCAAAGCATGTGGCTTCATGGTTGCTGCTGGTTTAACCCAGGGTTTATGCAGTGAAGCCTGCAGGACAAGCTGGGGGACGATCGTTGCAGCCTGGGACCCTGCCAGCCTCAGTGCGAACTGGGGGCTGCCCCCACCTTGTAGCTCGGAGGGGTCCATGGCAGGGTTGCACCACAGTTTGCACCGTCATTGCAGCATGAGGCAGGGGAGCAAAGGCCGCACCTACATCTGCAGGTGCGGCCCTAACTCTGCACGCAGGGAGGAGTGGCTGCCTACAGGCAGGGCACTGGGCCCAAGGACCCCGCCGCTGCATGGCGCAGAGTCCCCCTGCCCCACCAAGTGCGCCAGCACCAGCCGGCCTCTGCTGTGCCGCTACTGCTGGCCCCTGCCCCACCCGCCAGCACAGCAGCAGGATGCGAGAGCATGACTCACGCTTCCTCAGGGCCCCCAAAAGCGCCAGATGGAGACGATTAGCCCAGCCCTGCCTCCCCAGCCCCCCGCCAGCCAACAGCAGGGCACTGGGGCTGGCCAGCTTGGCCCTGTGGGGGCGCTGGCCACAGCTCTGCCCTGCAAGCTGCAGGCAAGCCCCAGGGTCATGGGGCAGGAGCCTTGCGCACGCCAGTCCCAGGGCTGCGGTCCCTGCATGGCACTCAGTCCAGCCTGGCACCCCCAGCCCAGGCAGGGCAGTTCCCAGAGCAGGGCAGCCAGCCCACGTTGCATAACTCCCTGGGGGTGCATGGCCACCAGCCTGAGTCACTACTCATGCAGGGCACCCCGGGCACCAGGCCAGCCCAGCCTGACTCACCTCAGAGGCTCCCCCAGGGAAGCCCAGCAAGGCAGGTGGGAGGCCAGCGGCGAGCTGGACCGGCCCTGCTGCGTGCCACAGCCCTGTGGTGATGCTTCAAAGCCTTATCAGGAAGAGGGGGCAGAGGTCAGAGCACAAACATCCTCCCCATTTAAGTGCTGATCTGGCCCCCATCACCATGGAGGTGCAGCCCTTCCCCACGCTCACTCTCTCCAGGCCAAGCCTCACCCGTTGGTGCTACTAGGTAGGGAAAGGCCGAGACAGCAGGTTTTGCAGAGGGTAGCAAGAGCTGCTCGTGCTACAGCAAGGAGACCAGAGAAGCACCGTCTGTGCCCTCTCCATCTCTGAGGGAGATAGCATGGTACCAATGGCCATAGTCTTGCACCAGATCCCCAGGGGGGTGAGCCCTACCAGGACATGAAGCAGAGTGCTGTCGCAGGCCTCAACTCCTGAAGAGTGCCAGAAACCCTCTGTCCTGCGCTCACCACCTTGGGGAATAAGGCCCAGCCTGCACAAGCCTCCRGTCCCCAGGAAGGATCCTGGCTCAATGACTTCTCTGCCCAGGAAGAGAACTGGTATGAGCAGGGACCCTAAGGCCTTCCAGTGCCATCCACCCACCTGTTCACAGACAACAGAGCCTAGATACTAGCACATCTGGGGTTTTATTTTTGTTCGAGTCACAGATGTTTGTCCCAGTCCCCACCTCAGAGACCAGCTCACAGCAGCCTGGGAGCACTCTGGCCACCAGGCCTCACCCTCCATGGTCAGTTCGTGCAGTGCTGCACACAGCAGCAGCCTCATTTGAAGATCTTGCCCTGGTTGAAGGATTTGCCAACATGTTTGAAGTCTCCCTCCCACATGAAATACTCCTTGACCAGTGTCTTGCATTCCTCACTATCACTGTCCAGCTTCCTCCAGGTGTAGGACTCATAATCCACCTGCCAGTCTGGACTCAGCTGGAACAGAGGTTGCACGAGAGGTTAGCACTGCAAAAACGCAAGCTTACACACAGCTCTCCAGCCCACTCCCTCTCCCTGGGCTGAGGGACACGCTCCTTGCACTGCCTGGCTCCCTGCTTTCTGCCTATCCCCAGGCCCAAACGCTCCCAAAAGCGAGAGGCAGAAGCTGCAGTGCAAAGACCCAACCTCTCTTGTTCTGTCAGGACAAGGAAGAACAAAACCCATAGGCAACAGAGGGCCATAGGCARCAGTCCAAATACGAGCCAACTGTCATCTCCCAGCACAGCTACGGCACTCCTGAAGCAGCTCCAGGTCACGCGTGGGAGGAAGGTGACTCCCAGGGTCAGCAGACACCTCRCAGGCCAGGACTGCTCCCCCAGCACCATACATGCCAGAGGCTTCTATGCTCACCGTGAAGGCCAGCTCCTGGCCCCGGAAGACCCAGACACCGGAAATGCTGCTGTCGTTGTTGGTACCAAAGAGGATGACACTGGCAAAGGCATTTTTACGCAGCTTGTCCAAACGCTGGAACATGCCTGGAAAAGAGGAGCAACAGTCAGTTGGGATGCATCTGACAGTGCCAGAGGCAACAAGCCCTGGGAAGGGAGTGGTGCAGCAGTCTCACCTGTGATGAGGTTACAGCTCATGAAGGTCTGGGTCAGCTCCTCGGGGAAGCGGTATTCTGCGTACCAAATCGACCAGCCCTCCTTGTCAAAGTGCTCCCAGAAGTGGGGCAGGGCCACGGTCAGCGTGTCTTCGTTAGAATACTTCCGCTTGAACTCATCCATGATAAACGGACTGCAGCAGAGCACAGCTCTCAGGCAGGGACTTCCCAGCCCCAAGCGCAGAGTACTGTGCTCGCCCGCACGCCCTCTCCCGGTGCCTTGTCTTGCTGCGTGCCTACTAGGGTGTGAGACAGCCCAGGCCTGCACCCAGCGGCTGCTCTCTGGTGGCCAGAGGAGACAGGACAGCTGCGGCTGCCAGCAGCTCGGATTTCAGGCAGGGGCTGCCAGAGTGGAGGGACTCCAGCCTTGTGGAAGCAGAGACACGGAGCACCCAGCCCTGCACTGCCTCCCCTCCCCCTTGCTGTTCTGGAAAAGCARCTTTGCCCTTTTCCATCCAGCCCATGGCAGGGAGGGGGTTGGCCGCATCCTCGCTGTCTCTGGCACAAACAAGTGCTGGTGGCAGCCAGCCCAAAGAGGCCAGCCGCAGCAGAGGGGGAAGCAGAGATGCAAGCAGCTGTACAGCCCGCACAGTGGGGGGAGCCCTCTGGGGAGCCCCCCCCAGGCTCCACCCGCACCAGGATAGAGCCTTCACTTYGCTTTGCAGCAGCAGCACCCCATGCAGGGCCCTCACCTCTTCGGTAGGTGTGCAAAAGGATCCTTGGATTTGGGCTCAGCAGCCAGGGCCTGGTCACACTCATCCAGCTCTTCCTCAGGTGCTGGCTTCTTCTCTTCCTTTTTCTCTTGCTTCTTCTCCTCCTTGGCTGGTTTCTCCTTCTTGGGGGTGTCTTTCTTCGGCTGGTTCTCAGCGAATTTCTTGGCTACGGCCAGGACAAGGGCAGTCAGTTCCCCTCTCCCCCTGTATCTGACCCTAAGAAAGAGGTGTGTGTGTGKGGGGGGAAAAGTGAGTTGGAAGGGGGGAGTTCCCACAGAGAACAGAACAACCAGTTCCCCACCGTTTCCAGACCCTGGCCTTCTACTTCCATCAGTAAGGTCTGGGAACATCCTGCCTCCAGGGCAGGAGCTGCTGGGCCCAACAGATGGGACTGAAGCCAGGACCCCTCTCCAGCACCTCCGGCAGTAGCTGCCGCAACCTCTGGCATGAAGAAGCATCCTCACCACCCCTCTCCACCTGCCCTCCAGCCTCAGCCACACCGACATGGAGCACTGCCGTTCCGGAGAGAGACGGACAGAGCGAACGGGAGAGCATGGGCCCAGCACAGCTGCCCTTGGTAGGAGGTCTGGGACTGTCCAGCTGCCAGTGGGAAGCAGGGTCTTGTCTTCCACATTCCACAGCCATCTCCAGACTGTCTCCCAGATACCCACGGATCAGGCAGAGACCCATCAGCACCAGTGGCACATATATCCACGTGCAAAGCCAAGAGCCACCTCCTCACCATCAAACTGGGCCATCTTCTCGCAGAGCTTCACATCACCCAGCACAGCCTTAAACTGCGGCTGGTTGAGGCACGTCACAAACCAGCGGTTGACATTCACATAGGGTTGACGGAAAGCCGGTTCCAACACCTGCAGTGTGGGAAGCGGGGGAGTGGGGTTAGGACTGCAGAGGACAAACCAACACAGCCCCTTGGCACAGCAGGGCCTGCAACACAGAGCATCCAGCCAAGCCCCCTGCACCGGGTTTCACACCTGCTTGTAGAGCCAGAGGAGGGTGCACACCACCGTGATGTCAGCCAGCGAGATGCGCTCTCCCACCAGGAATGTCTGGGTTTTCAGGTGGGAATCCAGGATCCCCAGGACCCGCTTCACTTCCTCCTTTGCGAACTCTGTGGCCTGGGGAGGCGCAGAGAGACAGTGAGCCCCTGTCAGTGGCACGGGCAAACGTCTGCTCCTGCTGCACGCAGGGCAGATGTTGACCTGCTCCTTCCAAACTCTTCTCTCCCAGGGTGGATCGGCAGAGCCCCAGTGCTGGAAGAGGCAACGCTGGCCAGCGCTGAGCCAGCTGTATGCAACATTATCTTAAAATGCTGTCAGTAATGGAACAGCTCCCCATGAACAAAGGACCCTTAGCCTTCTCCTTTCTCCTGGGAACCAATGACAAGTCTTGAAACCTTTCTGGAGATCCAGTGGTGTTTCCTGTAGGATCAGCGAATCTCAGCTGCTGCCCTGGCATGCGGCAGCCCAGCCAAGCCAGGATACTGCATCCATAGGTTGCAAGCCTCAGTGTTTAGAGAGTCCCGTTCAACACTATAGCTCCCTTCTCTCTGACCCACAATATCAACAACTGCATCCAGCCTTAATACGCAAAGATCTTTGGGAGTTAACGAGTGGCCGGCAGCACTTCTTAGGTGGTCTCCTCCAAAGCTGGTCTGGAGAAGGGATCCCCTTGATCCCAGCTCCAGTCCATCCTGGAGGAACACCTGCCCCAGCAAAGGGCACTACGTTTTCTGCCTTGGGGATATGAGAGCTCCACAGCTGCCTGGGCCAGCTGGAGGAACCCAGCTGCCCTCCTGTCCCAACAGCCATTATGTCAGGTTTTTCTTTAATTTTTTAAACAAGTGCTGCATAAGGAAGAGGGACAGGGGTGTGGAGACACCACAAAGCCAGGTGCCACCTCTCCTCGGGCCAGATTTCTGCTGAGTTCTGCCCTTGCCCCAGACCTGTCTCCTTACAGATGCAGGAGGTTTGGGTAGTGAGAATTCGTGAACAAGGAAGGCTTCTGCAATCGGCAGCGGGCACTGCGAGTCTGCAGTCTCCTCAGTGCCCTTGGGAAAGCAGAGCTGCCACCTGGCCTCCCAAACAGAGGGCAGCAAAGGCACCTCGCTGCGCACTGACCTGCTTGTTGTAGTGCATGATGCCCAGTGTGGGAAACACCCAGGTGCTGGCAGGGGGAACGATGTCACTGTCAGCAAAGTTCACCCATTGGACAATCTCAGCAGCTGTCTCCTTGGTTGCACCTCGCAACTCATCATTACTGACTGAAAGCAAAGACAGGAAGCCCATCAGGGCCCAGTGGCCACAAGGACCCCTCTGCCCAGCAGCGAACTGCACTATGCATCCCCCCAGGGAACCTGCAGCGCCATGCCCTGCTTAGGAGCAGTTCCTGTTCCTGACTTCATCAAGGAGGGGAAACTTCCCCATCCACAGCAAGAGACAAAAAAATAGAAAGAACCAACCCTGAAAAGACAGCAACCACAGCAAGATGTGCAAAGGGGGTATAACACCAGCAAGGGGACCAGAGGGGCCCATGACAGGCTCCCCACCCCCACCACCCCGAGTGTGCCCCCAAGCCCAGGACAAAGAGGCCAGTGATTACCATAATATGCAATAGCGTTACTCTCGAACACACAGAAACCGTCATCGCCCTCAAAGGCCGGAACCTGGGAAGAGAGACGGTGCCAYTGACGGCAGAGCAGCTGAAGCGTGGCCCCCTCGGGGCGCCCCTGGCTCCCTGCAGCTGCCCCCAGGGCCACGGGGCAGGCTGACCCTTGCTGCACTGTCYTGCCGTGGACACTCACCTTCCCTACGGGGAACTTCTTCAGAAATTCGGGGGTCTTGTTGGTCTGGCCGAAGTGGAAGTGGGGCGGGCTGGAGAGGACCTTGATCTTGGCCCCACTGTACTGGGCAGCGATGAGGGCTTTGAAGGCCCGCCAGTTCTCGGGGTAAGTGTAGAGAGTCTATGGGGGAGCGGCAGGCCGTGACGGGCCAGATCGGGCCTCCCCGCCACGTCGCCCTGCCCCGGTCCAGCACGTAGCGCCCCCAGACATCGCTCTCCGCCCGGCCTGGTCTCCCCACCGGGACCCCCCGGCCTGCACCGCCCCTCTAGGCCCGGTGCCTCCCCCCCTCGCCTCGGTCCCCCGGGCCGCCTCCCCGGCGCAGCCCTCGAGCCCCGCGCTCATCTCCAGCCCCACCCGCGCCGCGCCGCGCCCCCACCCGCAGCCCGTCGCGGCGGCGCCGAGGTCCCCAGAAGACGGCGGATGGCAGCGGATGCGGCACGCAGCCGCCGCGCTCACCCCGGCCACGGCCATCTTGGCGAGTGGAGAGAAAAAAGGAGGTGCGCGCAGCCGTAAAGCCCCGAAGTGCTGGCAGCCGGGGCAACGTGCAGCACTTGAGGCACGCGAGTCGTAAAGCGAGACTGCAGAACGACCGGGAAGGCAGGCTTCCGTGTAACGTCACGGCGGAGGGAGGGACGCCGCCCTGGCCCGGCTCCACAACTCACGCATGCGCACTAATCTCACCGCATTAAAACAGGCCAGGCCTCTCAAAGCGGCGACGCTCCTGGTGGGTCCCCGCCGCTGCCTCACTCCCGTTACCGCCCGGGACCCCAGCACAGGTTCCAATGGGCCATGCCTACCCATACACTCCTCCAGCAGGAGCAGGTCGTTAAGATACAAACCCGTTTTGTTTAAAAATAAAGAATCTTTTATTAGCAAAGATTAAGCACCGAAGGGAAGCCAGGCCAGTCACCGGGTGCCCTCTGCTCTGTTCCTCCTGGGCTCCATCACGCACTTTCTGCCAGTAGCGTGGGAGGCAGTGGGCAGGAAGGGCCCATTGCCTCTGGGCCCAGCCACCACTTAGACAACAGTCACACTTCAGCTCACAAGACCTAAAAAAGATACAGGGAAAAGGAGATAAAGCCTGGAGCAGCTGACACCCCACAGCCCAGCCTGCCCCGTCCCTTAATTGTTCCCCAGGATGGGGCAGGAGCATCCCACCAGCGCTCACGGACCTAGCCGGGTGCCCACGGTAATCATGCTGCCCCCTGGGCAACACGGCGCAGTGGCCACAGGACTCACCCAGGTAATCATCCATGAGGGAGCCGATGGCAAACTGGGAGAGAAACAGAGCTGTGGACATTGCAGCGAGGAGAAGAGGCTCCGCCGGCCACCCCACGCCCCTCATAGCCCAGCAGCACCTGCATGCTGGGCKGCTTCCAGGCAGAGGAAACTAGGAGCCATCTCCCTGTAGTCATGGGAAGCCCCCGCACACATGCAAAGCCAGAGCCCCCATCCATTCCCAGCCCCTCATTGCGGCAGGGAGCCCAGCTAGCTCTGCCTGCACCACTTACAATGTCATTCTTATCTACCCGCGTCCCCACGATCTTCAGGCGGATCTCATCATCCTGCTGGATCACAATGTCCTGAGGACACAGAGGGCTGGGATTAGAATCCATCAGGAGCAAAAGTGCCCTCTGCCCCCATCCCAGCTCCCTTGAGAGCATGGGAAGATTGAGTGGAGCCGAGTACTGAAACCCAGAGCCCAAAGGGCTTTCCAGGAGGGGGGCAGAACAAATGAGGAGTTGCCCCAGGAAGCCCCAGACCTAAGGAGCTTCTGAGGAGGGGTAGCAGCCCTCTACACCCTGCATCTTCCCCAGAGCCTGTGCCAGGGCTCCCCCACCACATTCCTGGAGCTCTCTCTCCCTGCTGCAGCCAAGCACGCACCTCATCTACCGTCTTGTAGCATGGAGGGTTTGAGTTGGGGTCGAACTCCATCTCAGAAGGGATAGACTGAGAAGAGATGAGGAGTAAGGAAGGACTTGCAAGCACCCTAATCCACTTCGTCCCTGCTGCAGACGGGTGCTCCCATGCTCCCTGYGCTCAGACCTGGGGCAGCAAGGGGATCACACCTCGCCTCAGCACTTACATGGCGGGAGATAAAGCAGGACATGGGGCCAATCTCTGTGAAGAGTCCAACCTGGAGAGGAAAGACAACTCCATCAGCAGCAGGGCAGAGGCAAGGGGAGCTGACAACATCTCCCCTGGAGACATGCTGATTTTAGTGGTTCCTCCCAGTCCATCCCCACCAGATGGCTCCATCTGTGCCAGGACAGAGCCTCCATCACCTTGTTCACTTGCGTCACCACGGCGTCCACCACCTCCCCCTTGAAGGGGCGGAAAACGATGGCCTTGTACTTTACAGGGTAAAGGACAAAGCCGCGTCCTGGCTGGATGACGCCAGCACCAATGTTGTCGATGGTGGTGACAGCAATAACAAAGCCATACCTGCGAGGAGAGGGTCACRAAGGGGATCAGAGCACCTGGAGGGGAGGGGTGCAGGACCCAACCCCCTCGCACTCACTTGCCCGTGCACGTTCCCTCCACCTCGGTGAAGAGCTTCTGCTTGACGGTGTTGAGCAGATTGGGCCCAAAGTACCGTGGGTGCAGTAGGATCTCATGCTCCAGGGAGATCTGCAGAAAGGGACACAGGGACCGGCAACAGCTCCCCCCGGCTCAGCAGGACCCCAGGATAACTCCCCCCATCCCCTGCAGGGACTTAGCCCCGGAGGAGGGCCTCGGGGAGGGCCCCCCTCCAACCGGGACGCCCCAGAGCTTGCCACAACCCCCTCAAAAACAGGCCAATGTCCCTCTCCTGGTCCCGACCCTCCTCGGAGCGGGCTGGGGCTGGAGTCCCGGTCCCGGTCCCGGTCCCGGTCCCGGTCCCGGTCCCGGTCCCGCGCGTCGCTGCCACCCACGTGATAAAACATCCTGCCGCCGCCTGCTGCCTGCCGCTGCACCGGAACGAACGTTAGAGCCGCGAGCTCGCCCCTGATTGGCCACCGCGCGCCGAGAGCCCCGCCCCTACAGAGGCCCGCCCGTGCTGCTCGAGCGCATGCGCCAAAGACTAGGGGCGGGAAAGGGGCCACGCCCCGCCTCTTGCGCTTGCGCATGCGCATGCAACCACCCCGTCGGGGGCTGCCCTGGACGGCGGGGGCTCGGCGAGCTCAGCGCCGAGGTGCTCACTGTGATGGGCCCGGCTGGGCGTGATCGATGGCAAGGGAGGGCACGAGAGGCGACTGACGGGGATAACGGACAGGGCGGGGCGCGGGAGGGGGTGTAACTGCCGCCCGACCAAGCCGGTGACGGGCAGGTTGACGGATGGATCGACAGGCCACGAAATGACGCAAAACTGGGCTTTATCGGCACAAAAATAAACCGGACAAAGCAGTGGGATCCAGCACTGGGACCCCCCCCGCACCCCCAGGAAGCACCCAGACCCTCCCTGGCTCCCCCGGGAAGCACTGAGACTCCTCCGGCACTGCCAGGAAGCACTGGGCCCCTCCCCCAGGAATTACCTGAAGTCTCCCCCGCCCCGGGTTCACCCAGGAAGCACCGGGACCCCCGACACTCCCCAGCCCGGCCCCCTGGGCACCTCTACCACCTCCCACCACAGCAGGGTCCGGGGCAGCTCTGCTCTGGCTCTGCTTCTCCATGGGGTGAGTGAGGGCGGCCAGGGGCCCACAGATGCCACAGCTCGCCACTCCCTTCTGCTCTTTATTTAGAAAAGGGTTGGGGGAGCCAGACCCCCTTGGTGGCCGCATCCATGGGACCCCCTAAGTGAGGTGATCCTGGGGCAGGACCACCTCACTTCCGCCTCAGCCGTGCCAGGGCCAGTGCAGAGAGCAGAGAGGTGCCAGAGAGCATCCTCACCCTGATGGCACAGGGCTTTCCAGCCTCCAAGGGGCACCTTGTCCACAGCCCTTGCTGATGACTGCTCCAGCCACGGAGGCACGGAAAAGCCCACAGTTCTCAAAGCCCCCATGAGGAGACTGAAGTCCTGGGTGGTGCTGCCCCATAGCAGCCCAGAAGCCAGGGGAAGAGCACCAGGTCCACCTGTGCTCCAATGTTCAGTCTGGAAAAGGCTGAAGAAAAAGCCAAGCGACAGGAGGATTAGAGCACAGGCAACCATGAGGCAGGGGCTAGGTGCGGAAGCGGCCAGCCAGCAGGCCAAGGCGGTTGATGTTCTTGTGCAGAACGCTGTGTAGCACYGCCAGGTACTTCCCCACATCGCTGTCCCGGGAGAAGTCCCGGAAGAAGAGCCCACAGTCAGCCTGGAAGGTGAACTTCTGTGGCAGAGGGCTGTTGTCGCGCATGTAGTCCCAGACGCTGAGAAGCAGCAGGTGGACCTCGAAGGGGGCCAGCTGGTGGAAGATCTCATGCATGTTGCCCAACACAGGTGGTAGCAGGGAGCCCTCCGCCATGCAGGCCACCAGGGCGCAGGAGGCCTGGAGGTGCCAGGGGGAGCTGGTGGTGTCACTCTCGCGGGAGGCCTCCCAATGAGCCATTAGGGTGGCCAATAGACCACGGAGCAGCACAGAGCAGTAGCAGAGTGCCGGCCGCCCAGCTGCCACCAGCCGCAGCAGTGGGAAAAGCAGGGGGTTGTCGCGGAAGCGGCGGCAGATCTGCAGGTCACGCTCAACGGTGCTGCGGGTATGTTCCTCGGGCGGCCAGCACAGCTCGCTGCCCGTCACATCCGGGCACACGCTCTCCACCAATACCACTGCCACTGCCTTGGCTGCCTCAGGGCTGATGCCTGCTGCTGGTGGGACAGGGGCCTCAGCAGGGCTGTAGCGCCCACCCCGGCAGCACCGCAGCAGCAGGCTGAGGAAGCTCTGAGTGTTGTGTACCAGCTCCTCTGGTGCCCGCCCACCCACTGCCACCAGTGGCTTGAGCCCTCGCCCAATCACCCCGGCGTGGAACACCGACCACACGCTGCCTGAAAAGTTGACAGCAGCCGTGAAGCGGCGGTTGGTGTCCAGCAGGGAGACCCGGGCCCCCTCTAGCCCAGCCTCATCCCCGCTGGGGTCCTCACCCAGGCCCCCAAAGAGCTCAGCATTGCCACGGTGCAGGGCTCCCTCCACCAGCTGCTGCAGCACGGCCTTTGTGGCGGCGGGCGAGGTGCCGCTGAGGCGTGCCAGCAGCCGACTGCTGTAGCTGAGGCTGGTAGGGCTCTGCCGGCGCAGCACGAGAAAGAACTGGTGCACAGCAGAGCGGACAATGACGAGGAGGTGAGCGGGGCAGACGGCACGGGGCATGGGACAGACGGAGAGCAGCAGGGAGGCAGCCTCTGCCACCTCAGGGCTGCAGTGCAGCAGCAACTGCCCCAGGTCATGGAGGTGGTGGGAGAGGACAGCCCCCAAYTGCGTGCTCATGGAGGCTGGGCCCTCGCCCTCCCACTGCACGATGAGGGCCAGGTTGTGGAAGAGCTGGACCACGTGCTGCTCTGGCAAGCCGCCAGCATGGATCTGGCACACGCACTTCTTCACTGTGGCTGGGAGCAGGTCGGTCATGCAGGAGCTGAGGACAGCATAGAGCTGTGTGGCCAAACCCAGCTCTTCCTGGCTGCGGGCCAGCGTCAGGAGATAGAAGAGGGCATCGGTGGCACAGTTGGGTGCACAGTAGACGGCCAGGAGGCCCAGCAGCTGGTGCTGCCACAGGAAGCGCTTTCGCTCTAGCCGTAGTGTCTCCACGCACAGCTCCCGCACGTGGCCTTTGAGCTCGTCCAGGAAAGGCACGGGGCGTGGCGGGGCATCTCCCAAGCTGGGCGCACCCCGGTTGTACACCAGCTTCTGCAGGTTGAGCAGCAGCAGCTGGATGATGCGGTCGCAGGCCTCACGAACGCTGTCATGCACAGCCAGCCCTGGTGTGGTGATGACGGAGGCTGGCATGGCTGTGTTCACTAGGAACTGGAGGATGCGGTAGGCCCCAGCTGAAGTCTGGCAGATGAGGTGCACCACAATGCTCACCATGTTCTCCAGGTCTTCACGAGGCAGCGAGGTGAAGTGCTGGTGCAGCTGGTTGAGGACACTGGGCTTGAGAGAGTCCACAAGCTCAGAGGAGATGGTGCCCAGCAGCATGGGTGACATTACTGCCAGCTGGAGCAGAAATGGCACCGTGGCCTTCTGGTGCTGATCCCGCACAGGGCCCAGGCTCTCGTGGAACATGCGCAGCAGCTCCTGCTTGATGCTGCTTGAGTGGCGCGAGGCCAGGTGGCCCAGAATACCCACGACAGAGGCGATCTTGGGCACCCGCTTGTCGGCAGCAGTGGGGAAAAGCAGATCCACAGGGGCTGCCCCATGCACGCAGAAGTCTTTAAGGCCACAGGAGAGGACACGGCTGATGATGGTGTTGGGGAAAGAGGAGCCGATGTGGGCCACCACCCAGTCAAAGTGGGGGGAGTGCTGCACTGAAGTGTCCAGCAAGGCATCCACACAGGCGTCGGGGCAGGTGCTGATCATGGAGGAGAGGCACTGGGTGTAGATGTCCATGAGTGTGCGTGTGGCCTTGCAAGACATCCATAGCTGCAGCAGCTCATTGAGGCTGGAGGCATGGGGCACACCGTGGCGCCCAGCGTACTTGCTGCTCAGCTGCCCCATGAGGTCAATGGACCAGGCAGAGACAACGGGCGCCCAGGCCTTGGGGTTAGCCCGCACAAAGTCCGAGAGCACGTGCTGCACTTCCTGCACCACATCGTCCAGGCTGGGCCCTGGGGCTCGCCCAGCGACTGCCCCCAGCCCCACCTCGCTGCTCTCCCGCTCCAGGAGATGAGTGCAGACGTGCTCATCGAAGACAGCACGGAGGTGCTCCAGCACAGCGTGCCGGGCAGGCGGCAGGCTCCGCAGCAGCAGAATGGCGCAGCGAGCATGCTCCTTCAGTGTCAACTTGGTGCCATGCACGGGGTCCACGCCGCTCAGGAACGCCTTGATCTCCTGCGCCAGCTCCTGGGAGCTGCCAGGCAGGGACAGGTCATGAGGGCCCAGCCAGGGGGGCTTCATAGGCCTCTAGGCTGCAACACTGCAACAGGGACTTGGTAGCTAGGGCAGGCGGAATCGGGGGAGGGGGCTGCACTGAGGGAACCCTCTAAGGGCCGTGGGAGGGTCCCAGTGAGAAAGATCCAGCCTAGGGGGGCTGAGGAAACCAGAGAGGGTCCAGGAAGGGGGATCGAGGGGAGGGACCACGGGGAGGGTCCCGAGGCTGGGGGGTCCCAGGGTGGGACCGTGGGGGGTCTTGGAGCTGGCTGATCTCAGGGTCAGAGGATCCTGGGGGAAGCAGTTCCCGGGGAGGCACTATAAGGAGGATCCCGGGGGAGACGATTCCTAGGGAGGCACGGG
>NW_028186684.1:99732-131227 GCF_003343005.1 Rhea americana | reverse complement strand
GTCCCGACTAGGGGACCCAAGTTACCTGAGCGGCGGCCGAGGCGGGCTGGCGGCGCCTGGGAGGTCGCACAGGGAGGACATGGCGGGGCAGGAGCGGGCCGAGACCGGTACCGGAGCCAACCGCCGCCGCCGCGAAGCGCGGCAGCTGTCTCCCCGCATGCGCGCTGCCACCGCGCACCTCCCCCTGCCACCCCGCGGCCGCGCACGAAGGTTCCGCGGCAGCAACGTTCCGCCCGCTCCCCCAATGTCCCCGCCCAACCCGTCTCCCMTGTCGGGCAGAGGGGTCCGTCCGCCCCGCGGCCGCGCACCAAGGTTCCGGCACAATATCGTTCCGCTCCCTCCAGGTGCTCACACCAAACCCAACCTCCCCGGAATCCGTTCAGCCCAGCCCCGCGGCCCCTAACCCCTGGCAGCCCCACTGCTCCCTGCGGCGGACGAGCCAGATACCGAGAGCCTCCTCCGCATCCTTTATTTCAAAGCCTGTCCCCCATTGCATCAGTCTGCAGACAACTAGCAGGAGCCTGTTTGTTGTGTGTCCAGTACAGGATGAACCAGCACCAGCTGGGACACAAACACAATACCCTCATCCACCCCCACCCGCCGCAGTGCAGCAGGGAGTGGTACAGAAGCAGCTGGCAAAGTCCAGATGTTGGAGAGCATTCAGCTCCTGGCTTCAGAAACAGCCTCTGCGTCCATCATCTCCACATCCTCAGAGACCCCCGATTTCCACCTCTTCTGGCCAGACCTGACAGCTTTATTCATCTCTAAAGGCTTCAGGGCAGTGTCAACTGAGATAGAAGAAAGGTGACAGATTAGAGACCTCTCTCATGCACATGCTGCAGCCCCAGGGGAATGAGATCCGAGCTGGGAAGTAAACTGACACACAGCATGAAAAAAAAAACATCAGGAGAAAACAAAACAAAACAAAAAACCATTCCTGCAGCAGGGGCTGTTGGGCTGTTACCTTGCATGGCTGCCTTCTCCTTTGCAGCATGCTGGAGCTGCTTCAGCAGCTTCCGCCGCTTCTTTCCCGAGAGAGTGATGTTTGCCCTGGGGCTCGACCTGCCACGAAGAGAGGGGTTACCCGGCACCACTCCTCCAGATATCCCCATCCYGCCACTCCCAGGCCGCCGCCGCGGTCACTCACAGGCGCTTCCGCAGGTGGTGAACAGTAATGAGCCCCTCGTCCACCACTGCCCCCACGATCCGCCGCTTCTTGCGCTTCTCCCTGCTCAGGACGCGGCGCCGCTTGAAGAGCTTCTTCTTTAGCTCCTGGGAGAGCAAGAGACGCAGTTAGCGCGCGGGCAGGGCAGGGCCGGGCCCGGGGCGGGGGCAGCCCCAGGGCCAGGAGACACCCTCCCCCCTCCGCGCCCAGCTCCCCTCCCCGGGCCAGGCGCCGCCCCAGTCACCGTCCGGGGCCGGTTGATCTTCCCTCCGGTCCCCATGGCGCCCCACGCGCGCCCATACAGACAAAGCCACTTCCGGCCAGGTCAATGCGCACTCCGCTTCCGCTTCCGCTTCCGGGCAGTAGCAGCAACTCCCCCACCCCGCTTTGCAGCGCGCGCACTCATGCGCGGCCGTTCGAATTGCAACTTGGAGCTGCCATTGGCTGCTGCGCGCGCGCAGCTACCACTGATTGGCCGCCCCTCGACGAATCGGTACGCGCCCGCCGGCTCCCAGCTGTAAAAGCGGCCGCGCGGCCGCCGTGCCGCCATTACGGGGCGGAGGTGAGCGGCGGCAGGCGGTCGGCAGGAGGGGGTGGTACCGGGGCTGAAGGGGCCGGGCCGGGGGATGCTGGGGCGCCTCCCGTTCTTGGCGGACCCGGGCGGCGCAGTGCCCGGGTCCGTGATGTGCGGAGGCAGAGCAGTGCCCGGCGCGAAGTCTTCGGTGCCTGCGGTTTTCCTCCGCTGGTCCTACCCTCGCGCGCCGGGACACGTGGCCGAGGCCGCCTCCGTCAGGCCGCTCGGGTCGCCGCCGCCCTGGTCTCACTGCTGCCTCCTTCCTTCCGCAGGAGCCGCCCGCAGACACCACTGCCAATAAACACGTGCGCCCCGGCCCGGTGCCCCAGATCCCGCTGGGAGGGCGATGCCGCCCCGGGGCAGGGAAGCCCGGTGGCTGTGCTCTGCAGCAGGTGGGTGGCCCCAGGCTCGCATGGGAGGGGGATGAACCACGTGGCCCCTGGGCGCGGACACCAGCCGTACTCCCCCCCCCGTGGGGCATCTCCCCCCCCCTCCCCCGAGGCAAGTGCTACGTCCCTATGGCACTCCACTCCATGGTGGGGTGGGGAGCCCCAGTCCCACACCCAGCATAATTCTAGTTTGCTCCCCCTGCAGTGGGGCACCCAGCCTTCTTGTCTTGCTTTGGCCCCATTTCAACGTTCAGCAGGACCCAGAGATGAGGCCAGCATGCTTCAGGCACCCCTCTGCTCCCTGCAGGTGACCTGCTGGGGGCCATGGAGCAGCCTAGCACCTGGAACCGTTTCTACACCCACAGGGAACGCACCGGAGCCACTGGCCACTTTGAGTGGTTCTTCGGGTACGAAGCAGTGGCAGAGCTACTGTTGCCTCTGCTGGGGGGCCCTGGGGCTGCCCGGGTGCTGGATGTGGGCTGCGGGACCTCGGCACTGGGGCTGGGTCTCTACCGGGACTGCCCACACCCTGTGCACGTGTGCTGCCTGGATGCAGCGCCTGCGGCCTTGGTGGCGCTGCGGCGTCTGCTCCGTGCGGCACCCCCACCCCGGCACCCCAAGTCCTGCATCCGCCTGCACCTGGGAGATGCCACTGACTTGGCCGGGGGAGGCTTTGCCCCGGCCTCTCTCCGCCTGGTCCTAGACAAGGGCACCTGTGATGTGCTGCTGCGGTGCCCAGTGGGGCCTGGACGTGCAGGGCAGCTGGTGGCTGAGTGCCTCTGGGCCCTGCAGCCTGGCGGGCAGCTGCTGCAGTTCTCAGATGAGGACCCAGATGCCAGGGTGCCCTTTCTGGAGCAGGCAGGGGCAGCCAGGGTGAGTGTACAGGAACTGGGGGTGCCTGGGGGGGTTCCTTACTATGTCTACACCATCAAGAAACCAATGCAGGGCTGAGTAGGAAAAAAAATGCAGTGCCCTGGGCTGCAGGGGATTATTTTGCAGTGCTGTGAGGTGCCCTGGTGACAGCAGTGCCGGGACAAGGATGTTGCAGTGTCACCAGGACAAGGGGACACTCCAGGGACAGCTGCTGTCAGGGGGAAGGGGTGGAAAATGCTGCTGCTGCCACCACCCCCAAGTAGCTGCAGATCAGTAAATAAAGCTGCTGAGCACTCCACAACCTGATCTGGTTGCTGTGTTCTCGCCTCTGTGGGCTCCTCCTACTTGTCCTGGGTGGGAGTAGGGTGAGGAGCAGCCCCCAGAGCTGGGGTGGGGGGGGGGGGGGGGTCTTTGGCCCCTAATTAGCCCCAGTGGGTGTGGGGAACAGGGGCCCAGCTTGGCCTGGAAACCGAGGGATGGGGCTGAGCTGGACCCACGCACGGACGCAGACCGCGGCTCCCCCCCCCCCCGGGGGGGGGGGGGGGGGGGGGGGGGCGCGCGGGGCGGGGGGGGGGGCGCGCCCCCCCCCCCCCCGGGGGGGGGGGGGGGGGGGGGGGGGCTGCGCCTCGGCTCTTTGGTAGCGCGGGCACGGACAAACCCAGCTCGGCATCTCTATGGTTAAAGGCCGCGACAGAGCGGCGCAGGCGGCCGGGCCCCCGCCTCCCCGCGGCGGAGGACGCCGCTCTAGCCGCGCCGCGCGATGGAGGCGGTGCGGCTGTGGGGCCGGGCCCTCGTGCGGGGCGCCGCGCCCGTGGGTCTCGGCCTCCTGCTCTGGTTCGCCGTGGGCACAGGCGAGCAGCGACGGCAGGACACGCTCAAGGTAGGGAGAGGCCGGGGCGGTAGCAGAGCAGGGGGCTGGGGCTCGGCGGCCGCCCTCACCCGGCCGCGGGCCCCAGGCCCTGCCTGAGGGGAGCCCGCAGGTCCTGGCGCAGCGGCGGCTCCACAACGAGCTGGTGATGGCGGCGCTGCGGGAGGCGGCAGAGACAGACGAGAACGTGGCGCGGCGGCCGGTGCCCTGGAGGAAGTGAGGGTGATGCCGGGCGCCCCAAGACCGGCCCACAATAAACTCACTGGCTCCCGCGGACGCCTGTGCCCGGGCTTCACACCCATCTTCCCCCGCTCCGGGCATGCCGATGAGGCAAAATCAGGGGGCGAGACGGGGGTCAGCGGCAGCCGCGGGCCTCCCGCAGGCGGCGCGGGTTGTGCACGGGCGGGTAACGGGCGGACCGGCGCCCCCCGGGCTTCCGGAGTGTCACTTCCGCTGCGGGGCGCCGCCATGACTCCGGGCGCCGAGGCGGGCGCGGCGCCGTCGCCGCCGAAGCCGCTGTTCGGCAGCTGCTGGAGCTGCCGCGTCCTCAGCGGTGTCGGGCTGCTCCTCGCTGGGCTCTGGATCTACCAGGGCCCGCGGCAGACCATGAAGCGCGGCATCCCTCCATCCATGGGCACCATCGCCCAGATCACTTTCGCCCTCGGTGAGCGCCGCGAAGGGTCCGGGAACCCGGGGGGGGGGGGGGGGAATGAGCTTGGCTCCAGGACCAGCAGGCATCGCTAGGGCAATGGTACTGTAGGGGGGGTTTGCAATGGCAACGGGGCACCACGACCAAGGAGGACATTGCCATGGCACTGAAGCAGGAGGAGGGAATGGGGCAGGAGGGTGGCACCACCATGGCAGCTGGCCACTAGGGTGAGGCATTGCCATAGCAATGAGGACTTCGCAGTGGGGCACCTGAATTGGGGTATTGCCATGGCAATGGGGCTGCCAGGATGAGGGGAATCACCATGGCAACAGGCCCCCAGGATGGGAGCAGCCAAGGGGGGGGGTCTCACTGCCACTGGGTGCCCCGCCCCCCCCCCCCCCCCACAGGCGTTGCTGGCTGGGGTGTCGTCATCCTCGTGGACCCTGTGGGCAAGCAGCAGCGCAAACTTCCCTGAAGGCTGCCAGCGCCGGATCGCCACCACCGGAGCCAGATCACCACCGGAGCTGCCCCAACACTGAGGGCAGGCACCAGCGGCCAAGGCACCACCCCGTTGCCTTGGCTGTCTACTTGCCACAGCACCAGAGCAGCCAAATAAAGCGTTTCCATATCTACCGCATCCACACATTTTTGTCCYATAGGACCAGCTCATCCCAGGGGTGGCAACAGGCTGTTTACACCAGAGGGTCTTGGCCGGCGAAGAGGGAGGAGATAGGTGCCACAGGGGTGTTTCAGGCATCAATCTGCTTCTCTGAACTGGACACAGCAATGCTGCGCTGTCGAAAACTAGCATCAGCTGGTAGGGAAAGGGCAGGATTTTCCATAGGAACAGCCCGGTCCCCAAGCACAGTGTAGGGCTCCACCCTGGTCCCCTCAAAGCTGGGTGGGCTGCGCTCCTGCATTGGGAGTTGGAACCAGTTATAGGGTTCTCTGTACCCCCCCCAACCCAGTCTCTTTGTGCTGAGACCCTTGGGCCATGTGGCTGCAGCTTCCCACCAACACTCCTGCGCCAAAGAGCACCGGCAAGGCCTGCTGGGCCACCAGAGGAACCCCACAGCATGAGGGGCCAATGAGGGGCAGCAGCCACAGGGGAGAGGGAACGTTTATTTCCCAGCAGAGCCAGGGGAGCCATGTGCAGCCCCTGGGGGCTGCAGGATGGGCTCCAGGGCTAGGGAAGGCTCCGGTCGCCACTTTCAGCTGTTGCACTTCTTGGCTGCGATGAGCACAGCAGAAGGCACCAGACCTGCGGGAACAGAGCAGGGCTGAGCCAGTGCTGGCCACTGCAGCCCCCCCACCCCCACCCCACACACACCCCCTACCCAGCTCCTGCAGGGGCTTCTCCATGTCCTCCTCAGTGAAGACACGGCGGGGGAAGGTGGTGAGCAGGCTGAAGGGCTCCTCGCTGTCTTTGCGATTCAGCTCCACATAGAGCCGCACAGCTGCCAGCTGCTCCTTCGCCTTAAAGGTCTGTGTCAGCGACGTCCCATCCAGCAGCCGCACCTGTGGCACGGGGCTGTGAGTGGACAGCAGTTCACGGACCTGGGAGACCCCCCCCCCGCCCAACCAGTCCTCTACCTGGATCCGACACTGGTCATACTCCCGCTTGGAGGGGGGCTCCTGGCTGGGGGATGATGGCATGATGGGGACCGCCGGTGGCTCAGTGGAGCTCTGCGCACCGCTGCCAGCACCAAACTGTGGAGGGGAGAGCCAGAGCTCATACTGGGCACTGGGCGGACAGCTCACCTGCCACCACCCCAGCTCTGGGCTGCTGCTCACCTTCTTGGCACGCTCTGCCTTGTCCCGCTCGATCTTTTCACGGACCCGCTGCCTGCGGGAGAATGAGGCCAGGACAGAGAGCAGGCTGGCGCTCGCAGTACCACCCCCACAGGCCTCCCCGCCCCCCCATCAACGCCCTCCCTCTGCCACTCCCTCACTTGGCCAGCTTCTCCTCCATCTTCTCCCTGCGCCGCTGCTCTGCCAGCTTTTTCATCTCTTCTTCCTGCAGCCGCTGCCGGATGAGGGACAGCTCTTGGCCCTGCTTCCGCCGCTGCTTCTCTCGCTCGATCATTTCCCGCTTCTCCCGCTCCTCGCGTTCGCGCTGTTTCTGGGCGATCAGCTCCATCATCCTGTAGGCACCAGGCAGGACTGGACTCCCCAGAGATGGCTGGCCCCAGCCACCTCCCTCCACAGGTCTCCTCTCCCAGGGAGGGGGGGCTGCGGCCTGGCTTGGGGCAGGACCTCCCCCCCACCCCCACCCCGCCCTGCGTGGGGGAGCGCCCAGCTGTGCCAGGGCAGGGCCTCTCCAACCTCTTGGTCTGCTCCTTTCTCTCCTCCTCGGACAGCGGCTGCTTGCTGTCCTCCTCAGGCACGCCATCTTCACCGGTACCTGCCAGGGTCAGGCACTGTCAACAAGCGYTGGGAGGGGGGGTCGCTGCGCGCCGCCGCCACCCACCTCCTCTTCCGGCACTGGCCGCAGGCTCGGCACCCAGGACGGGGCCCTGTGGCGGCGGCTCCTCATAGGGCTCGTCCAGGTCGGGGTCATTCTCGTGGGCCACGAGCCTGTGGGAGGGAGGGAGGGAGCAGCGTCATGGGGCGCCGCAGAGCTGCAGGGCCGGGGCGGGGGACCACGCACCAGTCCATAGCCGGCTCGATGCCCTGGTTCCCAGTGAGCGCCAAGGCCTTCTCCCTGCGAGAGCACAGCAGGCTGTGAGCGGCGCCCGCACCACCGGGGCCACGGGGGCAGCGGGGCCGCGCCTTACGCTCGGTGCTGCGGGAAGCCCATCTCGACGAGGGTCTCCAGCGCCGTGCACTCCATGGCGGGTTGCGCTGCGGGGAGGCGAGCGAGGCGAGGCGCCGCCGTTACCGGGAGCCGCCACGGCAGCGAACCTCCTGCCCTGCCCCGCCGGGACGCTCTGTCCCGCCCCAGGATCCCGCCCCCAAGTCCTGGTCCGAGTCCCGATTCTGGCCCGGCCGCGATTACCGACGCCCCCGGGCGCGTCTCCCTCCGCCCGCGGCGTCCGCCCGGCACCGGAAGCGGCGGGGCTCGTGCGGACACTCTGTTTGGGTCACGTGGCCGCGCTGCCGACGGCGGCCACCCAGGGACATGCGGCGGCTCCGCCTTAAAGGCGCCTCAGCGGTTGGGGGCCAGCCCCGTGGCCGTGGAGACTCCCTGAGACACCAGGGACCCCCCCCAACAGGCCTCGATGACCCTAGACCCTCCCGATGCCTCCCAGTGACCCCAAATATCCCCCCAGGCCTGACGGGCATGGGATATTGCAAAGAGGGTGTGGAGTATTAGGGAGAAGGGGGGTAGCTGGGGGAATAAATGGGAGGTGTGGGGTATCAGCACGGACATGGGACAGCTGGAGCTGTATGGAGTATCAGGGAGTAACGGGGGACTAGAGGGTATCCAGTGGGATATGGAATACTTGTGGGGAATGTGAGAGGGAGGATGTGAGGTAAATGGAGGGGGGGAATAAGTGGGGGATTTGGGATGCCCAGGGGGGATATGGGGTAGCTGGAAGGAGGGATGTGGGATATGGAGTACCTGGGAAAGGAATACATGGGGTATTGGGTGTGATGTGGGACACCCAGGGACATGGGGTCCCCACGGGCACTCGCCTCTTGTGTGCATGAGCCCATACGCGCCCAGGCCACCACATCCCCGCACGACGCTGCAGAGACCATGCCAACACTGCCAATTCCCCTTCCAGCAGTTTATTCCAGCATCTCAGACAGGTGACACCAAAGGCTTGGGGCTGGCAGTCCCTCACAGCCCCCCAGAGCCCACACAAGGGCCCTCATTTCCTTCCCCCAGATAAAGTGGGCACAAGCAAATAAATAGAGGGAGGCCCAGACCAGCTGGGCTGGGGGCTGAGCAGGGGGCTGGGGGTAGCCAGGGGGGSCCTGTGAGGCTAGGGGGAGCCAGGGCAGCAGGGCTGGGAGGCCAGGAGAAAAGGGGTGTCCCTATAAGGCTTAGGAGGGGGCTCGGGAGGTCCCCATGGGTCAGGGGGACCAGGGTGGCCCACAGGCAGGAGGTGCTGGGGGGATATCAAGCCCCTCTCACAGCTCCTGCTCCCCCCAGGGTGCACCAGGTGGGGCTCGGTCCCCGTCCCCTACCACGGGTGGACCTCGCCGTCCCCACCACCGCTGCAGGCAGTGCCAGACCAGGGCCAGGCCCCCGGCAGCCCCCAGTACCCCAACCACAGCAGTGGCAGCAGGGAGGAGGCGTCGAGGGTCCGGGGGGGTACGGACAGTGCGGCAGGGTCCCCCCAATGCCCCGGGGGGGGCAGTGGGGCTGGCGCCAGCCCTGTTGCGGGCCACGACACAGAGCACATAGGGAGTGTCAGGTCGCAGCCCCCCCAGGGCAGCTGCCCGGAAGGAGGGTGGCAGGGCTGGTCCAGGAGCCAGGGGCCGCCCAGGGGCCCCCACCAGCACCTGGTACTCAAGCACCACCGAGGCTGGGGCGCACCAGTGGAGGCTGGCGCCTGCTGCTGTCAATGTCACGGCTGCCAGCTCAGGGGACTCTGGGGGGACCCCCGGCCCTGAAAGCCCAGGGCAGAGGCAGCCACTGCTGCCACGCAGCTCGGTGCAGGGGGGCTGCAGGTGCCGGCAGCGCTGGTAGTCGCAGAGCAGGGGCCCAGCGGCACTGCCCTCAGCAGTGGGGGGTGATGGTGGCGGCAGCGGGCCTCCCCCCCAGCCAGCCAGGGTCCCCAGCACCAGGAACAGCAGGAGGCCAGCGGACCACAGCAGCGGGGATGGCATGGTGAGGGCTGTGGAGAAAGAGAGCATTAAGGGGGAACCATGGAAGGACACCCCCTCCCCACGCCAGCACTGGTGGGACCCTGGCATCCAGCCCGCTGCTCACCACTGTCCATTGGGGTGCATAGGCTGCGACAACGTCCAGTTGGTGGCCTCACTGCCGGCACGACTCTGGGCTCCTGGCTCACTCCCGGCGCTGCTCAGGCCCCTGCTGCTGCAGCTGCACACTTTATCCCCAGCCACGCTGATCTCATCCGCAGCAGGGAGGAGCAGGGGGCCGTGGCCGGACCCCACCGCAGGTGGTTGCAATAAAACCATCCTCCTTATAAGGGCAATTTCCATCCTGCCTGGAAGCGTCCTGGCCCAGCCCTTGGCAGCTGAGGGGTTGACACATCTGGTGTGGCTGCCTGCCCTGTGCAACAGGAGGGGGCTGCAAGCCCCATGTCCCTGTACCCCATTCACCCCCCAGGAGCAGGAGGAAGACCAGTCCTGCAGCCAGGATCTTGCTGGGCACTGATTCAGACTCCCTCGGGTCCTCGCTCCCCGGGATCGCCGGGGAGAGATTTTCCCGAGCAGGAGCCAACACTAAGCGTGGGAGGATGAGCGGAAGCTGTGGGACGATGCTGGCCGGCAGCCGCCACAGCCAGGCCCAGTGGGAGCGAAGGCAGTCAGCCTGCTCGCGCTCGCACGCACCCACGCTGCAGCAGCGTGTCAGGCTGCATGGCCACCCTCATGAACAGTGGCATGGCCGCGAGCTCCAGCTCCCTCTTCCCCACGAGAGGGCTGCTGTCCGCAGCTGCCCCCGCAGCACTCTGAGCTGCTCTGGTTTCCCAGAAAAGGGAACTGCAGGGCTGGCCTCAGAGCACAAAAGCAGGGATGGGGCTGCCACATGGAGCGGATCCCCAGCGCAGCCGCACACGGCATCGCACTCACCAGCAGTTTTTTTTTTTATTGTACCACAAGCGGATCTGGGGGAGGAATGTAAACGTGGGGCTGGGGGAAGGGTCCCCCCAGCAGTGCAAGGCTGGTGCAGGGTCCCCAAGCCCCTCAGGAGCTGGAACACGTGTGGCGCTGCCGGGGACCCGGGGCAGGCACAGGCATGGGGGCTGTGCCATCCTCAGTGGGGGATGGCAGCAAGGTCTCCCCCTCTTCCGTGGGGCGGATGTTGGCTTCAGTGAGCAGGGAAGACTCGTCCACTGACTCAAACTCGGTGTCTGCAGAGAGAGAGAGGAGCGCTGCAGGCAGGCACCCTGGGACGGGCTATAGAGCCAGTGCCCCAGCTGCTGTGGGGTTGGGGGCTGAAGACTCCCTCCCCACTGGGGAAAGCGTCACCAACCCTCGCTGATCTCTGACTCCTTGGCTGGGGCACCATCCACCATGGGCCCAATAACCTCTGCATCTTTTCCTGGCGGCGAGGCACCTGCAGGGAAAGCAGAGCTCAGGCACCACCCATCCCCTCACCCTCCAAAGAGGCTGGCCCAGCCCCGGCCCACGGCACCTGAGCTTGAGACCGGCCCCTCAGCATCCAGCTCCTCTGCAGGCCCTGCAGTGAGATGGTGGTGTCAGGGCCAGGGCAGGGGCCATGCTGGTGGCCCCAGCCCGGCCCCTCACCTCCTCCAGGCACTGCTGACTCCTCCTGTTGCTGCTGGGGAACAGTCCCATCCCGCAGGCTCATCTAGGGGGCAGAGCAGGGGTGAGCAAGGGCCTGGCAAGGGGATCTGGCCCTCTGTGTACCCCAGCCCTGGGGAATGGGGTCCACACCCACCTGCACAGTGRGGGGCTCCCAGGGCCAAACGCTGCCCCAGACCCACTGCAGGTAGCTGAAGAGGACGATGACGCTGAGGAAGGCGAAGTTACTGGCGACACCAAGCAGGGCAGAGGTGACAGGGAAGTTGTAGAGCAGGTACCTGGGTGGGAGAGCCACGGTGAGGGAGGCCCCAAGGGCCTGGCGCCTGCCCCTGCAGGCAGGACACAGCTGCTTGTCCCATCCCGCCGCACTCACCGTAGGCCGGTGAAGTGAGCATGGATGCGGAGCTGGGCCCCATAGAGCTGGATCCGCTTGCTCTGGATCTCCAGCACCGCACCAACCGTTGGGGCATACTGAGGGCGAAACAGGGTTAGCACAGATGGCTGCCCCCCATTACTTCTCCCCCCTCCACACACCCCGGACGGATAGACTCGGCTCCATACAAAGAGCGGTTAGGTGTGGTAAGAGGCAGCAGTCTCAGCACTGGGGCACTGCATCCCTCGCCTCCCCACAAAGCCAGTTCTCACCGAGTCCTCGCGGTAGTCTGAATACAGCTCCACCTCCACCGTCTGCTTCTGCTCGGCAAAGCCTGAGAGGAAGAGGCCGGCAAAGGCAAGCGTGTCCAGCGTCCGCAGCAGCCCAGAGCGGTAATGCAGCATGGCCTAGGAGCAGAGCATGGAGGGAGCGTGGCAGTGGCGCAAGCAGGGGCTCCCCTCTCCCCACGATCCCATGGGACTCACTGCCCGGGCGGAGGAGGCCACAGCTCGGCCCCCCTTGGTGTAGCACGTCATTGCCACCATGAACATGCCCAGCTCCTGGTTCACCGGTGACTCTGGCAGCTCCAGCTCCAGGGAGATGCGGTACAGCTGCCCGTACATCATCACCTGGAGACAGTGGGCAGGGCTCAGCTCTGGCCCCGCAGCCACCCCAGCATGTCCCACAGTGGCCCACGCTCACCTTGTCCCGGTTCCCCTTCACTAGGGAGACGTTGGCAGTGGGGAAAGAGCAGAGTTCAGGCCCAGGCGAGCTGCAATCCGTCCTGGGGGGAGGGGGAAGAGGGTGAGCCTAGGGGTGCCCAGCCCCAGTGCCCGCCCCCCACCACGGCACCGCGCTCACCGGAAGCTGTAGTGCACAGGGCTGACGAAGCTGACGGTGGGCATGTAGGAGTAGTAGAAGCTGCCATAGAGGAAGACGGAGACCCAGAGGAGCAGCAAGGCCACGCAGAAGAGGATGGCAGTCTGCAGCACCGTGCGTCGAACCCGCAGCAGCAGCATGGAGCCCGCCTCCTGGGCCCACTGCAGCAGGGGGCCTGGGCCGCCTGCCATGGCCCCACAGCACCCCGGGTCCCAGGCTGCTGCCACCACGCAGGAGCTGATCACGGCCCCGCTGGCCTCTGGTTGCTGGCGAGCCGCAGGCGCTCCCCATGGGACAGGGGCTGTGGCACGGCCTCAGCGTGACGGGGGCATGGCGGGCTGCCACATGCTGCCATGAGGGGCAGGGGTCAGAGCAAAGGCTGGGCGGGTGCCCAGGTGCCTGGGCCCCATCCCACTGAAGCACAGGGAAGGACAGGACTGGGAGGGAGCCCATAGGGAGTGATAGCATCTAGGGCAGCCCTATAGGGAGCAACGGCACTGGGGGGGGGGGGTTATAGGGAGTGAGTGTGTCTAGGGGAGCTCTATAGGGAGCAACGGGGCTGGGGGGGCCCATAGGGACCCATGGCCCATAGGGAGCGATGGGGGAGGCACAGGAAGTGGAGAGGCCCATAGGGAGCGACTGTGCTGGGGGGGGGGTCCACCCATAGGGAGTGACAGTGTCTAGGGGAGCCCTATAGGGAGTGACAGGGCCGGGGGGGCAATAGAGACCGACGGAGAGAACCATAGGGTGTGACGGTACTGGGGGAGCCCCACAGGGAGCGATGGGGCCGGGGGGGACCCTGGGGACCTGGCCCAGCCCCCCCGGGCCCCGGTGTAACCCTCCCCCCTGGGCCGGTGCTTTACCCGACAGCAGCGCTCGGACGCCGGAGTCCCGCACCCACGCCCGGGGCCGCTCGGACGCCTGGGCCCCGCCCTCAGCCCCGCCCCTTCCGGGCCCGATCCCGCCCACTGCGGCCACCCGCGACGGGGGCACCGCCCCCCGTCCCCATGGCAACGAGGAGGGAGGCTGGGGGCGCCATGGGGAGCCATGGGGCCGGAGGGGGCTATAGGGGCTGATGGAGCTGACAGAGGCTATAGGGAGCGATGGGACTAGGGGAGCTATAGGGACTGATGGGGCTGGGGGGGGGCTGTAGGGAGCGATGGGGCTGGGAAAGCTATAGGGAATGATGAGGTTGGGGGGGCATAAGAACTGATGGAGCTGGGGGGGCTATAGGGAGCGATGGGGCTGGAGGGTCACGGGGAGCGATGGAGCTGGGGGAGCTATGGGGAGTGATGGAGCTGGGAGGGCTATAGGGAGCGATGGGGCTGGGGGGGCTATAGGGAGCGATTCAGCTGAGGGAGCTATGGGGAGTGATGGGGCTGCCCCCTCCCCGTTCCCCGCTCTGTCTCTGGCTCCGCCCGGGGGGGGGGGGACACGTCGAGGCGGGGCCAGTCCCCCCCTCGCCCCGCGGTGGTGCCGCCCGCCGGCTCCGAGCATCCTCGGCACCGACACCGGCACCGATACTGGCCCTGGCAGTGGCCCCCCAAGGTCAGCGAGGGCCGGGGGGAGCAAGTGAGGGGCGCAGGGGGGGCAGGTTTGGGGAGCAGGGGGTAGGCAGCTCCGGGGGGGGGGGCAGGTTTGGGGGATGCAGTTTTGGAGGTACGGGGGGGGCAAGTGGCTCTAGGGGGCAGGTTTGGGGGATGCAGGTTTGGGAGTGCGAGGGGGCAGGCAGTTATAGGGGGCAGGCCTAGGGGAATGTAGTTTTGGGGTGCAAGGGGAGCATACAGCTCCAGGGGGGACAGATTTTTGGGATGCATGTTTGAGGTGCAGGGGGGGAGGAACTCGAGGGGGCAGTTTTGGGGGGGCAGGGGGGCAGACACTTTGTGGGCGCAATGTGGAGCCTGGAAATGCCGGGGGGGGGGCAATGCGGGAAGGGTGGAGCTTGCAGGTTTAGGATGTGCAAGGTGGGTCCTGGAAATGTGGGGCTGCAATGCAAAGTTTGTGATCATGGGGGGGGGTGCGAGGTGGGGGTTGCAACGTGGGGCTGGGAAATGCAGTGTAAGGTGGGGTGGCGATGTGGGGCCTGGAAACGCAGCATGTGCAGGGGGGAGCGTGCAATGCAGGCAGGGTGGAGCCTGCAGACCTGCAGCATGCAGCGGGGAAGCTATAAGCATGGCAGGGGGGTGGGTGCAAGGTGGGGCTGGCCTGGCGCAGCCTGGCAATGCAGCGTGCACAAGGTGGGGTGTACAACGTAGGCAGGGTGGCGCCTGCAGCTTTGTGTGTGCAACACTGAGCCTGTAAATGTGGGGGGTGAGAGGTGAGGCATGCAACATGGGGCGTGCAATGCAGGCAGGGAGGAGCTTGCACATTTGGGGTGCGTGAGCTAGGGCAGAAAACTAGGAGCTTGCAAGGATGGAGCGCGCAGGGCCAAGCCAGGAAGTAGAGTGTGTGCAGTGTGGACCCCAAATGCAGGGTGCAAGGTGGGGCATGCAACACAGAGCCTACAAACTTGGGGCATGTGATGGAGGGACAGCGCCGAGCTTGCACATGTGCGGTGTGCAACGGAGGGGCAACACCAAGTTTGCACATGTGGGGCATGTGACGGGAGGCGCAGTGCCAAGCTTTCATGCACGGAGTGTGCAATGGAGGCAGCACCGAGCCTACACACGTGTGGTGTGCAAAGGGGGACACACCTGCACATGCTAGACATACGAGGGGGAACAGCACAGTGCTTGCACATGCAGGTGTGCAACAGGGGACAGTGCAGCACTTGCACACACGGGGTGTGCAAGGGGACAGTGCTGAACTTGCACGTGCAGGGGGGAGACATGCAGCACAGGGCTTGCATGCACAAGGCACGTGACTGGGGCAGCGGAGCGCTTGCACAGGTGTGGGGTGTGCAATGAGGAGCTCTGCTGAGCTCGTATCTTGCACGGATACGAGGCAAGCGAGGGACAGAGCTGGGGCTCAGCCCCAGCACCTCCCCTCCCTTCCGCCTGCCCTCCAGGACCTCCATGAAGGGCGAGACCCCCGTGAACAGCACAATGAGCATCGGGCAGGCCCGTAAGATGGTGGAGCAGCTGAAGATTGAAGCCAGCATGTGCCGGATCAAGGTGAGCCACGGGGGGCTGGCGCGGGGGCACCCGACAGCAGGGCCAGCGCTCACAGCCCCACACACCAGGTCTCCAAGGCTGCCGCCGACCTGATGACGTACTGCGATGCACACGCCTGCGAAGACCCGCTCATCACACCCGTCCCCACCTCTGAGAACCCCTTCAGGGAGAAGAAGTTCTTCTGCGCCCTGCTCTGAGCTCCACGGCCCCCCCCCCCACGCCCCACGGCAGGGGACAGGGGCATGCCGGGGGTTCTGCCCCACGGCTAAGACCCAGCCACCCCCCCATCCCTTTATCGAGCACAGGAACAAACTGGCAGGAGATGCCACCCGAGGCCAGCATCAGCACTCCTGGGGGGTGGCATGGGGCCCAGTCCTCCCCTTCGCTCCCCCCCCCCCAGCGGCAGGAGGCTCCACAGAGAAAATAAACCCTTGCTTTTATCACAAGATCTGTACAGTGAAAATGTGAGACGCAGAAATGCCCAGAGAGGAGGGTGCAGGGGGAGCAGGGGGCCCCGTGGGGCATGGGGCCAGGGGCTGGCCCTGGAGTGTGGGGCAGCCAGCGGTGGCAGCATTGAGAGGGGATGTGAGCAGCTCCTGGCGCCATCCAGCCCCATGGGACCCCTCAGAAGACCTTGATGATGGACTCGCGGAACTTGCCCACGCCGACCCACTTCACTGTGCAAGGACACGGTGGTGAGAGGTAGCCGGGCTCGTCCCCAACCCAGCCCCAGCGCTRCCCTGTCCCGAGACCCACCTGGCACCCCAAGGTGCTGTTCCACAAAGCGCACATAGCCCTGGGCCTGGGGTGGCAGGTCCGCGAAGCCCCGGGCCTGCTCAGTGCTGCGCTGCCAGCCGGGCAGTGTCTCATAGCGCACCGACACACGGTTCAGCAGCTCCTGGTTGGCTGCAAGGGGAGAGCGGGGCAGTGGGGGGGCAGCTTGGCGGGGGGAAGCCCCCCAACCAGACACCCCACCACCACCACAGGGAATGATCTTCAGCATCCAGGATCCCCCTGAACCCTGTCCTCTCCCTGTCGCAGAGGGAACCACATGCCCCTGTAGCCCCCTCACCTGGAAAGTAGGGAATGGGTTTCCCATCTAGACAGTACTCGACTCCGACTTTGATCTCAGGAAAGGTGTCCAGGATGTCGAGCTTGGTGAGTGCTAGGCTGCAGGGAAAGTCGGAGTGTGTCACCTGGCCACAGCAGGCCAGGCATGCAGGCGCTGGTGGAGCAGGGAGGCCGGAGCAGGTGCTGGGGGCTCTTACGCGCTGAAGCCATTGATCATGTGGGCGTATCGGACCAGCACCAGGTCCAGCCATCCGCAGCGGCGCTTCCGGCCCGTCGTCACCCCGAACTCCCGCCCCCGCGACTGGAGCAGCTCCCCGATCTCCTGTGGGGCCAGAACCCAGCATCACCCACCAGCTCCCAGCAGGGCACTGAGAGTCGGTGCCTCCACTAGAGCCGCCACTGCCGCCCACCCCACTTACGTTGTCCTGCTCTGTGGGGAAGGTTCCCACACCCACACGGGTGGTGTAGGCCTTCACCACGCCGTAGACCTTCCCGATGTAGCGCGGTGGGACACCCAGGCCAGTGCACACCCCTCCCACTGTGCAATTGGAGGACGTCACGAATGGGTATGTCCCTGGGCGGACAGAGGGGATGCGGTGAGTGAGTGCAGGGCAGCACCCCCACCCCAGGAGGACCGGCATGTACCAAAGTCGATGTCCAGCAAAGCAGCGTTCGCCCCTTCCACCAGGATCTTCTTGGGGGGGCCATGAAGTGCTTGGTGCATGAAATAAACCCCATCTTTCACCAGGGGGCGGATCTTTTCAGCATAGACCTGGGATGGGGTGGAACAAGAGTCAGGCAGACATGGGGAGACCTGGGTCAAGGAGCAGAACAGTTGTGGGCCCCCAACCCACCTTCAGCTGCTGCAGCTCAGCTTCTGTGTCGATGGTCAGGGCAGGGTATGTTGCCTTGTACTGCTGAGCCAGAGCCTCGAACCTGGAAGGCGCGTTCACACACAGCAGGGGCAGAAGGAAGCACAGGCTGAACCTCACACCCACCTGGCTCTACAAGCGGACACAAGGATCTCCCCCAACCCCCTTCTTCTCCCCATGTAGCCCCCAAATCCTCAGCACCAAAAGGGGAGCAGGGGCTGGTCCTAATCCCTGGTAGGTCCCCAAATCTTCACTCACTTCTTGGAGAACTGCCCAAAGTCAGCCAGCAGGTCACAGATACGCAGCCCTGTGCGAGAGGCCTTGGAGGCGTAAACAGGACCGATCCCCTTCTTGGTGGTGCCCAAGCTGTCAAGAGACACCAGGTTAGGGCAGAAGCATCTTTTCTCCCCCTACCACCACTAGGCCGGCCCCTGACCCCAGGGGAAATATGGAAGAGTCGATCCTGGACACGCAGAGCCCAGATTGCCCCTCTTCTGGCCCCTTCATGTACTCCCTGGAGCAGACACACCCACAAACATAGTGCCCCGCACAGCTACAGCCCCCTCACTCACTTTTTGCCATCCTGCTGCTGCCGTTGCTGCTCCTGGATCCCATCCACAGCCTGGTGGAAGTCAAACACTGAGGGGAAGAAGAAAGAACAGCAATCAGCGGGATCGTGGGAGAGCCCTAAACCTGCCCCAGCTCTGTCAGCCCCTTCCCGCAGCCCCCTACACTCACCGATATGGGCTCTGTCAGAGATCACGGTGCGGGACTCCCAGCCTTCTAGGCCTATGGAAGAGAGGGTGAGTGCACCATGGGATGGGGCACAGGCAGCTCTTGCACTGTCCCCCCCCCCCCAGGGGCTGTACCAGGACCCTCCCCAGCTGTGTCCATGGGGAGGCCCCAGGAAGGAGCGACCCACAGCGCAGCCTCCCACCTCTCTCCTGCAGGAAGAGAGGCAGGAGGCCAGGCTCCCACTGCCCCCGGGCTCTAGCCCACCACCTTGGCCCCTGCAGGACACAAAAGCGCCCGGCCTTGCCCCACCATATCACTCACCAGGTCCCTTCTTCAGGTTCTTCTCAGCCTCCTCGAAGAGTCCCGGTAAGTGAATGACAACTCCGTTTCCTGTGGAGATGCAGGTGGCAAGTCATGGAGTGACAGTGGAGGCCCCGGGCACAGCCAAGCCACGGAGCTGGGGCTGGATGCTGAGGAGCAGAAGGCTGAGGGGCACAGGGGCCATGGGTCCGGACGCCAAGGGGGAATGGGGGCCAGACCCTGAGGGGCACAGGGACCGTGGGACCAGATACCAAGGGAGGGCAGGGGGCCAGACCACGAGAGGCACAGGAACCGTGGGGCTGGACTCCAAAGGGCACGGAGAGTCGGACGCTGAGGGAGAGCAGGGGGCCGTGGGGCTAGACTCCACAGGCGAGCAGGGGGCTGGATGCCAAGTGGCACAGGGGGCCACTCACCGATGAAAGAGGTGGCGCGGCGGTTGAGGACACCGCTGGGCAGCAGGTGGAAGTCATATTCGATCGCATCCACCACCACAGTGTGTCCTGCGTTGTTCCCGCCCTGCGGGAAGGCGAGAGATGGGTCGGTGGGGACTGAGGCGGCCGGCCTGCCCTACAGCGCTGCCTCTGGCCCCTGCACCCCTACTGCAGCCCCACAGTCCTCCAGCCCCACATCTGCTCCACCAGGCAGGCAAGCAGCAGATCCTCCATCCCCACACCCGGCCCGCTGCCCGCCCCACAGAGCAGGGAGGGGCACAGCGCTCCAGCCCAAACATGCGCCTGGCCCCCTGCCCCACCTGGCAGCGGCACACCAGATCAGCGTCCATGGCCAGCAGATCCACCACCTTGCCCTTGCCCTCGTCGCCCCACTGCGCGCCCAGCACCACGGTGAGGCGGTTCCCGGCCTCGGGCTCCACTGCCGCCCGCGCCCGCTTCGCCCCAGGCCCGTCTGCGTCGCGGTCCCCATCTCCCTCCCCATCGCCGGCGTTGCCGTTCCGCAGCTCCCGGCGCGGCCCCGCGCCCGCCGGCCCGGCCATGTGCGCCCGCCGCCCCGCGCGCTCGCGCCCAACATGGCGGCGCCCGCGCCGGCTTCACACGCGTCCTGCCCACCACCGCCATGGCGCCCGCCCCGCGCCTGCGCGCCGCGCCACCTGCCCCAAGATGGCGCCCCTTAGGCCGCCCCCAAAATGGCCGCGCGCGGGGCGGCCCCCCCGCCAGCCTCCAGAATGGCCGCGCGGGTTTGGCGTAGGGGGGCAACAGCTGAGACCCGACGGCCGCTGTGTCACCTTCTGGGTCCCCATGGCCACGCTGACCCCCTCCTCCACGGCACTGCCGCCATAGCAACGGCCACTGCATCACCCTCAGGGCAGGGCCAGCGAGGCAACACCAGGGACAGACTGCAGGGGACCCAGCCCCACTAGCACCAACATGGCAACAGGCAGAGGCCATCCTGGCCCCACAGCCATCATCAGCCCCTGGGGCCATCGCCAGCCCCCACAGCCATTGCCAGGCCACAGGTCCCATCCCTGCAGCCATMGCCGCTCCCTGCGGCCCACCTCCACAGCCACTGCCAGTCCCAGCGACCATCACTAGTCCCTTGGCCATCGCCCGCCTCCACAACCCATCCTTGCAGTCATCACCAGCCCCCAGGGTTTGTCCCTGCGGCCACCGCTGGCCCCCTGCCACCACTGCTGGCCCTCGGGGCCGCTGCTGTGCCCAGGCCCCGTCCCTGCAGCCATCGCTGGCCCCCTCGGCGCCCCATAGAAACACACAGAGCCAGGGAGGCAGCGCGGCGAGCGCGGGAGGTGAAGTCAAGCGAATGGTTATTTATTCTAAAAATGGAAGCTATCGCCTACATTTGCCAGAGCCCGAAGGGAAGGTACAGGTGTAAACAACCACACAGTTACATGTTCAATGGCAAAACCCTTTACTGGCCACTGCAAAACGCTTACAGTTCGTAAAAACACGGACAGCCTCCGCGGGGCTCCCCCACGCTCGCCCTCTACAGCAACTAAGACATACAATCATGAAACACTAAACAGGTCTAGAACAGGCTGCAGTTCCTCAGTTACCATTTAATATTTTTTTTAAGGTTTTTCTTTATTTAACAAAAAAAATGTGCAGAAAAAAGACACCTACTGAAGTCGCTAAGATCTCTTGGTCTGACAGACAACGCTGTGGCAGTTCTAGTTTATCCCCAGAAAAAAAATTTTTTTATTTCATTTTTGTTTTATTTAAAAAGGACTATATAGCTTCAAAAGTTATTTCTGTTAACTGTAACAGCCCCCACCCCCCCACACCCTCCCCGCAGCCTCCCAAAGCGGTTCCCACGCTCGGCACCAGCCCTGGGCTGCCCCCCCGCCTGCCAGACAGCACAGCCCCACCACGGTTTAAGACCCTCCTCAAGCATCGGACACCCTGGCGACCACGCAGCTCCCGCTCTGCCTCTCCCCTGCCCTGGGGGCCCCCGCAGTCCCCACCTCAAGAGTCATTTGTCACTAGTGGCCTGAAGCGTTGAAAATACCAGTTTGCTTTGTTATAAAAACGGTCACACACTCGCACACGTCCAGATACACACAGCGGCCAGAGGCAGGCGAGCCCCGGCATGCCCCGTGGCAACACCCAGGTGGGAGGGAGGGGGCACGGGAGCACTGGAGCCAGGGGATGATTGATTAAAAAAAAAAAATCCAATTTAAAAGCAAAAATTAAAAGTGTTTGAATTTCAAACAGTGAATCACACAAGGAGTGGAGGGAGACGGTGGGGGACTCCAGGCCCCAAGGGAGCAGGACTTACTCAACCAAACCCCGGGAATGACTCCCTTCTGCTTCCCACTGGGTGCTGCTGCTCCCTGGGAAATGGTCTATGTTCCACAGGGAGTGGGAGGAAAAGCAAACCAAAGCCAAAGAGATCGACACTAAGGATCCTCACCGGAGGAAAGGTGCCTCCTCCCACCCAGGTTAACCCCCTGTCCGTCACTGCCATGCTGGTGCACGCCCTGCAAAGCTGTTGCCCTCCCACCTGCCCCACAGAGCCCCCTCATCAGCTTTCTAGCAACAGAGTGCCCAAAGCCGAGGGGTCACAGCCTCCTTTGGCTCCCCACATAGGTCCCCTCTGCCCCAGGATCAGACAGTGTCAGAAACTTAGTGCTCCCCCACCCCCACCCCCAGTGACAGGAGGGCACGATGCACACACACACTCACCCGCTTCAGGCCGGTTCACTACCGCACTCAGTCACCTTCCTGTGTTTCCTATATACACGCTCTAGCAGTTTATCAAAATCCCGGGGCACATGGAGAAGTGTGCCCACTTTGTACGGTATAAAATTGTCGCTATTCTCAGCACTATCTCCTCACAGGTGAAGGTTGCACACACAGCACGGGTCGCCTATATACACATGACGCTCTAATGAAGAAAAGATCCTGCAGAAACCCTGAGAAATATTCCTTCTCTTCCACTAAAGAGGACAGACAACTATACAGAGATGATTCAGCACCTGGCCTAGCCAGTCGGCCTTGGAGTGACCCACTGCCTCACCAACGCAGTCAGCTTCGGCCAGGGAAGAACGAAAATTTAGGGACTGGCAAACCAAATTCCTGCGCTTCCTTCTGCCAAAAAAAAAAGAAACAAACAACAAAAAGACGAGGTCCCAATTCCACTTACAAGCTTTCAGGGAAATTTAATAGCGAGTGGGAGGGTGAAGCAAGCTGTGTGGCTTAAACTGCAGCTTCTGGCCCAGCACATTACATCCTGCAACCTCTCCAGGACAAGCCAAACATAGGGACATCCAAACCTTGGATTTTGCTGAGGCGGAAACAATTCTTCTCCGCCCAGGTCCGATCAGAGCCCCTCAAAAACACACATGCACACACACACGCACGCCACCCCTCACCCCAAAGACAGATTGGCAAAGGATTACCTGGAAGGAAATTAGATGTAGCAAGTGAAGGATTAGAGTCAACAGTTAATATCGCCTGCCCACCCCAGCGCAGCCCACCCACCCGGGACGCCGGCCCCTCCATCCTCGCTCGTCTGCACCTCCCCGGTTCTTACATGTTCAGTTCCCATCATTGAGCGCGTCTTGCAAACCCTGCTCCTCCCTGTCCGGCTGCCAGTCCAGCTGCTCTAGGATGTTGTTAAAGGGTACGTAGTTCTCCTGCCCAATCACAGGGTACAGGACACGCAGCGCTAAGTGCTGCTCTCTCTGCGCAAACATTTTGATTACAAATATCTAACTAGGTTTGAAATGTTTTATAGAATAAGACAATATTCTTTTCAACAAACTTTAAAAAAAAATTTACAGTTTCTTTTTTCCTCCCCCCTCCCCCCCGCCGCTGCTCTCCCCCCAACAGCCCTGTTTCCATTGGTTGTGTTTTGGGAAGTGGCAGACACCTCCACAAGATTCAGCTGCTTGGCTGAAGGGTGCAGACGGCTGGGATTTCACCGGTACCCTTGGTATCCATAGTAGTTCCTGTAGTATCGGTCTCTGTCTTGGTAGTAGTTTTGCCACTGAAAGGAGAGAGAAACAGGTAATGATTAACTGGGTGCCCTGCTGGAAGGAAAAAAAACAAAACGACACCCAGTCACAGCACTGCACGCCTGCCACCTCTCTCCTCTGTGTCCTAGAGCCAGAAGTCTTGCCTAGCCCTCCTGCTAGCAGCTGCTGGCGCAAGGAACATGCCAAGCAGTCAGGCTCACTACTGACACAAGGACCAGGGCAGGAACCATACAATCCCCAGGAAGGAATAACCACAACACAAGGTGGAGGCAAGGCATGCCAACAAACTAGGCAAAGGGCTGCACTTGAGAGCTGTTACCTCCCGGTTGTACTGCCTGTAGTAATCTCGGTATCTGTTGTACTCATAGTCACGTCCATAGAATCTGTCGTAGTCCCCTCTGTATCGGTCATAGAAGTTGCGGTAACCCTGCAAAGACAGGAGTGGTCACTTTGCTGTGCAGAGAACATACATTGCCTAAGAGCCAGGCCCAGGGCAGGCAGAGCTGAGGGGGACACTGCACTGCACTGCGGTTTGCGTGACAAAGTCCTTCATGCGTTGACCTAAGAACCAGACCTGACATCAGCCAGGCATCCAGAGAGCTGGGTCTTCTCTGTAGAAGAGAGTTCATGGGCATTTATGGACCAAGATTCCTCTTCCCAGCCCACCCTCTGATTTAGTGTGAAATTAGCCAAGGGCCTTGCGCATCTGGCATAAAAAGCAGAGCTTTGCACTTACTCCTCGGTTTCCAGGCTGTCCCCAGTACTGCTGCTGTCCGTAGACCCGATTGTCATAACCTCGGCGCTGCCCACCAACTGGAAAAGAAAACAGGCTAAGTGTCAGAGCGCTGCCCAGCACAAATGCCAGCCAGTGCTGGCATAGCTTCCGAGCGGTCTGGTGATTCTGCAGTTTCCCAAAGGCAGATGCTGGCAAGCACACTGCAAGGACAGAGATCAGAAGAGCAGACTCCTGTGCACAAATGGTCAGCACTGGACCAAGGCTGCAGCCCATCTGCAAAGCTACAAGATGTGGGGAACCCCAGCAGCACGTAATTTATCTCAAGGCTCTCTAGGGAAAGGAGAGAGTAGCACCTGCAGAGGAGCACAGCATCGGAGCACTAGCCAGTATAAAGAGAAGGAATATATTAATGAAACAGATCCATACGGGAAACAAGTGGTGAGCACAACTGATGCTACAGCTAGACACTACTTTGTGTGGGTACAGACCTAAAGGAAGTAAAAGCAACACTAAGTTGGCTTGCCAGGGAGAATTACCAATGAAGCGCAACAGAAAAACAGGTGATCCTTAAGCATGGAAGGGAAGGGATGCTGGGACAGGACTTGAATCCAATTAATGCAGTGGGCAAAGCCATCTCCAAGCAGCAACACACAGAACAGAGGCAAGTGTTTGCATCAGGTGGCAGCAGTTAGAAAGACTAACCCGCACACAAGCCATATAAGACTTAATGGCTTGTGGGAAAGGGAAAACTGGAGTGGAAGGAAGGAGAGTGCTACCAGCTGGTGGCACAGAACCCACACCTAGAAACTCAGTCCTCCTCTCCAGTGCCAGCAAGGAGAAAGATTCCGACATAGGATTGTGCCAAAAGCAGCCACAGTAACCCCAAACCAGGTGGCCACCCCCCCCCCAGTGCCACAGAGCCTCACCGTAACCCTGGCCACGGTTGCGGTTCTGGCGGTTACGCTTGTTGCGGTTATTGCGACGGTTTGCCCGTTTCTCAGAAGGGGGGAGCAGTTTTCTGGCTTCCTCCTTGTATTTGGTGACCAGAGGCTGGGCCTCCTCCTTTGTGAGCTCTCCATAGATGACTTCATCTAAGTAGTCGTTCTTCTCCGGCAGAGAGTAGTTAGCTGCAGTGAAATTGAAAAGACAAAGTCCTTGATGCAACTGCCGCTTTCCTCTGGTTCCCACACAAAGCCCATGCCCGACTGCTTTCTCTGTTGCTGAGCCCAAGGGCAGAGCCAGCCGGTTTTGCAGGCAGGCAGGTCTCCAGAAGTGTCCACAAGCCCACCTTTCATTTCCAGCATCACTGACTCAGGGACATCCTCCCCTTCAGCCTCTTTCCTCAGCTCCAGTCTCTTCTTCCAGTCTTCTTCATTGGGAACAATGACAACCACCTTGCGGGAGAAACCCTTGAAGGCAAGCAGCTTCCGTCGCTGCCCAGAATTGTATACGTTACACTGACAGAAGGAAAGAAACAGGTTTTAGCAATACAAGGCCTGGTGAAGGACCCAGGTGGAGGCTGCCTCCACACATCCCCAYGTGCAAAGACCGCGCCTCTGTCTGGCCTCTGGCAGGGCTGGTCACAGTCCCTGGCAGCGGCGAGAATACCTGGTCAAGAATGAAGTTTCTTTTGGCTCTGGGAGCAATCTGAACCAGCTTGCTAAGGCACTGAGCAGCTTGCTGGATTAACAGGTCTCTGCTCTTGGCATCCATCTCTTCAACCTCCAGGCCTTTTGTCTGCCACAAAGAAAAGCAAAGATAAATTGGTGAGAGGTGCCTCAAAAAAAAAAAAAAAAAAAACCCGCACGCTCACCCTTTGCTAGCTAGCTCCAGAATCCCTAGGACGTCTGTCCAGGGCTGTTCATGCAAGGAGGCCATTCAGAGCAGAACTCATGCTTTGCCTCCTGCTTTCTCCCTTCCCAGCTTGGAGGGTGAAACCTGCAGCCTGAAGTCCCTGACAACTTTAAAATCAGAGGAAAATCCTCCCCCCTGCCCCGCTTTGGCTCTCAAAGCCAAGGAGCCCAGCCTGATGCCTTTGTTAAAGTACCAGTCAGTCAGCTGCACTTCCAAACAGAGCTCTGTTAGGCAACCACTGCCTTCTCAATGCCCACCCAGGCTGCCCATTCTAGTGGGGGGGGGGGAAGAGGGAGCGGATCCCGGGGGTAGTGAGCGCTTACTCTCAGTTGGTGTAGAACAGTCTCTGTTCCCAAGATGTTGTATCGCTTCTCTCGGTTCTCCTCAGTGTGTTTTTGTGCCCATTGGGTCTTCCCTGACCCCGGCAGCCCAACCATCAGCAGCACCTTAGGGAAAATAACAGCCAGAGGTCAGACAACAGAGGCAGAGCAGCTCTGTGGAGCGTAGCAGCCAGCCCCCAAGACCATGAAGTACAGCCAAAGGCTGGCAGATCAGGCATGCTGCTCGGTGGATGCGTGGCACCACAGCTCAACCCTGGCCCCAGAACCTGCTGAGGGTCTCTGTAAGTATTTCTGCTAGGCAGCAGGGAAAAAGCAGTGTCTTACCTCACACTCCTCTGTGGTTTTGGGGGGAAGTGGAGTGCGCACTCGGTCCTCAACTGGGACAGCATGAATGAACACGTAACCCTCCGGAACGGGGAAGAAGGGCTCTTCCTTCTGACCGAAGTTCAGTTCGACCACGCAGTTTTTGCACAGCACATGGGGCAGGAGGGCTCTGTCAGCAAGGGATTCCTTGCTGATCTGAAAGGCCACCCCTACGTCCTCCCCGTTCTTGGAGAAGGACAGCTCCACCATCTCTTCGTTCTCAAAGTTCTACATAGCAAAGAACATAAGGCATTTGTTGCTGGAGAGCCCTTGCAGTCTCCTCCTGCACCCTCTCTCCATGGGGGTTTTCCATCAGCTATTTCCTTGTTATGTTTCCTTTCCTTTCCCTCTCCCCTAGATATTCCCCTTGTTTTCATCTACTGCACTTACAGCAAAGCAGCCAATCACATCATTCTCCCCAAAGGGTTGGCCAAACTCCTCAAATTGCCCATTTTCRGCCTTCAGCCCTCGTCCATCGTAGCCATAAGAAAACTCATCCTCCCCTATGAGAGGACAGCAGGTGTTAGACACAGGTCTCCGTACACTACAAGAGCAGTACAGAGCTGTTCACGGACCCGTGTTTTGCAGCTTTGTGATGTCTCTGAGCTCATAAGTGATGTGACAAAAAAGGGAGCTCCATTACCTAGCTGCGAGTGAGAGAAATCCACAGACCATCCAACGCGGAAGAGGGGGACCTCTGTACTGCCCTCCTTCACAGGGAGATACTGTGTCACCTGTGGAGACCAGAAAGGAATTGGTCAGTAGATTGGAAAAGTCAGGATATAGCCTAAAGGACGCAGTTCAGCTGTTACTATCAAGACTCTAATTCAGCTTTCTAAACCTGTTCCATTGGAAATCAGCTGGGTGGACAGTTTAATACAGACAGATCACATAAGGATGACAAGCATCCAAACCACAAGCAGAGCAGTCACATATTCTCACAAAGTGCCAGAAGGGAGCAGTTGCGTATCATTTCCCCCCCCCCCCGATTCAGGACAGGACTCCTGTGACACCCTCCAAGACACAAGGAGAACCTGTGTCAACAACCCCAACACTTTACACCTAGAATTTGTTTTCCTCGCATATGCACACACTCTCAAAGTGTTGCGTAATCTAGGCCACTTAGGCCATGTTAAGTCTGGCTCTGACTTCCGCAGAAACAGACCCAATGCTATCCCTGATTGCAAGCAAATCAGTTGTTTCCAGGAATCTCTTTTCACCCTGTATTTTCACTCTTCCCTCATTTCCTTGCTGTCAACGCCAAGTATCCTTGTTTCCCGATCTGCAGTAGCTTCAAACACGCCAGCTCACACACTCAAACCCCATAAAGCACCAGCGATACAAGAAAACTTCTATCCCAGTGACCAACCCCTGCCACAGGCAGTCACCCCACCTTTGCCTCGAAGCAGACTTTCCCCTTGGTCACTCCATGAGTGCTCCTTGCTCCAGACCAAAGGGAAGGGAATTTCTCAAAGAAGAGAGGCTGACCCCCATAGCGATCTTTGCTGGCTTTAAAGTGGAGGTCAGAAGTATCTGTCAAAGAAGAGATCAGTTTAGACTAAACCACCATCATCCAACCTACTGAAAGGGCATTATACCCAAGTGACATTGATCACAACCTACATACATCCAGACGGAAGCCAACTAGTCCATTTTTTGAACTTTTCTAATCAGTTACAGCTATTGGCTGGCTTTGACGACAACACGATGGTGTTCTACAGACACTACGTTTCTTCACCCACCCCAAAGTATGCCTTGGGTTACTCCAAAGAACACTAGCAATTTAACACAGAGCAGCAGAAGTTTCACACAAACTCAGTCCTCTGGTGGCTTGCAGCAACAGGGGAAYTGCAGACTCTCAGTCATCGAAACAATTGTTTCCTCTGAGTTACACCATTTTATAAATACATCCCAACTTGATATGAATAAATTCAGATCTATGTTCCGCATACATACATGTGTCCAGGATGACAACAGTTTCATCATCTTCTCCTTCTCTAGGTTCTTCTTCTGGTGGTGGGGGAGACTTGGACCTGTACAATCAGGAGAAGGGGRAAAAAAAGTGAGAAAGTACACACAGATCTGATAGCACTGAGAATACAGTCAACAGCAGACTGAAAAAAGACCTCTTGCCTTGAAACAGCAAAGCCACCTCTGTTAAGTCCCTATATTTCTGGCAGCTGTATTTAACCAAGCTGTCAAATCAAACGAGCTGGCTATCATCTGGAACAGAATCTGGACTTTCAAAGAGAAAAGGGCAAAGGATTTGCCTTCTACTCACCGACTGTTGTAAGCCTCCTCTCGGAATTCGTAATAAGCACGCCCATGCTCATCTTTTTCATCGCGTTGTCTCTTAACTCCTCTTCGCTCTCCATCGGAGCCTGCTGGTTTTGACTTGTCATCTTCATCCACTGAGAGAGGCAAAAAAGCATCAGTATCTTTTAATGACTCGAAGTGGCAAGATCTGCAGAATTCATCATCAAAGTCCTGTAACTTCCACTTGCCTCACATACCCTCTTCTTGGGGTGAAACACGTTCACAAAGCACCAGTGCCTTGCAGCTTCCATAAAGATCAATTATTCCACCTTAAAAAATGGTTCAAGTGAGGTCCTCAACTTAAGTGACCTTACTGTGGCTAAGATCACCACAGTCAAGAATTTGGAATAGACTCTTCTCTTTTCAGACTCTTTACTGTGCATACCTGACATTTCCATTGAATTGTCTTTGCATTCTCCTCTCTACAATCATTTTCCCTTTTGTTCATAAGAATCTTCCACAACTCAACTTGGAAGAACTCCACATTTCCAAAGCAGAATGTAATCCTATATAAACGAACACTGCGAGGGCTATCCAGGAGCAGATGAACCTGAAACCCTCTTCAACTTTATTTTAAAGCTGGTTAGCCTTGAAGGCAACAGCTGTTCCAGTATCTCTAATCAATATCGCAGACTGAAATCATTAATAGATAGAAACCATTAATATTATTCAAAGAAAATAATTTTACATTTAGATTTTCACTAAATAGACAAAACTTGGGTTCAAGGTCCACTAGTTAAATAACAACAGTGAAGTCAAAACCACTAGTAGGGCAAAGAACTAATTAGGTGCTCAACAGCAACATCTCATGCTTCTCCAAGTCCTGAGCCAAGAAAAGCAAACTCTCAGCTTTTGCATTATTTCACAAATATAAGAGAATATCATCATCCAACTTCTCAACTGTATGTGCAGCTTCTACATTTTCCTTCTTTTCCAAGGCCCAGAAGCAGGAAACTGTTAGTCCTGGAACTAGTGGTATTCCAGCAAGTACTTTCGCTTTAGCCTCAGTGAAATCAATGGGCACGTAGCAGCAAAAGAAATCATGCCCACAAGTCAACTTTGCAGCCACACATGCACATTTTCTAAAAACAAGAACAAAAGCCCTCAAAAAAAAAAAATAAATCCCCTGTTGTAACAATACTAGCTATCTTCTCGAAAGAGAGTTTCGTTTTTTAGTAAGTCATAAAAACAAAACAGTCCTAAAAGGGAGATAGATTATGTTTTCTAAGCAAGTACTTTCATTTACTATTTGTACTTGACGTTTCATGACTTCCTAATGACCAAAACAGAGAAGAAATTATAATAAATTATTTTTCATAAACAAGCATCTCCAGCAAACTTCACACTGAACTTTTTACACTTTTTAGAAGCAATTTTTCTTACAAACAGCAACAACTTGTTTGCTGCTCATATCCAAGAACAGTTTATGAGTGTTCTCCTTGTAATACTTTTCAACTTGGCATCACTTAAGACAAACTGTTTCCTATTTTCAATCTGACTCACTGAAACTAGCAGCTCGCTCAGAGGAGGAAGCTACACTGGCACCTAGAACTGTTTTCAATTTAATATCCATCTCTTTATTTTACAATTTCTAAGCAACACAATAAAGAGCAAAGCCACAAAAGCCTTGGGAATAACTTGAGGCCATGGCACGTTTAACAGATTCTCATCGACTGCCCCCCAAAGCAGCCTGCATCAGGAGGGAAAAGGGCTCTGGACACACTCAGCACTCTAGGAGACATCCATGGGGGAAAAGAACTTGGGCTGGAAACAACACCCACACACCAGGGGCAGATGCGAGCTTTGTGGGGTAAGGTTGCCTTAGTGGGCACTCACATACAAGATGTAAAGGTACAACTAGTTGGACCCACAACATATGCAGGTATACGAGCAGAACAAAGCAGACCCTGACCACATAAGAGAAGTTGCAGACTAGAAATAAATTAGGTCTCCAAAACATTCAGGGCATCTAGAATAGACTGAGGGATGCATGCAGACCTAGGTGTGTGCAGGGAACAGAGGRGCTTACACAGGCAATGTAACAGATCTAGTGCAAGGCCCAGAGGCAGAGATTAGAAACATAACATGTAAAAAGGTGCCAGCCTGTGCTAACACAGTACAAGGATCCACAGAGCACACGTAAGTCAGACTTGGTACAAGAATCATGCAAGAGGTCCTCCACACACATGGCCCTGGAAACCACGACAGAGAAATGTGACAAATACAACCCGTGGATCAGAGAGAGGTCCTAGATGCCAAGGCCAGGCAACAGGTTTGAGACATAAGCGCAGGCAGGAAGGGTCTCGGCCATGCAGGCACAGGAGAGGCAGAGATCAGACGAAGGAGTGCAGACAAGGGGGGCCCCAGGAGAAAAAAAGGCAGAAATAGGATAAAGTGGTGCAGAAAGGAGAGTGCTGGGGGGGGGGGTGGGGGGGAAGGTGGAGGCAGGCAGGAGTCCCGCCCGGGAGCACGTAAGAGGGTCCTCACCGGCCGGGGTGCCTTCCTCCTTGGCCTCGGCAGCCGCGGCCTCGTCGCCGCTGGGCCCTTCCTCCTGCGGTCTCTCGGCGCCGTTCACGCCGCTACCCTCGGGGCCTTCGGGCTCGGGCTCCGCCTCGGGCTGCTCTTGGGGCTGCGGCTGCTCCGCCACCACAGCCGCCACCGCCTCCTCTTCTTCTTCCTCTTCCTCCTCCTCTGGGGGGCCGGACTGGGCCGCCTCCGCCTCGTCGGGGGCCGCCGCCGCCGCTCCTGCCGCCGCGGCGGCTGCCTCCTCCTCGTCAGCCAGCAGCGCTTCCTCGTCCTCTTCCTCCTCCTCCTCCTCCTCTTCCTCCTCCTCCTCCTCCTCCTCTTCCTCCTCGCCACCGCCGGGGTGGTGGTGGAGCGCGGCAGGACCGCCGGCCGGGCCTGCTTCGCCGGCGCAGGCCCCAGGCCCGGCCGCGCCGCCTTCCTCAGGCCCGGCCGCCAGCATCTCGGCGTCCAGGGCCTCCTGGAGCCGCTGCGCCAGCTCCACCTTGAGGCCGCGCGAATCCAGGCCGCGGCGGCCCAGCTCGGCCCGCAGCTCGGTCACCTTCAGCCGCTTCACGTCCATGGCGACGGCGGGGCGGGGGAGGGGAAGCGGAAGCGAGGGCGCGCGTGAGGCGGCGGCGCC
>NW_028186684.1:96294-99367 GCF_003343005.1 Rhea americana | reverse complement strand
CGCCTTCCCCGCCCCCCGGCTTCTCCCGCGTCGCTACCTCCCAGGGCAGGCAGCGGGCAGGGCCCGGCCGCGGCGAGGCGACGCTCCGCCCGCCGCGAGGCGCCGTTATTTTGTGGATTTGTTTATTCCTCGCCTCTCGCTTTCCCTTTGCGCCAACCCCCACCTCCGGCCTCCTCCCGCCAGCGCGCACGCGCTCCCTTGGCGCGTCGCGCTCGGCGCTACGGCGCGTGCGCTGGGCAGCAGCGCGCCTGCGCTGTTGCCCCCGCCCCGTTACGTCGCCCCCTTGTGCCCCCGACGCATGCGTGAGGCCGGTTTCCCCTCCCCCTTCCCGCCCAACGCGCGAACGCCGTCAGCTCCACCGACGTGCGCAGCGGCCCGCTCGGGCGGCCGCTGAGTCCCCGCCCGGGCTCACTGCGCTGATTTTCCCATTGGCCTCGCTTCGCCCTATCCCAAGGCGGCGAGGGCGCGGCCGGCTCTATTCTGCCTAGAGACCGGGAAAAGCTGCCTTCTTAGTGGGTGGACTGTTCGTGAAGCGCGCCGCACTCCTTTCCCCCTCGCTTCCCSTTTAAGGGGCGGCGGCGGCCATTTTGTCGTGGCTGCTAAGGGGAGAGGCGAGTGAGAGGATGGGGCCGCCGCCCCGAACAGGGGGAGAGTCCTCGGTATCCAGGCTCGTGAAGGGCCGGGAGCGAAGTGACCCCGCTGGGGAGAGGCCTGGATTTCTGTGTGAATGGGGCTCAAACCTTGCTCATGATGTACTCCAGTTTCAATACAAATGGCCATTTTACTTAGAATTGGCTATAGTTGTGGGAACTGTCATGCTTATGAGTAGGGCTCTTACTATTTTGAGTTTCAGGTGTGGCTACCAACGAGCGTTTGTATATTACGCAGGGAGAGCTCACACATACAATTAGCTTGGTTTGGATCCAATTTATGTCCAATAGTTTCCTTGGGGGGGGGGGGGAAACACATACTCCTTTTAGTCCCAAAACATAAAAATGGCTTAAAGCCACAAATAGAAGATTCAGCAATATTGCAGTTGGCCACACTCAGGCTGGAAAAAAACATTAACTATTTGGAATTAGGGTCACCTGAGGAGGGAGAGGGCAGTTCATCTTTTCTCCTGGCTGCAAGAGTGAAGCAAGAAGCTGCTCCCATCTCCTGACTCACTGGAGAAAGACCCTGGGGATGGTATTTTATATTGTCAATGGCAACATGGCTTTTGCATCCATTCTGTGTTTTGCCTCTTATGTCAACCAAGGTGCCACAAAGCATTTAAGCATTTTGGATTTATTGATTTTATATCCCAAGAGGAGCAAATGGGCGGCACTAAGAACAAGAAATACTGCTCAAGGACTGTGTAACAGCAGGCACCAGCAGACGGACATGGGGAAAAGTAGGACCAGATGGCCAGCATCACTAGCAAGCTGTTGCCTGGCTGGACGCAGTGGGGTGGTGTGTCCCTTTAGCAATTCCTGGCCAAAACCAGGCAGAAAGACACTAGCTCTCAGCATGAAGCCACAATACGCAGCACCACCCCTTACGGCAGTGGTTATTCACCTCCCTCATAAAACACCTTTTGAGTTCAGTTATCAGTTTCAGCCACCAAGACTCACTTTAGCTTTTCCTCCCCACCCCATGAGATTATACAGCCTTATTTAATCTAGTGTTTTCTGCCTGCAAAGGTACTAGTGCTACATAATCAATTTTGCCCTTGTTCTGATAAGATATGTAACTTTAAATTTTCTGAGCTCTGGCTGCTAGCTCTTTGTTCTTGCTCTCCGGTCACTCTGAGGCTTTCTCCCAGCCGTGCACTAAGCCCCTATCACTCTCCTGCTCTTTAAACTAGCATTATATTGGGGGTGAAGTAGGAGAAAAGAGGCTTTTTTTTTTTTTTTTTTTTTTTTTTTTTTTTAAGGTAGAAGCCTGTGAGGTTGATGAATTCTGAGAAGTGAGATTACACAGAGAAAAGATAAGCCAGGAATGAAGAAAGGAAAGGAGCAGAGGAAAATACAAGCAAGGTATTAGCGCAGTACATGAGGCGAGGGAAGAGATTCCCTCCTTCCCAGGAACTGGGCAAAGCACCAGTGCAGGTGGCAAACAAGCTGTTCATCTCCGCAGGGATCTTGTAATTTGCCATCCACAGACTTTCAAATCAGCGATACCGCAGCAGATTAATCCTGTTATTTTGCAGTGCCAGAGTCACCTTTCTGCCTCTCAGGATTGCTTCTGCCATCGTCATTGACGGCATAAAGAAGGAAACAGATTGCAAGAAATGGCCTGAGCACGAAACAGCTGTGAGCCCATGGCCAGCAACACCAAGTGCAGCAGCCTCAGTCCTGCACGAATGGACAGCACCAGACCTGCTCATCAGCACCTCATCACGTGCTTGCCAATAACAGCAGCTTCTCACCATTAAAATAGCATTCACAAGAAAGTCAAACATCCCACATAGGTGTTTAGTTATATATAGAATATGCCCCTCTCCTATACTTGGATTTTCTTTTAGAACAAAAAAATATAAGCACTGATAGGGATGTTTAATTTATGATGATGCCGCATGATGAACACTAAGCCCTTCAGATGGAGGTCACCATCCCGAGGCATTCAGCGATGCTTTTTGCCTAGGAGAAACCTCAGGGATGCTGGAAAGTAGGAGATGCGATCTTTACATCACTTAGAACAGGGACAGCAGTGTCAGCTGCTGAACATCTTTTTCCTAATGGTACAACTCCAAAAGATACAAATCAGAGATATGAGGGGGGGAATCAAAACCAGGCTATTTACTTGCTTGATGGAAGTGGCCAGCTCCTTTTATTTTATTTTATAATTGCCAAATTTAAAGCTGCTAAGTTTGRGGGTTTTGTTTTCCTTTAACCATACCTACTGTGCTCCGAGGCATAGAATTAGCCCCGGGGGGGGGGGGTTGTTTATAAAACTACTAAAGTACATTAGGACTAATAGCAAACCTTCTGCCACAAGTTTTCAAGTCGGTCTCTTGGCTCGGGCTGAGCCCTAGTGTAAAAACAGATTATCAAGCATCTGCTGCTGGCAGCTTTAGACACCTTCCTGCAAA
>NW_028186684.1:92108-96164 GCF_003343005.1 Rhea americana | reverse complement strand
GGGGGGGGGGACAAATGGCAATAAGAAATTGTGGCTGGGGCAGCAACCTGCATGGGGATGCACTGGACCCCCTGGCCTGGAGAGCTCCAGGGGCTGGGAATGCACCAGACACCCCCAGCTTGAGGTGATCCCGGGGGGGGGCTGGGATGCGCCGGACACCCCTGCCCTGGGGAGCTCCGGGATGCACCGGACACCCTTGGCACTGGGTGTGGAGTGGAGGGCAGGATGAACTGGTCACCCTGGCCTTGGGAGCCCCCCCAAGCCCCTGTGCAAGCAAGTGAGCGGCAACTCCCGGTCACATGGTGCCTGTTCCCCGCCTGCATTTCCAGGTCAGGCTGCGCAGGAAGCAGCATGAAACCCGGCGGCTGCTGAGCAGCGGCGGTGCGGCTGCCCCATGGCCACAGCCGCGGTGCAGGTACTGGCCGGGGAAGAAGTGGGGGGAGGGCACATTGGAGCTGCTCCTGGGAGGCGGCTCCTCAGCACAGCCTCAATCCTGGCCCCTCCACAGCCGGAGCAGCTGGAGCAGCGCCTGCGGCAGGCGCAGCGCTACAAGGAGGAAGGCAACGGCTGCTACCAGGCAGGGCGGCCGCGGGAGGCAGCCGGGCGCTACCACCGGGCGCTGCTGCAGCTCCGCGGGCTGGAGCCTCAGCTGCCACTGCCGCTGCAGGCCCTCGGCGCCCGGCCCCAGCCCCCTGCGACGCCCCAGCAAGAGGCTGCCCTGCGCCGTATCCAGACCGACTGCTACAACAACCTGGCTGGTGAGCAGGGAGGGGGCAGCGGGAGGGGGTGCACGGGCAGGAGCCCCTCGCTCACACTTGCCTGCAGCCTGCCTGCTGCGCATGGAGCCAGTCAACTATGAGCGGGTGAAGGAGTACAGCCTGAAGGTGCTGGAGCAGCAGCCCCACAATGCCAAGGCCCTGTACCGTGCTGGTGTGGCTGCCTACCACCTGCACGACTACGAGCAGTCGCGGTGTTGCCTGGCCCAGGCGGCACTGCTGCAGCCACGAGGTGAGCAGCGGCACGGGGGGGAGCACCAGCAGGGGTAGTGGGGGCCTGGGCTCACCCTCTGCCCAACCCCACAGACGCCAGCGTGCGGCACTACCTGGAGCTGGCAGAGTCGCAGCTGAGTGCCTACCGCCAGCAGGAGAAGCAGCTCTACGCCAGCATGTTTTTGTAGGTGCAGCCCGGACACTGCCACAGTTCCCCTGGACGGGGCTGCACCTCCCACCATGCCCTTTCCCGTGGTGGTGGCTCAGCATCCCAGCCACACCCGGCCTCCAGCATGACTGCTCCTGGCCCAGTCCCACAGGAGGATGTGGGCTGCCCGYGCCATGGGCTTGGCCTGGAGGCCCACTCTTCGCCTTCGCTGTCTCTGCAGCTGATGGAGACACAAGCAAATGTCTCTCAGCCCTGTCATCTGTCTCCTCCTGCTTTAAGGAAATGTATCCCTGGAGCACAGCTGAGCTGTTTGCTCTCCCTTGTCCCAGCCCCTCAGCTGCCAGCAGGTATCACATACACACCATCCCCTCCTCCAGCCTCGCACCACACCTGAGCCTGGCTGAGGGGAGCACCAGCTGCGAGCCCAGCTCCAAGAGCCTGCTCTGAAAGGTAGCGGCTGAGGGCTCCCTGCTCGGCACACAGACTTGCGGTTTCCTGGAAATAAACAGAACTGGAGCCCCCCATCATGGTGTTTAATGCTTGCCACATCAAGAGCGGTTGGGACCGTTGAGGGCACCCTGCACTCCTCCCACACCTGTGTGGAGGTGTTCAGGCCTCCAGCCCCACAGGCAAAGTGCAAGGCACCTGGCCTGGCAGAGCRGAGGCCACAACAGCAGCACGTGATGTGAGCAGAGCCCCAGGAGCAGCATCACCTCGTTCCACCACCACCTCGGAGCCCCAGGGGCCGGAAAGGGCGGCTCACCATCCGCTTCAGCTCCTTAAAAGAGCGGGCCCGGCGCAGGCGGGAGCTGCTGGGGCCCAGCGTGGCTGCGTCATGTGGTGGGAGGGCATGGCTACAGAGCCAGTGCCCAGCTTCCACTTCACCAGGGAAGCAGGAGTCCATGGAGAAGGCAAGGTGRTGGCCAAGCAGGGCAGGGCAGGGCTTGGAGCCCTCCCGCTGGCCAGAGATCTCCAGCACTGAGGCCCATTTGTACCGCCCAGGGTCCTCAGGGCCTGGTGCCGCCATGCAGACATTCACCTCTGAGCTGCAGCGGGCACCACGCCCGCCAGGCTGACAGCGGAGGGTGATCCGGCGCAGGAGTCCCCGGGGACTGAGCCAGCTCTGCTCTGTGTCTTCTAATGCCTTCACAAGCTGCCGGGAAGCGTGCTTCCCCTGGTAGAGCCTCTTGCTGTCAGCACTGTCCCCTCCCCAGGGAGGGGCCAGGAGCCCTGGCATCCTGGCTTGCCCCTTTGGCGACAGCAGCTCTGGGTGGGAGCCCACCTCAAGCTCCACTGACTGGATGGAGCCAACAGACGAAGCAGTGGAGCTGTGCCCACCTAAGAGCTCCAGGCCAGTGGGGTCATGTACACCCTCAGGACACTCCACAGAGCGGAGGTGAGAGCAGGTGGAGATGCGCCTACGGATCTTCCAGCCTGCTGGCAGCCCCGTGCTCAGCGGGGAGCCACAGACAGAGGAGAGCGAGTGGCTCTTCTGCTGGCCCGAGAGGCGCCCGGGCTCGGGGCGGCCACTGGCCACACGACACTTGTATCGCAACACCAGTGTGGAAATATAGCGGTCCAGCCGGGCCCGGCCCTGCTCYGGTGAGAGCGCCGAGGTGCGCTGGGGAGTGCTGGTAGGCAAAGTGGCTGGCAGCAGGGCTGGCCGCTCACAGTGGGGCRGGCCAGTGAAGAGTGGGCTCTGTAATGCCACAGCGTGCAGCGGGCTGGGGTATCGGTAGATCTCACTGGTGCTGCGGGACACCAAGTCACGCTCATAGGGTGGCTGCTGCAAACAGGCATCCCCCAGGCTCCTGACCGACTCCAGGTCCCCTGCAGAGGGGGAGGGAGGGGGAAGTGAGTGACACTGAGCTGCTCACCAGTCAGCCCCCCATCTCAGGCAATGCTGCCCCTGACTCACCAGTGGAAACGGGGCGTCGAGCACCTGTCAGGCGCCGCAGTCGCAGGTGGAGGAGATGCACTGCGGCCTCGTCAGCTGAGCAGGGACGGGAGCACGACGGGGAGCCCAGGCCCTCACTGCGCACCGAGGGGCATGAGTCCGACAGTGAGCCCAGCTCGAAGAAGCCTGTTGGGGGCAAGCAGAGGATRAGTCTGGAGCCATTGCCCAGGTGGGCACTGGGAGGGGAGGGTCGTGGGGCTAGGCCTACCTGAGCTGGGTCGGGAATCAGGGTCAGCCAGGGTGGCCATCCCAGGCTGGCCAGTCTCCACAGAGACGGTGCTCCCTAGGATAACGGGATCCRTCACTCCTGGGGACAGCGTCTCCAGCTCTGTGGGGTCCTCCAGCAGGTCCTCAGACTGGGTCCGGTGCAGCTTTGCCAGGGGCAGCTCCCTGAGCTCATCCTGGGGGGAATATAGCCTGTCACCACCACCACCAGTGGCAGCTCCCAGTCCCCCATCCCAGCTGCTGCGGAGCCCACTGAAGCGCCTCACCGGCTGCCCGAGGGCACCACGCACCGCACCGCGCTGCGCTGCCCGCAGCAACTCCAGCTCCCGCAGACCCGCTAGCCCGGCCCGCAGCCGCTCGCCCAGGCGGCCGCGCTCGGAGCCACCCGCGCACCGGGACATGGCGCCGACAGCGACACAGGGGAGCGAACAAAGGGGCCGCTTTTGAGTAGGTCACGTGGGGGCGGGCCGCCGCCGGGCGCCGCCGGACTGGCCGCCGCGTGGGGGCCGCGCCCCGCGGGGCGGGGCGAACGCGCCACCAAGGTCCCACCCCCGAGCAGAGCCCGCTCCGGACGCGCGGACACCACGGAGCTGCCCCGGCGGACGGCTGGGCTCAAGCCCCCCGCGCGGCGGGTACCAGAGCCGACGGCGACTCCATCACGAGCCGCCCACGAGGGCAGTGCCGCGCATCCCCGTCCGCCCGGGTCAGCCAGTGCC
>NW_028186684.1:88732-90144 GCF_003343005.1 Rhea americana | reverse complement strand
GCCCCGGCAGCTGCTGGAGGGACGGCACAGCGCGGCGCGCAGAGCCCACGCGGCTCCTGCCGAGCGCGGGTGGACTCTGACGCAGCTGCTGGAGCAGCCGGCGGCGAGGGCTGCGCTGCCGCCGCGAGCTCACCGACAAGCAAGGACTGGGGGGAGAGGAGAGGAGAGGGGTGGGGGCAGCCTTGGCTGCAGCCACCACAGACGGTGGAGTTCACCGTCTCGCGGGGAGGAACATAGGACCGTTGTCAGAGCATGCAGGGATGTGACGAAGGAGGTCAAGGCCCATTTGGAACGAAGTCTGGCAAGGGATGTCCAGGACRACAAGAAGGGCTTCTTCAAATGCATCAGGAGCAAAAGGAAGACYGAGGAAAACGTGGGTGCRCTGCCGGATGGGGCGGACGCCCTGGTGACGAAGSGTACAGAGAAGGCAGAGTTCCAGAGTGCCGCCTTTGCTTCAGTCTTTTCTGCTAAGATCGGCCTTYGGGAATCCCAGGATCTGGAGACGAGAGAGAAAGTCTGGAGAAAGGAAGACTTTCCCTTGGCCGAGGAGCATCATGTTAGCTGGGGGATGGGGATGGGGCTCGTGGGAGCTCCGTGCGGCCCCGCTGCCACCGCTCTTGTTGCCYAGGGAGTGTTCAGTGGCCRCTGCCTCCTCCRTGGTGCTGCAACCCGGACTGGCACCGCGCTGGGGCCAGCGACCTGCAGCCGTGTGTCCTGCTGCAGCTCTGTCCCAGCCGTCGTCCTGCTGGTGGCTCTGCRCCGCTCCTTGGTGCTGCCATACAGCAGCTGCCGCTGATGCAYGGCCAAGAGCTGGGKCTGAGTGGCCGCGGGATCCCAACACCGTGGTGCYGCTCACGGGGATCACATGTGGCTCAACGTTGCCCTGGTCATCACCTCTGTCCTCCTCTTTGTGCTCACCTCCGCTGGGAATGGACGCTGTGCACGCGCAACGTGCGGGCTGCCAGCCTGCTGGACTGCGCRCTCCTGCCGGAGGAGCTGCTCCGGCCAGGATTCCTCCCGCTGCGCAGCYGGTTCCTGGGGCACGGCACRGCGGCGCCCAGCGCAGGGACAAGATGGAAGTGAGGATGTGGCACGCAGCAGCATGGGGCGCAGGCGGGCAGTGCCGCACATCCCCGTCCGCCCGGGTCAGCCAGTGCCACTAGCAGCGAGGCAGAGTCGATGGGGGAGCCCCGTGCACGGGAGCCCGCGGATGCCCCAGCGAGCTGGGCCGGGGCGGGCCGGGCCGTCTGGAGCAGCGCTGCCGGCTGCAAGCGAGCGGCGCAGCCTGAAGTGCCAGCGCCGCTGCCCCGCTGCAACCGCCCGCACTTCCCCTCTCCAGCTCTGTCTTTGACCAGCAGCAGGTTCCTCCCGGGGGAGGGCACCGTTCCCGGAGGCACTGCAATACCGGGACG
>NW_028186684.1:80907-87292 GCF_003343005.1 Rhea americana | reverse complement strand
GGCGCCCCCCGACCGCCTACGCCCGACCCACGCGCCTCCGCGACCCGCTGCCGCCACGCACGGCGCCGCTGCCGGCCCGGCGGCGCCTCCCGGCGTCCCGTTCGGCTACGCAGACACCTGATTTGCATGACACCGCCTTTATTTGCATACTCCCCGCCCCTCCCGCAGGCAGAGCCGAGCAGGGGGCGGGGCTGCCGGAGCTGCTTCATCGCGCGCGACGCTGCGCACGGCCGGACCCGAGCGGACCGGGGCGGGTCACAGGTCGCTCTCGCCGTAGAGCGCGTTGGAGAAGGAGACGTAGTCGAGGGCTCCGGCAACGGCATCGGCCCCCACGTACTTCACCATGCGGCTGATGCAGTACTCAGCCTGCTCGGCCGGCAGCTCCCGCCGCAGCTCCTCCACCGTGATGTAGTTCTGCAGGGAGCTTGGCATGACAGGGTGTGCCCACGGTGGAGGGCCCCAGCACCTCCCGTTGCCGTCCCATTCCAGCCCCACTGACCTTGTCCCCTGCCAGGATCTTGAAGGAGGCAATGACCTGCTCGGCTGTGTCGGTCTCAGCTGTCTCCCGGGTCATGAAGTCAATGAAGGCCTGGAAGGTGACGACCCCCGTGTTGTTGGGGTCCACGAGCATCATGATCCGGGCAAACTCCACCTCACCCTTGGGAGAGATGCAAGGAGGGGATTAGTGGTGCTGGGGATGCTGAGGGTCACCCCCATGCCAGGGCTGCACTGGGCCCTTACCAGGTCGTAACCCATGGAGATGAGGCACGCACGGAAGTCATCTGGGTCCATCATGCCGTTCCTCTTCTGCAGGAGACGAGAGTGGGTGTCACAGAGCAGGGTCCCTCACTCCATCTCCCCAGCCCCTTCAGCTGCCTCCCCACCACCATGGACCCACCCGGTCAAAGTGGTTGAAGGATGCCCGGAACTCGTTCATCTGCTCCTGGCTGATGCCCTTGGCGTCGCGCGTCAGGATCTGATTCTCCACCTCATTGATTGTCCGTGCCACTGTGGTCAGCAGCTGCTCCCAGCCCACGCGGATGTGCTGTGGGCAATGGGGCTGTCAGAGCCAGCACCTCCCCACGGCTCCCTGTCTGCCCCCCAGCAGCTCCCCAGGGCCCCCTCCAGCACCCCAACACGTGTCCTGGCTCCCCACCTCTCCCCAGTCCCCTCAGGACCTGCTTCACACTCCCAGGCATCGCTGTTGCCCTCACAGCCCTCCCCCCCCAAGATCCTCCCAGCGCCCACCTCCATAGTGTAGTTCGTGTGCCGGTTGTCGAAGACCAGGGCCTCCTGGATGAGCTGGTGGTCGCCCTCCAGCTTGTCGATGTTGGACTTGTAGTTGATGATGTTCTGCTCATGCTGCTTCAGGCGGCTCATCTGGTCCTCCAGGGAGCCACTGGCATCCACCGAGACACGGCCAAGCTCCTGCCACAGCCATGGGTGCCGTCAGAGAGCCCCAAACATCCAGCTGGCCCTGCTACCCACCGCTCCACCCCAAGGGAACCCAGGCATCCGGGCTGCCCACCTCCATCTTGGTCTGGATCCAAGGCCCAATGATATTGGCCTGGGCGGCAAACTGCCGCCGAAGCCGCTCATTGCTCTGCTGGCGGGAGAGCTCCTCCTGCAGTGTCTGGTCACGGTGGGGAACCAGCTGCTTCACCTGCAGGGAGAGGAGAGGGGTGAGGCGCTGTGCTCACGCCCGCAACCCACAGCCCACCCGCGCACCTCCCTACACGCCTCTCTGCTCACCATGTCCCACTTGCTGCCTATGTCCAGGTGGGTGAGGGATGTGTAGGGGTTGCCTCCACTCAGCTTGATGCCGTACGTCTGTGCAATCTTCTGGATCTCTCCGTGGATGCCCACAATGGCCATCCGCTCCCGATCGGCCTCCGGCAGCGTTGCCTTGAACTGCTCGTGGGCTGTGATCAGGGTCTGCGGCGACAGGGTGGCAGACAGGCCCAATGGGCCCAGGCATCCAGGGGCCCTGGCACCTGTATCTCCTCAATGCTGTGCACAATGAACATGTCCTGCAGGTCCTCCACGGCCCCATCCATCCAATTGTTGAAGGGGGCTGCTCGCTTGGCGAACTCTAGGTATAGCTGGTCGATGGTCTCCAGCAGCTTCTCCGTGCGCTGTGGATGGGGCCTGGTCAGGGGAGGCCGCAGCAGGGATCCCAGACCTAGAGTGGTGATCCTGGCCCGCCCCCATCCCGCACACCTCCAGGGCATCCCGGCGTTTCTGCGTGAGGGTCCCCAGTGTGTCCCACTGGTCGCAAATGGCCTGGCACCGCGTATTCACTGTCGCCGCGTCGTGGTAGTCCAGCTCGCTGCAGGGCATGGAAAGGGGGTGAGGGCAGCCCGGTACTGGGGCTCCCTGGTGGGACCGTGAGGTCCATTGGGAAATGGCAGGGAAGGGGCTGGGACACTGTACTTGAGCTCCTGGGCGATGGCGGCGATCTGCTCCACGCGGTCCTGGTGAGCAGCCAGGTCACTCTCGAAGGCCTCGTGCCGGCGCAGCAGGGCTCGCACCTCGGTGAGTGAGGCCGCCTCGTAGTCCCGCTGCGAGAGCAGCTCCTCCTTGCCTGGGGACGGCATGAGGCTCAGTCCCTGGGGGGGTGGCAGGACCTCATGGTGGTCCCAGAGGGGCAGCAAGGACCTCATGGTGGTCCCACGGGTGGTGGTGAGGACCTTGTGGGGGACCCTAGGGGGTAGTGAGGACCCTGTGAGGGTCCGCAGGGGGTGGCAAGACCTCGTGGGGATTCCCAGGGGGGCTGGGGCCCCATACTCACCCCGCGTCCAGCTCTCGTGCAGCGTCGCCTTGTGCTTGAACTTCTCGGCCAGGTGGTCGAGGCGCTGCAGGCGCCGGATCTCTGTGAGCAGCCATTCCTCGTAGCCCTTCTCCACCTGCTCCAGCCCCTTCCAGGCGTTGGCGATRTCCTGCCGCCAGGAGGGGCCGTGAGCGGCCGCTGCCGCCGTCCCGGCCTCGCTGCCACCCACTGCAGCCACCCTGGCTCACCGACACCATCTTGCCCTCGGAGGGCATGAAGGCAGGGCGGTTGCTGAGCCGCAGCTTGGTCTGCAGCGTGTTGAAGTTGATCTCCAGCTGGCACTTCTCCTGCACGCGTGGCGGCTTGTGCACGCGCCGGTAGTCGCGGAAGTCCTCCAGCTTGCGCTGCATGGCAGCCATGCTGGTCTCGGGCGTGCGGTTCTCCAGCCAGGGCACCGTGCGACGGATCCACTCCAGGAGCTGCAAAGTTAGCGGTGGGTGGGGGGGATTGCAGGGGAGGCCAGGCGCACAGGAACCTGCTGGGGACCCAGGTGTCCGAGCGGAGGGGAGGGGGAACACACCTCACTGGCCAGCTTCTCATACTCCTCCATGAGCTTCTCGTTCTCCTGGTTGACAGCCAGCACTTTGCAGATCCTGTTGGCAGCCGTCTCAGCCTGGGGGGGGAGATGCCATCAGGGCGGGCAAGGGCAGCACTGGCATGACCCACTGTGCTGCCCCAACCCACTGCGCTGCCCTGACCCACTACGCTGCCCTGACCCATGGCGCCGGCTGGCCTCACCTGCTCAGCGCCGGCGAAGGCATGGTAGAAGCAGGACACATAGGTCATGATGGCCTTCTCGTCTGGCTTGGGGGTGTTGACGATGTCTGGAGGGAGGACAAGAGAGGCTGGGCAGTGCTTTCCGGGAGGCATCCAGGAGGTCCTCCTCCACCACCGCCAGGACCTAGGCATGTCCCTGCCCGCCCCACACCTTCGGCATCCAGCATCTTGGGGATGTCCAGGTACTTCTCGGCGACCTCGAAGGCTGTGTTGAGGTTGCCAATGGGATCATCCTGGGAGCACAGGAGGGTCAGGGCAGGCCAGGGCTGTCAGGGACCCCTGGATCCTGCTGCATCCCCTCGGTACCTTGCGGAGCTTCGCATAGTCAATAAGGTCGGGACGATGGCGGTGGATGAGGGCACAGAGGGCCAGGCCATCCTTCCAGCTGCAGGAAGCAGCGTGAGATGAGGCCTGTGCCCTGAGGTCTCCGTGTCCCCCCCAAGACCCTGTGACCTGAGGCCCCCACATCACCCCTGAGTCCTCGTGTTCCCCCTGAGACCCTGTCCCCTGAGGTCCTCACCTGATGTGGAAGTTCTGCACATTGACGTTGCGGTACGGGGCCGTCTTCCGCTGGCACCAGAGCAGCAGCCCCTCCTTAGCTGACGTCTCTGTGGGGGAATGCATGGGTCAGGGCAGCCGCAGAGGACATGGGACACAGGGAGAGACATGGGACATGGGGAAGGCATGGGACATGGGGAGGGACATGGGACATTGGACATGGGGAAGGACATGGGACACAGTGTCTCGCCCCCTCACCCTCCACGGAGATGTCCTGGATGGCAAAGCGCAGGATGATGGTCCAGATCATGCCCAACGTCATCTTGAGGTTCCCATCAACAATTTCTGGGGGCAGAGAATTGTGTCAAGTGGAGACAGATGGACAGACTGACCCCAGGTTCCCCATGTCCCCAAGGAGCCCCATCCACATCCCCATCCCCCTCCCTACCTTCGGCCCCGATGGAGACCAGCTTCACCCCCTTGCTGGCAATGAAGTCCAGGGCCTTGTTGACATTGGCAATCTTGTGGAAGCGCATCTTGCCCTTATCCGGCTTTGGCAGCCGCTCACCTGCAGGGGGGATGAGAGGCCAGTGAGGGAGGATGTGGGGACATCCCATGGGGATGCCCCAGCTCCATTGCTCCAGCAGGTCCGCTCACCAGAAATGACCTCCAGCAGCAGCATGAGTTTCAGCCCATTGCGGAAGTCTTCCTCAATGTTCTCGATCTGTGTCCCAGCCTTGCGCAGGTGGGAGTTACACCAAGCTGTGAAGGTCTGCAGGAGACAAGGTGGCCAGGGAGGGATGGAGATGCTCAAGGGGACTCTTCTGTCCATGTGGGCCGCCTGCTCCCCTGGAGGGCATGTGGCCCTGGGCACACGTGTGCAAGCAAGTGCTGTTCCTGGGCATGTGTGCAAATGCCTTCTGTCCCTGTGCATGCGTGTGCAAAGGGAGGCCACCTCCAGGCATGCGTCTGTAAATGCCCTCTGTCCCTGTGCACACATGYGCAAAAGCTTGCCATCCTTGTGCACGCAAGTGCAAGCAAGTTCTGTCCCTAGGCACGCATGTGCAAATGCACTCTGTCCCTGTACACACACATGCAAATGTGCGCCATCAGTGGGGCCACGCACCCCCAAAGATGCCTGTTTCACCACAAGGACCCAGTGACTGGTGGGAGAAATGGGCGTCGTGCGTCAACACCCTGCAAATGGCTCCAGGGGGCCCAAGAGTCTGAGCCCCAGAGCCTGGGGCCGGAGCTGCTCACTGGATCCTCTAAAAATATCTGGTGGTGGCGCCAGGGAGGCATCGCCCCCGCCACGCTGCCGCTGCTATTTTTAGGGGGGTTCCTGCAATTTTGCCGCGTCGTCGGATTCTGGGAGAGCCGCATTCCCCCCCCCCACCCCGGCTCCCTGGGAACGCAGTGCCCGGCCAGCGCAACTCGATCCTCCGGGGGGGGGGGGGGGGGCACGGATGCCTGGGTCTCTCCTCGGCCAGGGGGAGAGGGGCCCGGACACCTGGGTCCCTCCTCAGCCGGCTGCTCTGCAGCGCGTCCCCGCAAGCTGTGGGGGCTCTCGGCCCCGTCAAGCGCACGATGGGGAGGGAACCCTGGCATCCGGGTGGTCTCTACCCCCCCCCCACCGCCCCAGGACCCAGGTGTCCGGGAGGCTGCCAGCCCTGGAAGCGGCTGGAAAACCCCGTCCGGGGCCAGGATTCCCCAGCTTAACCCAGGGTGGCCCCAGGCATCTGAGTCTGGCCCGCGCTTTGATAGCGGCTTAGAGGGATTTGGCTTGGGCCCTCGCACGGTGCACACACGTGTGCATGGATCCTCGCACAGTGAACGTACGTGCACGGGGCTTCACCGGGCAAACACACATGCACAGGGCTGCACATGTGTGCACGGGGGCCTCACACAGTGAATGTGTGTGCACAGGGGCCATGGGCGGTATATTTAGCCTGGGCCCCTGAYGCTGGCCCTGTTATGGCAGCTCTTGGCTCGTGGCGATCCCAGCAGGGAAGCACCATCCCCACGCGGGCTCCTGCCACCGCAGCCTCCCTGGGGTGCTGCTGGCTTCCCCCGCGTTCCCCCAAACTGTGCCACGGGCCACTGCGGGCCCTCACCTTCCGCTGCTGCTTCTCCCAGGCCGGGTCGAGCAGCAGGTCGCGGTCCCAGTCCTCCTCCTGCTGCATGTAGTCGTCGGCCATGTAGGCCATCCCGAAGGGCGCCTGGCTCTCGAGGGTGGTCATGGCCGCGCCGTCCCCGTCCTTGTCCCCCTGCCCGTCCGCT
>NW_028186684.1:69831-80767 GCF_003343005.1 Rhea americana | reverse complement strand
ATCGGGTTCCCGCTCCCAAAGGCCACGGCGTGGGGGGGGGAATGGACGCGGACCCTGGACAGCTGTGGGGACCTCGGCGGGCGCTGGGCCAGGACGCCTGGGCTCTCCACGGAGCCAGAATGCCTGGGCCCCCTCGGCAGCCTGGGCTGGGGTGTGGGGCGAGGACGCCCGGCCCCCCCCGCTCCGGGCCCCCGCTTTGCCCCCCCCCCAGCTCCCACATCCTGCTGCCCCCGGGGGCCGTGGCAGAGCAGCCCCCGGCACCTGCTCCCGGCCCTCCCTCGGCTCCGGTTTCTTCTCGGCTATTCTGGGCTCGGCTCCCCCAGCGCCTCCCCATGGCTCCAGGACTGGGGGGGGGGAGGGCTGGGACGCCTGGGCCCCTGGGGTGGGGGGTGTTGCACCTGTCTCTCCCCTCCCCATTCCCACTGGGGGCGCGGCAACAGTGTGTGGGGCTGTCACTGCCCGACCTCCGACGTCTGATCCCTGACCCTGGGGGGGCCCAGAACTGACCGCGGAATACCTGACCCCCCATGATCTCCGGGAGCCCAAGCGTCTGGGCCCCCCTGCTGTCCCCTGGGGCCCAGGCATCCGGGGCTCCCACTCTTCCCCCCCCCGGACGCTAGCTGTGGGGGGGTCCCCGGGGGCCCAGGCATCCAGGGCCCTGCTCTCCCCCCACCCTGTCCCCAGGGGCCCAGGCGTCCGGGCCCCAAGCCCCCCAGGTCCACGGCACTCGCACGACTCCTCCAGGCAGCCTTTAATCCGGGACAGAGCTGTCGGCGCCGGGCGCTGCTCAGGGCCGGGACGGGTCCTGCTCTGGGGCCTGCGGAGAGCAGAGGGGCTGGAGCAGGCTGGGGCACTGCGGCCCCTGCCCGCCGCGGCCGCCTCACCTCGAAGAAGGCGTCAATGATGCGGTCGCCGGTGGCGGCGCGGGAGCAGAACTGCTGCTCCGCGCGCTCAACGGCGGCCAGGAGCCGGAGGTAGGAGAAGAGGAGCCGCTTCTCCCTGGGGACAGAGGGACGGTGGGTGCCGTCCGTGGTGCTGGGTCCCGGCTGCCGCCACATCCCCCTCCAACGCCGCYGCCACCGCTCACTTCTCGGTGCCCTCCACGCCGCGGGCCCAGCGGGATGTCAAGGCCTCCTGCTCYGGGGCCGGGGCGGCTGCGGGGGCGGACGGGGCCGCGGGAGGCGTCAGGCGCTGGCGTGGCCTCCCCGGCTGCCCGGCCACCCCCCCGGGCCTCACCGCCGACGTCGCCCTTCCCCGCCGGCACCCTCTCCATGCTCCGTTCCTGGAGACGCAGCTTCTTCTTGTGCAGGGAGGGGGAGGGCATTATGGGAGGGGGCCCAGGCGTCCGGGCACCCCCCCCCCGCCCCAGGACCCACCAGCTGCTTCTTCTCCTCCCGCTCCTTGAGCAGCGACATCTGGAAGTTGTCGATGAGGACGGCGATGACGAGGCTGCGGGGGACGGGGGTGAGCGCGGCAGCCCYGTGGCCCCGGCGGCCCCGGCGGCGCCCTGCTCACTTGAGGAAGGTGAAGTACTGGATGAGGATGTAGACCATGAGGAAGAGGATGATATAGGAGTAGCCTGTGGCGGGTGAAAGGGGAGTGTCCGTGGGTCCGGAGCCGGGTGGGAGCCTGGTGCCCGGGCGGCCCTGCTCCGAGCCCCCACCCGGCCCGGGCCTCACCAGCCTGGGCGCTCTGCAGGTAGATGAGCGACCAGTCGTCGAGYGTGAAGAGCTGGAAGAGGGTGAAGACAGTGTTGAAGAGATCCCCAAAGCGCTGCGGGTCCGAGCGCTGGAACAGGTCACGTAGCAGCACGGAGAAGATGACTGGGGGTGGTCAGGGAAGAGCGGAGCAGGGCCGGCCCAGGGAGGTCTCCAAATTGTCCCCTAACAGCCCCCGGACCATCACTGAACCCCCCACAAACGCCCCTGCACCGTGCTCCAAAACGGACTTGAAACGTCCTGAGAACAACGCAGAAACTGGCTGCCGAAGCAATGCCGCATCGTTGCCAAATCGGGCTCCTCCCAAAGCCTGACCCAGCCCTGAAACTGCTCCAAAGTGCTGCAGGCTGCCGCCCCGGCCAGGCCCCGAGTCACCCCGAAGGATACAGAGGATGGTGAACATCATAAGAAGGATGGCGCCCAGCGAACGCCCCGACAGCGCGAAGGTGCCTGTCACCTCCTTGAGGTTCTCCAGGATCCTGTGGGGAAGTGGGACCGGGGGGTATAACAGAGCTACTGTGAGGATAATGGCACTGGGGTGAAGGYAGTGGGGCTGTGGGGGTAACGGGGATGGAGTGAGGCTAACGGGAGGGGGATGAGGCTAACAGGGCACCTGCCCAGACTGACCGCAGTGTGAGGAGCCGGTTGAGGATCTGGAGGGCGCGGACGCCCTTGAAGATAAGCAGGATGCGGATGATGGTGCTGGTCTTCAGGTAGCTCCAGATCCAGGGCTGCGCCATGATGAAGAGGAAGAAGTCCACTGTCATCACGACCACCACAACCAAGTCTGGAGGAAGAGGAGGAGGCTGGGTGACCAGCGCGCCCAGCCTGGCCCTGGAATGGGGATGCGGGCAAGGGGACTCACCCACGTAGTTCCAGAAGTCCCGGAAATAGTCAGTGCCCAGAGCCACCAGCTTGAGTGCCGCCTCGAAGAGGTACACGCAGAAGATGATGGTGTCAAGCACCGCAAAGAACCACTCTGCGGGGCGGCAGGGCTAAGGGATGGGGCGGCACCGGGGGCCATGGGCACCAGCCCAGGGGCGGGCGGCAGGGACGTTACCTCCGCGGACGCGCACGGAGATGAAGGACTGTGCCACGAGGGCGGCGGTGTGGGTGAGGATGATGATGAGCACAGCCACCTCGAAGGGCAGGGCGTGCACCAGGGCGCGCAGCGGCACCCGGGTGCTCCACAGCCCGGCGGCCACCTCCACGCCCAGGCGGCCCAGCAGCAGCGCGGTGCCGCGGCGGAGCTGCGCCGCCCGCCCGGGCCCTGCACCAGAGACGGGGCTCAGCGGGGCTCCATGGGGCCTGGCACCTCTGCCCGGCCCCCCGCCGGGCCCCCGCTACCTCTGCGCCGTCGGCCCCGCTGCTGCTGGGGGGGTGAATCCGCTGCTGCCCCCTTCTCTGTCGGCACTGTCAGGAAGTCCATGGCCGTGCTGCCGCCGCCAGCCGAGCTCTAGAACCAGGGCTGGCGCTGCGGTGACACTAAACAGTGTGGAGCTGGCCCTGGTTCTAGAGGTGGCCTGGGCTGGGCGATTCCAAACGGTGCCACGTTGTTGCCTGGAGCTGTGGTGATGCCAACAGCCCCAGAACCACAGCAATGCCAAACAGCACCATGTCGTCCCCCCAAGAACTGTGGCGATGCTAAACGGCCACGTCATCCCTCCGGAGCTGCAGCAATGCCAAACAGTGCCATGTCATCGCCTGGGGTCGTGGCAATGTCAAACAGCCATTTTGTCCCCCCAGCCACCGAGAYGGTGCGAAGCTGCCCCAGGGCTGCGCCGATGCCCACTCCTGCCCCCTAAAGCACCAAGACTCAGAGAAAGGTCAAAGGTTTATTTGAGACCACACGGATAGCAAACGTGACCCGGTTCGCGCTGAGTCTGCCTGGATGGTGAATGCGGCCTGACTCCCAACAGGGATGACGACCATGGCTTGAATTCCCCCCGTGAGGCTGCGTGGATGGCRAACGCAGCCTCAGTCCCCCTGCAGCAGGTCAACACAAACCAGTTCCCCTTCTGAAACCAGTGACAGCAGACGTGATGCAACCCAGTTCCCCCCTGCAACACCACATGGACGTGACCCGGTCCCCCCGCATGTCCTGACAGCCTAGAGCTTGCGGTAGGCGCCGACAGTGAGGTCGAAGAGCCGGGGGTRGCAGATGTGGCCCTGCTTGTCCAGCAAGAAGTAGAAGGGGCGTCCCTTCACCTTGAGCGGCAGGGCGGCCCGCGCCTCGGCCCGGTGGGCGCTGCAGGACACCTCCCGCAGCGGCACTGTGAAGCAGCCGCCACGGCCCAGCCCCAGCGGCCCGTGGGTGCCAATGGCCACGTGGCGGCCGCCCTGCAGCAGTGTCACCTGCCGCACTGCACGCCGGGGCAGCAGGAAGCCCGCCGCCACGATCAGCGACCCTGTGGGAGCCGGGGCAGGTCAGCGCCAGTGCCGGACTTGGACCCACATCAACCCTCTCCCCTCCAGCCTCGAATCCTCCCCTCAGATCCACATCAAACCTCCCCCCAACCCAGAATCCTCCACTTGGACCCACATTGGCCTCCCCCAGCCCTGAACCTTTTGCCCAAACACACATTGTCTCATTTCAGCCCCCAAACTTCCCCCTAGACCCCCACCGAACTCTCTCCAACCCCAAATCCTCCCCTCTAGACCCATATTGAGTCCCCCCCAGCCCTGAACCCTCCCCCAGATCTTGTCAGCCCCCGTGATCTCTCCCGTCACCCCCTAGGTGATCTGAGACTCCTAGCATGACCCCCCTGCGATCCCAATGTGAGCCCCAAGATAACTCCCCGTGACCCCTGGCGTAACACCCCTKGAGTTTTCTACAACCCTTAGTGCAACGCCCTGACCCCTCTGCGACCCTTGGTGTGACCCTTGACCCCTCCTGCGACCCCGCGACCCCTGGGATGACCCCCCCACGATCCCCCTACGACCCTCGGTGTGACCCCTGATCCCTGCTGCGACCCCGGCGCGCCCCCGCCGGTACCGAGGGTGAGGCAGGAGGCGGTGAAACCGAGGCGCCACTTGTTGTCGCGGGGCCGCAGCGGGTCGTCGCCGGGGCCGTCGCCGGGGGCAGGCGCGGGCGCGGGGCGCAGCGCCGTGAAGGCGAAGTGCGCCAGATAGCCCCAGAAGAGCCCCTGCCCGGCGCAGAAGAGCCCCACGAGACGGAAAAAGCGATCGCGATCGTGGCGGAACAGCACCACGTCCCGCGGCACCGCCGTGTCCAGCGCCGCCGCCGCCGCCGCCCGGGCCGCCGCCGCCATTGCTGCGCCGCGGCGCCGCTTCCGGGACAGCGCCAGGGCAGCGGAAGCGGTAGGGACAGCGACTTCCGCTCCGGGCCGCCATCTTGGAGCTTGGCACGAAGCCAGCTTCCCCCCCMCCCCCACCCTTAAAGGCGCAGCACTCCCCGAAGGCAGCGGCATTTAGACGGTTTTTATTTATTTACAAAACGGTCAGGRAAGAAAATAAAACGCCAGGAACAGGCAGAATAGAAGGGAGCGCGGGAGAAGGGGCACAGCTCACTTCAGAAACGCTACATCCGGGATTTTCCCCTCGAGCTGCAAGACAGGGAGAGAGGATTAAAGGGGAGATCGTGGCAGGGGACCCAGGTGTCCGGGCTGCCCCCACCGCCAGCATACCTTGAGCTGGGTGAAGACCTGTCCAGCCCGGCCGTAGTCCCAGTCATTGTCCTGCAGGCACCTGGGGTGTAAAAACGGGGTGAGGGATGATGCAGGAGGAGAGAAAGGGCAGGAGTGGGACAAAGTTGGGCAGCTCAGGGGGATGCTGAACAAGAACTTACTTCTGGGACCACTCAAAGTTCATGCCTGACTGCATGGAGAAGGCGGCGAGCATCTCCTGCTGCTCAGCGGACAAGGTGGGCACAGGGCTGGAGGAGGGCGTGGGCGCCGGCATGACGAAGGCCTTGCGGATCTCCTCCGTGGTGGCGTTGCGCACGAAGAGCTCGTCATTGACGATGCAGAGCCTAGCAAGCACATAGCCATAGGATGGGGTGGGAGGTGGAGCAGTGCCCCCCACCGCCGCCTGCCGCTGCCCCACTTACCCTGTGTTACCAGCCGGCACAGCGATGAACATCCGGGTGAAGGCGCGAACAGAGTCACGGGACTTGCCGTCCACTGCGGGGAAAAGGAAACGGTGAGCGGGAGGTGGTGGGGACAGGAGTGCAGGGAGCTGGTGGAGCCACCCCAGGGGGACGACAGGGCTGCAGTGGGGAGGAACCCACCTTCCTTGAAGATCCCGTGCACGGCAAAGCAAAGCAGTGTATTCTGCAGGGAAAGAGAAGGGCGGTGAGGGGCCACGTGCCGCCCCAGCTACTGCTGGCAGTGGCCGCCACCGCCCTCCGCTCACCGTCTGGGCGCAGACGTCCACCACAAAGGAGTTGACATCGTGCTGGGTCTTGGGCAGCTCGTTGAGGAACGCCACCACGTTGAGCCGCGTGTGCTTGAGCAACTTGAAGCGCATGGCTGGGGAGGGGGGAAGGGACAGTGATGAGGCCCTGCACGGCCTGGGCACGCTGCAGGGCTGGGGATGCCGTGAGGGCACTTACTGGGGTCTTTGAGCTTCTTCACGTTCCTGCTGTCTTTGAAGTACTCGTTCAGGCTGTTCCTATGGGAACAGCAGCACCGTGAGGCCGCAAGGAGTGCGTGGCAGCTCCGCTCCTAGCGCTGGCAGGGACGGGACCTACCTGGGCGGGTTTTGGGGTGCAAAGGGGATGCTGAGGGAGCAGCAAGCACCGTCGTGGTAGGCGTCCAGCAGCCCCTGCCGGTCACTGGAGTCGTAGATGGAGTAGTACCTGTGGTGGGGCAGGGAAAGGTGAGTGGAGAGCAAGCAAGAACCCGGAGTGCAAGGAAAGGTGCGCAGCTGCTGCACTTACTGCTGTAGGAACCGCAGCACCAACACCTTCAGGTCATCCGAGCCAAAGTAGCTGCCCTGGCGAGAGCGAAGGGAGGGTCRGAGCCCCTGTGGCTGCCGGCTCGGGGTGCGCGCAGGGACGGGGCCCCCCAAGGCTGCTGGCTCAGGGCATGCACAGGGACGGGGGCCCCCGCRGCTGCCAGCTCAGGGCACGCGCAAGGACGTCCCATGACGTCCCTACCTTGCAGGGGGGCAGCGCCGTGGGTGCCTCCACGTCGAAGGCGATGGGTGGGGGAAGCTCGTGGCCATCCTGGGAGAGAGCAGGAGAAGAAGATGAGGCTGAGGGCAGCACCACCTCACCCCCTCTCCCCCACTTCTGCTGCAGCCTGCCTCACTCACCAGGCGCAGCAGCTTCGGGAAGCGTTCTCTGACGGAGCTGCCGGGATGGAGAGGAGTTAGTACGGAAGCCAGGCTGCCCGTGAGGACTGGGACTAGGCCTCAGCCCTCCGGGGAACRTTGGCCCCCCCCGGCCTGCATGCCCCCCACCGGGCCGCCCTCCCCGGAGCCTCGGGTGCGCGATGGGGCTGCTCTGCGCAGCGACGGCCTCTTTCCTCCCCACCTTTCTGACGGCTGCCCCAACCACCCCGGGGCTGGGCTTGCCCCTACCCCCAACGGGGGCCATGGCACCTGAGGAGCTGTTGGCCCCAAGGGGCCCCGCCACGGGCTTGGGACTTACCTGGCTTGTACTCACCTGCACTCAGGTGCCGAGCGAGGAGGGGGAGAGGGAGGGGAGGGAAGGGGGCACAACCTCCCCCTGGTTGCGGAGCAGCCGTCGGCACGAGCCGCCTACTTACAGCTGGGGAGGCCCCTGCACCGGGGAGGCCCAGATCGAATTAGCAGCAGGAGAGAGAGGGGACAGTAAGGGCAAAGCGGGGACAGTGGGGTTGGGGCACTCAGGGCAGAGCCTCTTCTCCTTGGTGCCGCTCCCTCCCGGCTCCAGGAGCACACTGGGCTCTGGGCACGGCTGCCTGTGGAGCCAAGTCCCCTGCCCACCTCGGCGGCTGGCACTGGCAGAGCTGAGGGTGCCGTGGGATCCGCCCGGAGCTGCCCGGAGCGGGCTGGAGGCCTGCGCCAGGCCTGGGATCATGGGCAGCCTCCTCACACTAGCCGCAGCTGGGCGGCGGAGTTTGGCCACTGCACGGCTGTGCCTGTCTTAGGTTGTTCCTCCCACGAGGAATCTTACCCGTCTCTGGCTAGCCAGCCATCGTCGAGGGCCAAACTGAGGCGCAAAAGGGACAGCAGCTCCGGTGCGGGGGCGGGGGGGCTGGAGGCAGTAAGGCAGTGCCCCCCGTTGTGCGCGGCAGCCCCCAGGTGCCCACAGACAGGCAGAGCGGCATGGAGAGCCCCCTCCGGGCGGCGGAGGGGTGGGAGCGGCGGGCAGGGAGCGGGGCGCTGGGGAGAAGAGGCTGCGTCTCCTGGGCCCAGGGGATGGTGGGGTGGGCGGGGGGAAGCAAGAACACAACTGGGGAAGGGGGGGAGTGGGGAGCAGAGGAAAAGCAGGGCTCCGTCCAGCTGTAAGAGACGCGCCGTCCACAGGCTCCGGGGCTGCGGCCCGTCCGGGGCCTGGTGCCACAACCAGGGGCCGGAGGGGAGCCGGGGGGTCCGGGTGCCGGCGAGCAGAAGGCGCCGGGGGGGGGCGGCCTCTCTTCGTCCTGTGGTGCTGCCCCCGTGGAGCAGGGGCGGCCCACGGGCCCCCAGGGCCGCCCCAAGACTGCCACTGACCTGATATAGGTGGACTGGTCACGGAAGGCGTCGCACAGCGGGTTTCCATCCAGCCAGAGCTCCTCTAGTTTGAGCCCTTTCACCTTGTCCAGCTCCCGGTCCGATTTCAGCTGTAGAGGGCAGAGACAGGGGCTGTGAGGGTGGCCAGCGGTGGCAAAGCAGTCAGCAGCAGTGGGGCAGCACCCACCTCGTTGCGAGAGAGATCGAGGATCTTGAGGCTGGCGGCTTTCTGTGCCAGCTCGCCCAGGTCATCCAGGCGGTAGAGCTTGTTACTGCTGAGGTTCAGCGACAGCAGCTGCGCAGGCAAAACCGGAGGATGAGCAAGGTGCTGCTGGTGGCACCGCAGCCCACGTGGATAGTGACTGCAGTCTCACCTCGGGGATGTTCTCCTCAATAATGCGCAGCACCACTAGCATACAGCTGCGCTGGTTGAGCACCACATCTATGCTCTGCGACACCAAGTCTACAGCGAGAGAAAGAAGTGAAGCATCTGCAGTCCGGCCTCTCCCTGCTCTCTGTGCCCCCTGCAGCAGTGCTCACCTGGATCTGTACGCAGGCTCTTGAGATCCAAGGCCTTCTGTGAACCATCGTACCTCTTGCTCATGCAAAGCTGGAAGAGCAGGAACAGGGRCTGAGGAACGTGGGTGGCTGCTCCCTCAGGCCCAGGCCACAATGCAGCCCCCAGCCTAGCTCACCTTCACCTGCTCAATCTCCTCTGGCTTCAGCTCATTTTGCAGAGACTGTGGTGGGGCCGATGAGTTGATGATTATCACCACCTACAAAGGGACAAAGCAGCCCGTGAGACGCTGCCACCCAGCCGGGAGCACGCCTGCCTCGCGGAGCTGCTCCCACGCAGTGGGGACCGCACACTGGCCCTGTGGCTGGGCAACTGCTGCTTCACCTTGTAGTTGTCTCTGTCAGTGATCTTGCGGGAGACCTGCTTGAGCGCGCTGGCGGTGGTGGCATCTTCCACATAGAACTGGGCCCGGTTGTGGTCGTAGTGGAACTGCGAGGAGACAGATCAGGTGCTCAGTATCAGTTCGGGCCTGCAAACGCAGCCGCTGAGGCGTGAAGCTACCCAATTCCAGAGCCCACGCATGTGCAGCGTCTCCGCAGTTCTCGGGGCAGGGAACAATCCCCTGCCCCGACCCCTCTCCTGCCACTCTCTACAGAAACTTGGCCGCTGCCAGAGCCCTGCTCCAGATGGCGAGCCCTGCTTCCCCTTTTGGGGCTGCTACGGAGGCAGGCGAGTGCCTCAGCATCTCCTAGAAAGGGGAAGTGAGAGGGGAAAGTCAGACACCTGGCTGCTCTCCCCACAGCCCTCGCTCACCTCGACAGGCGTGAAGGGAACGCTGCAGAGGTTCTGGATTGAGCTCAGCAGCCATGACTTGTCATACTTCTTCCCGTAGGGTATCTAGAAAAAAAGTCACGCAATATCAAGGAGCCATTGGGGCACAGGCAGGATGGCTGCAAGGAGCTGCCCACCGGGCGTGAGGCCTCGGGCAGGACGCAGCTGCGGCTCCCGCCCTGCTCACCGTGATCTTGAACCAGTTGCGCCGGCCACCATCGCGGCTGCTGCCACTGCTCCGCTCCGGGGCAGGGAGGTCCCGCCTCACCGTGATGTGGATGTTGGCAGCACGGTTGGGCCGTGGCCCATAGGGCAAACTGCAGAGGCAAAGGGAGGAAAACGGGAGAAACACCGGGTTCCCGGGGCTCTCCGGAAGTGGTGCACAGCCCCCTGCGCCATCCCATCCCATGGCACTCACTATCKGCTCCGGGGGCTGTCATGGGCGTCGCTCATGGGCACGTCTCCATCGTCCTCCTCCAGGCGGGTGCGGAGGCCAGAGCCGGCGTTGCCGCGGCTGCGCGCCCGGCTGTTGGCCTCGCTGTAGAGCTTGCTGCGGAACGGGCCCCGGCCCTTCTTCCGCCGCACTGAGAAGCCGCGGCCGCCGACGCGGTCATCGTGCTCTGCATCAGGAGCGAGGCCGTCAGCCACCGCCATGACCCCCCTTGCACCCGGACGCACCTGCTCCTGGTCTCCAGGATGACCTGTCCCCCCTAGCACCAGTACCGASCGGGCCAGAGCTCCCCGCGACCACCGGTACTAACTAAATCCAGGGCCGGTCCCAGCCGGTACCAACTGGGGCCAGGATCGCTCCTCCTCCCGGTACCCACCAGGCCCAGCGCTGCCCTGCCCCATAGCACCGGCAGGGCGGAGCTCCTCTCACCCCGCCCGGTATTGGAGGCCGCCGCCGGCTCCAGTACCGACAGGGTCCAGAGCTGTCCTGCTCCCTGGTACCGACCATGCCAGAGTCCCGCTCCCCCCGGTACCAGCCAGGCCCAGGGCTCCCAATCGCCGTTCCTACCGGGCCTAATGCTCCCCTGCCCGCGGCACCAGCAGGACCCAGAGCCCCCGCTCACCCCGCCCGGTACCGGAGGCCTCCCCCGCTCCCAGCACCCGCCAGGCCCAGCGCTCCCCGTATCCCCGGTACCGATCAAGCCCGGAGTCCCGCCCGCTCCCGGCGCCGCCCCACTCACCGCTGTACCCCCCCTTGCCC
>NW_028186684.1:67621-69606 GCF_003343005.1 Rhea americana | reverse complement strand
GCCCCCTGCAGGGCACGGGAAAGGAGAGCGCGCGCCGCGCCCCGGGGCCGGGTTCGCGTCCCGCCGCCGCCAGCCAGGAACGAGGCAGCACCACCGCGGACCGAAAAGTTTAATGGGGGTCATGGGCGGCCTGGGGGCCCCAGCGGGCGAGGGCACGGCCGCCACCACGACCAGGCGGCACCAGCCGCGGCCCGGGCTGCGGGGCCCTGCGTGGGGCAGGGCTCCGAGGAGGCGACGCCACAGCCCCGAAGCCCGGGGACATCAGTCCGGGCAGCCAGCGCCTCCCTGCCCCGTTCCCCGGGCACGTGTCTGGGCCCTGGGGGCCACCGCAAGTCTCCTAGCCCCGACAGTCAGAGAGGGGCCGAGTCCATCTGTGGGAAGGGTGCTCAGGCCAGAAACACGACGAAGATGATGAAGAAGACGATAAGGATGAGAAAAATCTTGACCATCAGCCAGCGGTTAGAGGTGACAGACTGGAAGTACTTGAGGATCTCCCCGTGGGCGGCCTCCACGTTCAGCTGCGTGTCCTCCACGCTGGCGTCGATTCTGCGGGCAGAGGTAGGCGCTGAGGGGAGACAGGCACCAGGGAGTGGCTGTGGCAGGGGCTGGTGCTGGGAACGCTACCTCTGGATGGTCTCCTCCTGCTCCTTCACCATGTGTGCCAGCTGCTGGAAGATGGAACCCAGCTCCACGATGGTGGACTCGATGTTCTGCATCGCRTCAGCCCGGCTCTGGATGTACGAATCCTGTGGGGTGGGAGAGGGTTGGAATCTCCAAGCAGCCTGGATCTGCCGCGTCATGTAGCGCTGGCCCGGCCCACATGTGGCCAGACGCCTAGGCCCGTTCCCACCTGCTCGTTGATCAGCTGCAGCTGCTGGCTGGTCCGCGTGTCCATGTCGATGGCAACGTCCCCGGCGTGTGGTGCCTCGTCCTGCAGCACTGCAGAGCCACCTGCGGTGGAGTGGGGCCTGAGCACGGGGCCAAGCCCCCCGGCTGCTGCCCGGGACCCCTCCGCCCCACGGGCACTCACCCAGGTTGCTAGCGGCCAGGGGCAAGGCAGAGATGGGGGCACGGGAGAAGTGCTCGCGACGACTGCGTTGCTGCTTCAGGTTCTGGGAGAGGCAACGGCGCGGTGAGAGCAGGGAGGGCAGTGGCACGGGGCGGGGGGCGAGCGCTTACCTCTGTCCTCACTTCCAGCACAGATTTGAAGTCGTTGGACATGGAGGCCAGCTTGGACTGGTGGGGGGCAGGAAACGGGGGGTGAGCACTGACACAGATAGAGTGGCCTCCCTGTCCCCCCACCCCGCAGTGTCCCTGTCCCCACCCTACCTGCAGCGACACCACCACTGTGTTGGAGTGGGTCTGCACGTGCCGCCCGCTCTGGCTGCCCTTAGCCCGCACTACGTCCTGCAGCTGGGCGATCTGCTTGTTGAGGCAGTTGATGTCCTGGGGGAGGAGGCAGGAGGCGTCATCAAGACCCTACATGACCCCCAGCCATGACCTGTGTCCCACCCTGGCCCCTACCTGTTTGATGATATACGTCAGCTCCTCGATCTCCACTGCCTTATCGTCGAAGAGCGACTTCCGCTTGGCCACTGCGAGTGGGTGCCAGCCATAAGGGGCAGAGAAGAGAGGGGGGAAATGAGGGGCCGGCCGTCTCCTCGCCCAGCCCCGCATCCCCCCTCCACTACCGCACTCACRGATCGTCAGCTTCTCCAGCTTGGCGAAGGTATTGCTGAGGTCCTTCCCGATGCGCCTAGAGTGGGAGAGAGCCCCGTGTGTGCTGGGGAGGTTTGTGCTGCCCGCACACCACTGCCCCCTCTGTGAGCCCCCCCCCGGCCCCACTCACTTGGCCATGACAGCGAACTCACTCCGTTGCCGCGCGGCGCTCAAGGCTGGTCTGCTCGGCTGCAGCCCATTCTGTGTGTATGGGGGGGGGGAGGGTGGGACAAGTGAGGCTGGGCGCCCCCTTTGTCCCCCCCCCC
>NW_028186684.1:59092-65901 GCF_003343005.1 Rhea americana | reverse complement strand
GGGGATGACATGGCTGGGGGTGTCCATGGCCAGGGAGGGAGGGATGTGCCCAGGGTGCGTCCATGGCCGGGGAGGGGGATATGTGCCTGGGGGGTGTCCACAGCTGGGGATGGGGGCACGTGCCCGGGGGATTGTCCACAGCTGGGGAGGGGGCATGTGGCCGGGGCGGTGTCCATAAGCGGGGACTCCTGCCTCACCTTGTGCTGTGGCCGCTTGTCTCCCAGCTGGTGGATGCGGAGGAAGCGGTCGAGGCCGCAGGAGGCCACGAGGGGTCGGCTGGGGTGGCACTGGAGCCCACGCACACCTCCCGCGACGCCCTTCAGGCACCGCAGCAGCTGCCCTGGAGGGGCAGGGGCAGCTGGGAGGGTGCCACCACAGCAGGGGCGCCCGGGTCCCGGCCCCAGCCCCCCCAGCAGCCCCTCACCTTGGCGCAGGTCGATCACAGCCAGGTCCCCGTGGGCGCTGCCCACCACCACCGAGCTGCAGGGAGACATGTCAGGGTGAGCACAGGCAGCACCGCCCCCCCGCCACGTGGCAGGGAGGGCCCAGGCATCCAGGTGCCCCCCAGGGCTAGACTCACTTGGCCCCTGGCGTGAGGGAGAGTGCGGTGAGTGGGTGCTCGCCGAAGGACGTCTCCAGCACCGGCCGCCGCTGCGGGGAGCTGGGGTCGTAGAGACGCACCTGGGGAGGCAGCAAGGTTGAGGGGGGGGGCTGAGACACCCCCAACCCCAAAAGTGCCCCAAAGTGCCTCAAAGTGCCGGACCTGGTGGTGCGCGGTGCACGTCACAATCTTGTCGGAGCCAGGCAGGAACTGGAGGTCACGGTCCCAGATGGGGACACGGAGGTTGAGCCAGTCGTTCCTCACCTGTGGGGGCACGGGGACACAGAGGACACTCGCAGGGATGTGCAGGATATTTATGGGACACAGGAGGATGCGGGGGACACTCATGGGGATGCAGTGGGCACACTGCCACCTCCAGCACTCGCAGGGCTGCGGGGACACTCGCAGGGACACAAGGGCATGCAGACGGCCCCAACGCTCCTGGTGGCACAGGGGGACATTCGCAGGGACATGCGGGGACACGGCCACCCTTGACCCCCCTTGCAGAGGCACGAGGACACAGAGGGACACCTCACGTGAAGACACTCGTGAGGCAACATTTCTAAGCACTTATGGGGACAAGCAGGTACGCTCAGGAACGCTCACGGAGAGAACGCTGGTGTGGGGACAGCCATGGGGACCCCCACAGGGACCACTCACGTTCTTGGCGCGGAAGAGGGGCTCCTGGGGCCGCTGCAGGTCCCAAACCTTGAGGCTGTTCTCCCGGCCGCCAGTGGCAACACGCTGGGGCCGTGATGGGTCCTGGCGCATGCGGCACAGCCCAGTGCCTGCCTGCAGCTCCAGCTGCACCCGCAGGGATGAGGGGGAAGTCACCAGGCAGCAGGGATGGACCGAGCTGCCATCCATGCTGTCCCTGCAGCCCCCCGCTGCCACACTCACGTTCTCAGCGGCGTCCTCACGCCACACCTTGAGCAGCCCTGACTCCACGCAGGTGATGAGGGTGCTGCCGGGACAGGAGAGATGCAGCCATTGGGGACAGAGGGCATGGGGTGACACCATCTCCATCTTGTCCCTGTCCCATCCTTGTCTCACCTCTATCCCCATCTCCATCCTGTCCTCATCCGATCCCCATCTCCGTCCTATCCCCATCCCTGTCCCTGTCTCCTACCTGCCATGAGCCGTCAGGCCACAGAAAGGGCCCTGGCCGCCGGGACAGAGACGTGTCGCCGTGAACTTTCCCTTCTCAGTGCTGAAGAGCTTCACAGCTCGGTCCAGGCACCCCACCAGCACCTGGGGAGCGCAGCGAGGTCAGCTCCCAGGCGCCCCCCGCCGGCCCAGGCGTCCGCCCCCCCCTCACCTCGGACTCGGCGGTGTCCCCCCAGCACAGCGCGCAGACGCCCTGGGCCCGGCTCAGCGACCCGGCGCTCGTGTAGTTTGTAGCCTGTTTCCGCTGCAGGTTCACGCCTGGGGGTGGGGTAGGGGGAGTCACGGGTTGGGGGGCCTAAGTATAGGAGACCCCCGGGACAGGGACCCGGAGACAGGAGCCTCCCGGCACAGGGGCCCGCGGGACAGGGCAGCCCCACTGCCCGCCCCAGCTTGAGACCCCCCTCCCCCCCCCGTGCCGGACTCCCCGGGCTTCCCCAAGCCCTCTCCGCCCCCCTTCACCTTTGAGGGCGCCGGTCTCGGCCCCGACCCACACGTGGTTCCACCGCGCCGGGGACGCCATCGTCCCGGTCCGTCCCTCCCCGCGCTCCGGCTCGCTCCTCGCTCCGCCGTCCGCGCCGCCGCGGTTCCGGCTGCGGCCGGACCACTGAGAGGGGCGGACCGCCCGGAAGCRCCTGGGCGCGGGGGAAGCGGAAGTGCGTCAGGGAGCGCGCCCCGCCCCGGGGCGGGGCTCGAGGGGCCCCGCCCCTTCCCGGCGCCCGGGACAGCGGCGCGGGGCCCGTGGCGGCTTCTCGGCCCCTCGGCTCCACGCGGCGGCTTGTACCCTCCCCCCGGGCCTCCTCCAGCCCGCGCCCATCCGTGCGGACACGGCCTCCAGAACGAGCTCCCCCCCCAACACACTGAGTCAGGTGGAGCCAGGGAGCTGCAGAAAGCGCTTTTATTCACACACAAGAGGAGCACGTGCAAGGAAAGCAGCTCTTCCCCCGCAGCACACGGCACCGATCCTGGGGCAGGACGCAGCTCCAGGCCAGTGTGGCCTTTCCACAGGCCTGCAGGCAGAACAAGATGGCTGTTACCAGCTGTGAGTAAAACCCCACCACAACCCCACGCGTCCGGTGCCGCTGGCCTCAGGGGGAACCACTCAGTCACAGGCATCAGACTGGGGCGGTATCGTATCATCCTCGGCCGGAGCTGCAGGATCCAGCCCCATCCTGCACCCACACTCACCAGCTGCTGTTACTTGATGCCTCTGGCCACCTGCAGATAGAGCACAGAGCCATCAGGGCCACCCCAGCACCATCGCTGCCCCCCCTCACTCCCATCTGGCCAGCAGTTTTTCAGCTGTTCGGGTGTTTTCATACAAGTCAAAGTGAGCTAGTTTTCCTCATCACTAAAACTGCAGGAACCAGCTCAAGCCAGGGAATCACCCACTACCAAGGAAGAACAGTGATCCCAGGCACTTGCGTACCTTGGTCAGCCATGGCAGCTACCCAGGGCTGCACAGAGCTCAGCTGAACAACTCCAGCCACCAGCTTCCATCCTACAGGGAGAGAAAAACAGGAATTTGAGTCACTCCAATTTTGGATGCTCCCAAAGAGCAGCAGCTACTGAGCTGAAGCAAAGTCTGTTCCCCAGTGGAGCATCAGAATCCAAATCCTCAACATCAGCCTTCAGCCGAACGAGATTCCAAAGTGGATTCATCACAGCAGCCAGGAGAGGCAGCTGCACGCCACCCCCACACTGCCAACAGACCAGCCTCTCTGCACTGCTCCTCTGCCACTGTAAGGACTGGACATGAGCAGAGGCAACTCACCTGCACGGCTGGACTCAGGCCAACAGCAGTCTGCGCACAGCTTCAGGCTCCTGGAAGGAAGAGCACCTGTTAGTGTCCAGCTCTCACAAGAGCAACTGGGAGCCAGAATCTGGGCCAGCACCTGGCCCAGGCCTGTGTCCCCTCAGACAGTTCCTCATGGAACGAGCCATCCTCCTCTCTGGCTGCCGGCACCAGTGGGTTCAACCTTTGCAGGTTCTGGCACCAGAACAGGCAGTAAGACATGTGAGGTTTTCCTCATCAGGACACAGGCTGGGACTTATCATAGAGTACTGTAGAATTATTATCACAAATTGGAGCAAGGAAAGTTTGGGAAACTCACCGCTTCCTAGTGTCACCAGCAACAGGGCTGCAGAAAGAAGGGAGAGGTCAGCAAAAGCAGCAGCAGAGCACAGCCGCAGGGCCGGGCCACCGCAGTCCGATCAGGGCTTTGGTAACTCAGACCTGCCATGAGACTCGTGTCGTCCAGCTCACGGTGTCATCCCTTCAGACTGCTCCRTGCCCGCCCAGGCCACCCACCCCCTCTCCCATCCCCCCTGAGCAGCTCATTGGGAACGGAGGCATTTACCTGGGGCAGCATGGCCTGCTCCAGTGGCATCAACCTGGGGGGAGGAGAGCACCGGTGAGATGGGCTCCATGCTGAGAGCCTGCCACCGCCAGAGTTCCAAAACACCCTTTGGGAGCTCTGAAACACTCTGAACAGCTGTCTTCAGAGTTCTGCTTTCAGAGCCATAATGACTCACACAACACAGGAAGCACTAACAGGGATCCCAGGTCAAGTGGAAACCAGCCCCTCTCCATTACCSACCTGCAGAGGGAGATGCTAAGGCCACTTCTGGAGGCTTGGAGCATGATGCTGAAATAGATGAAGATTAAATTGCAATTCTGCTCTCCAAAGCCCTGCACAACCTGCTCCCTATGAGACTACCCATGCTCCGTGGTTCTCAGGAGAAAAGCTGGCATCACAGACACTCAGCCATATGCTTGTCTGTTTTTATTCATCACTGAACAGCAAAGGAGCAGCTGTGGCTTGACAGCCTGTTGCAAGATCATGCTCCACTAACAAGCTAGCAGTCATTTTCAAGACCATCAGTACAAGACAACCCCAGCTACCTTCCCCACAGGGACAAGGACTTATACAAACGTTCCTCCCATGGGATGTTCAAAAACCCTCCAGCCCAAGCTTGCTCTGCCTCCTCTACCTAGGGAGGAGGCTGGGACAATACCTATTCCTACTTGGAAAAGTCCTCTCTCTCTACTCTTGAGGGTCACCTCTGTTTTGTCACAGAACAGAAAAGCTCAGGTGCTCACCTGCAATGGAGCCACAGGTGCRCATCTTTGACCAGTTCCACACCTAACAGGATAAGAGAATCAGTCACTCAACTGTATTTCAAGCTTCATGAGAGCAACATACCCAATACTGAAGTCCAAGGTCGCACCCTATACACGTGCTCCTATTTGTGTAATGGCACAGCTCAGACCTGGGCCTGGGAATCAGTGCTACTCAGAATCTCATACAGGGTTTCTCCACTTTACCATCAGAAAGAGAGAGTTCAGTGGTTTCATCTCTGCAGCACTTCAGCCCCTACCCCAGCAGCACAACAGGTATCCCATTTACACTAAGAACACAAGGATTCCGCAGGCAGGAAGAGCAGCAACATGTTAAATACACTATTTTACCACAAAAAACAGCATCCAGGCTCTCCAAAGCAGAGAAACAACTCACCTCTAAAAAAGCTTCCCTTTCGATATCTGAAAACCTGCAAACAACGATGCTGTTAGAACACACAGGATAACTACAAATAGCATCCCTTCAGCAAGCTGCAGGTAGGAACAACAGCCTCCCCCCAGTGTGAACACGGCTGGGGCAGGCCTGCTCTTCTCAGAGATACTAAGGATCTTCACACAGCAGTCAGTTCAGGTCTGTGAGTAGACTCATCACGGAACAGCCCCCCACACCACAGTCCTGCCCTGCATTCCCTTTAGAGCTGTAGCACAGGGCCCAGTTCCTGCCACATGGGGCTGCAAAACGAAGGCATGAAACCCAGAGGCACCTCCCTGAGAGAAACCACAGCGCGGGGCACACACAGGGGCACAAAATGGCCGCCGCCACCCCCCGGGCGCTGACTTCCGCTGCTGTGCGACCTTGAGAGCAGCGACAGTTATAGGTAACCGGTTTTCGGTAACACCACCATCTCAGGAAAGAAAGGAACGGCGATAAGAAAGAGCTCAGGCCAGGCAGAACGGCCCCGGAGCAGCCACGGCCAGATGCAGCATCCAAACGCACTCACCTTCCCCCTTCACCAGCAACGAGAAAATGGCCGAAAAGCGGCCGCTTATGTTCTTAAATACGTCGCCGCCCCGTGGCATGCTGGGAGACAGGTGAGCGCGTACGCACTACAGCCTTGCCCCGGTGCGCATGCGCCGTACTGGGGACGGACGCTAGGGGGCGCCAAGGGAGGGCGGGAAACGCTACGCGCAGGCCCCTCCTCCTCCCCCCTCCGCCCGCGCCGCCGGCGCGACCGTTGGGGAGTCGGCGGGAAGGGCGCAGGCGGCGCTGTGGCGATGCGGCGCCGCGGCCCGGCGGTCTCTTCCCGTCCGCCCGCCCTTCCTCTGTCAGGCTAGGAGCCCTCGCGAAGTATTTCTTTCAAAAGCAGCACTTACTTCCTTAACTACAGATAGATCTGATTTAAAAATCATGAGAGCTCTTGAGCTAAAAGAGGTTAAGAAACACAGAGATGCTCGCATCGCTTTACAAGGCCGACACTGCAGTGCCGCGCTGAGAGCAGAGGCCGTGAGGCAGCGCAGATTAACACCCGCAAGGGCAGCTGCGGCAGATACGCCTGCTYCCTTCAGGATCAGAGAACTCCCTCAGTCCGTGCTGCGTAGTTGTCCCGGAAGGGCCAAGACGCTCTGCCTCCCCTGAGCTACGCAGTGTTCTGGGCCTGTTTGGTCACTGTGTGGTGTAAAGACGGTAATTAAAAGCCTAAGAGAAGCTGAACAACGTCAAGAGAACGTAACGAGGCCAAACAGCGGGATCTGTGACGGGGGCGGAGGGGAGAGTCCGGCCGGGGGCGGGTCCATGCAAACGAGGGGCCGCGGGGGCTGCCGGGAGGCGCCGCCGGGCCGGCAGCGGCGGCGCTCGGGGGGTTCCCCGGGGGAAAGACGCGTCCGGGGGGCGCCGAGTCCGGCGGGCGGAGACGAGGGGCAGCGGAGCGGGGTGGGCGTCGGTGTGCGTGCGGGTGTGCGTGC
>NW_028186684.1:53715-57407 GCF_003343005.1 Rhea americana | reverse complement strand
TCCCTGCTTTCTGCTGCCCATGCATCAGCTGCAGCTGCTGTATGGCAGCACCAAGGAGCAGTGCAGAGCCACCAGCAGGGCAATGGCTGGGACAGAACTGCAGSAGGTCGCTGCCCCCAGCACAGTGCCAGTCCAGACTGCAGCACCATGGAGGAGGCAGCAGCCACTGAACAGTCCCTGGGCAAGAAGAGCGGTGGCAGCGAGGCCACATGGARCTCCCACGAGCCTCACTCCCATCCTCGAGCCCCTTGCACAGTGGCCAGGGTGGGGGCAGAAATGCCTCAGTATTGGCACCAGCCCCATGTGGCGCTGCAAGGGAGACAGAGCACGCTGGAGTGGTCAGAATGTGCCAAACTGCCAGAGCTTTCCTGCTGCGGCCTCGTCCTGCACTCACAGGCTGCCACTGGGAATGGGCTTTGGTGCCAGCACCACTTCCCTCTGTGGSGCTTCCAGCTGTCATGGTCCCCACCTGACCCATGCTCACCCCTTCCTGCAGCATTGCTCTGACCACGGCGCGGCTCACGCTTGGCCCCATTTCCACCCTGACTCAGTCTCAAAGCAACGACTCCTTTGTGCTGCGCCACACTGTGCTGTGCTGTGGCTTTTTATTACTGCTGGGTGCCCCAAGCAGGAGGCGCTGCATGGCCCGGCACAGCTCAGAGGAGCAGCCCCAGGGAGTACTCGGAGCGGGCCCAGCGCCGCAGTGGCTTGGCTGTGCGTCCGATCATGGGCAGCTTCTGGGCATATCGGGAGACGTGGCCGGGCCCGTGGTGCTGGGGGAAGCTGGTCTGGAAGCGGCGGCCCTGGCAGCGGTGGCCCGCCTGGCGCCCAGCGATGACAAAGCTGAAGCGGGGGGCACCGCGGGGGGCGAAGCGGCACTTCTGGAAGACGTCACGCACGCTGGGCCGGTGGCCAGGCTGCCGAGCGGTGCTGCGGGCACGGGTCAGGCTGGCAGGGCGTGGTGGGGCCGGGCGCCCACCCGCTGCCTCGGCCCGGGGGCTGCCCTCTGCACGGGGGCTCACTGTGGCACTGGCCGTCAACTGTGGCATCTTGCGGGCAGCATCGCCTGWGGCGCCGCTGGCCGGCAGCTCCCGGCGGGCGCCCTCAGGGCTGCCAGGGCCAGGTGGTGGTGGGGCAGCAGGCCGGGGCCCTGTGCCTGTGCCAAAGCGCGGTGCCAGGCTGTCGCCGAAGAAGTCATAGAGCTCGCGGTACATGTCGCACAGAGGCACCATGGGGACCTCCACTGGGGCGCCAGGTGCTGGGGARCCCTCCTGCTGCGGCCCTGCACTCACCACTGGCGCTGGTTGTGCCTTCATCTTGAGCAGGCGCTCCACTGCTACCTGCAAGGAGAGGGCAAGGTAGTGCCAGGCGCTGTGCCRTGCTGTGGTGCCATGCCATGCCACGCCGCGCTGTACCATGCCACACCGTCCCATGCTGCCCCCCTTGGCCCCACTCACAAGGATGGCGCCGTAGACCTTGTGCCCGTCAGCCTTCACCTGGGCGTTGGAGACGGAGTAGTCGTCCAGCACAGCCTGCAGCCCGCCCCAGTATGCAGGGAGGTGGGGGTAGAGCACCCGCTCCACGGCCTGTGGGGAGAGGAGGCACACACTGCAGCCCGCTGCCCCCCGTGCTGCCCCCCGCTGCGCCCCCCGCCACCACCACTACCTTCCATCCCAGGGCGTGCAGCCCCACTACTGCCCCGTAATGGGAGCACAGCGGGCGCACCGGGTCCGCCAGCACCTTCTGCAGCGACAGCAGGATCTGCTGGTAGAGGCCGCTCACCAGGTCGCCATGAGTCCTGGGGGTGTCAGGGCCAGCGTTGCAGGTTCCCACTGCCCTGGCCCCTCGGCACAGCCTGGCCCTGCTGCCCCGTGTGCCCTCACCAGAAGATGCGGCTCAGCAGCATGGCAGCGGCATCACGCAGCGTCCAATGGTCATTGAGGGGGTTGATGGAGGCGGCCAGCGGCTCCAGGACGCAGTAGGTGACGCTACCGATGAGGCTGCGCACGTAGGAGCCCAGGCACAGATAGGGGTTCTGCACCAAGCTGCGGGCGATGTGCAGCAGCCGGTGCAGCTGCTCCAGGTCATGGCTCACCGACTTCACCTGCACCGCCGCCAAGTGTCACGCTGCTGCTGGCACTGCYGCCAGAGCGCCCAGCATCCCGCTGCCCCCACATGGCGCACCCCCATGCTGCTGCACCACTCACCCCGCTGACCACGTAGACGAAGTATGGCAGCAGGGCAGCGATCTTGGAGTTGCTCTGCAGGTCCTGGAGTGCCAGCTGCAGCAGGAGATGGCCCAGTGTGAGCACAGTGCCCTGGCAGCCCTGCCGTAGCCCATCGCCCCTCAYGGCCACACACTGGCTCCTGCAACCTCCTCTGCCCCCCACTGTGGCCTGCTGGTCCCTCRCTGAGGCTCCCTTGCCCCTCACCAGCCCTACTGCAGCCCACCGGCCCCCACCACCCCTTGCTGCCCCTTCGCTGCGGCCTGCCAGCCCCTCGCCACCACCTTGCCAGCCCCACCGGCCCCTCACCCCCCCTCGCTGGCCCTTGTGGCCCACCTTCATCAGCTGCGGGTCGTCACCCAGCACTGCCCGCGTCACGTGCTGGTAGTACTTGAGCAGGTCGTCTGTCAGCGTGGAYACGGCACTGGGTACTGCCGGGACAGCAGCATTACCAGGCGCCCCGGTGGGATGGCGTCTGCCSCAGCCCCGCTGTCTCCTAGTGACTTACCAGCTCCCTGCGGCTCCAAGTTGCCTTTCCCGTCCAGGTAGGAGACGTGCACTGCAAGGGAACGCAGTGACCCTGAGACAGCCGGCCCAAATCCCACCTGGATCCTGCCTCAGAGCTGCTCAGCTCCCACTGGGATCCTGCCCCAGCACTGCTCAGATACTGCCCCAATCCCACCTCAGTGCCACCGGGATCTCACCCCAATCACATCCCGATACTGCCTAAATCCCATCCAGATCCTGTCCCAATCCCACCCACATCCCATCCTTGCACCTCCTGCCTCAGCACCGCCTGGATCCCGCCTGGATCCTGCCCCAGCAGCACCTGGGGACCGGGCAGACCGGACAGGAGCAGGGCCGGGGCACCCACCTCGCACAGCGGTCTCGGCACAGCCCTTGGGGATGTTGGTGGCCAGGGCCAGCTCCACCAGGTTCACCTCGCGGTCCTCCTGGAAGTACAGCTCGCCCTCCTTGAGCGCCCGGAAGGGCAGCGCATCCGCCGCGCCGTAGCCGCACACCGCCTGCGGAGAAGCCGCCGGGACGCGTCGCGGGGAGCAGCGGGGGGCCGCGCTCCCACCCCGCCACCGGGACGGGCGCCGGCCCGGGGCGGCCGCGCCCCCGCTCACCTCCACGTTGCTCCAGCGCAGCGCCCGGTTGAAGTCCTCCGCCGTCAGCCGCCGCCGCCGCGTGTGCTTCAGGAACTGCGAGCTGTTCTGCGGGCGGCGGCGCGCTCAGCCCCGCGGCACCGGCAGCGCAGGCCGCGCCGCGCCGCGGCCAGGCCGCGCCCTACCTGCGTCGCCTCCCGCAGGCGGTAGCAGACGTCCTCGGCCAGCAGCGCCGCCACCTCGTCCGAGAGCTCCAGCCCGGCGCTCTCCGCCATCAGCCGCACCGACTCGCGCGGCAGCTCCACGAACCGCCGCTCGTCCCGCTCCGACATGGCGCCCCGCCTGGCCCCGCCCCGGG
>NW_028186684.1:40879-45525 GCF_003343005.1 Rhea americana | reverse complement strand
CGCCGGGAGGCGCCGCCGGGCCGGCAGCGGCGCCGTGCGTGGCGGCAGCGGGTCGCGGAGGCGCGTGGGTCGGGCGTAGGCGGTCGGGGGGCGCCGTGGTGGGCGGTAGGCGCGTGTGGCGCGGGAGGGCCGCGGGTGTGCGTGCGTTGGGAGCGGTGCGGGGCCGGGGAGGGTGGCGGGGCGCGGGAGGCGCGGCATCGCTTCTCGGCCTTTTGGCTAAGATCAAGTGTAGTATCTGTTCTTATCAGTTTAATATCTGATACGTCCTCGATGAGAGGACTTTATATTAAACGGATTTTTGGGCTCGGGAGTTGGACCCGGAGCTTGCTCCCTCCGCTCCGCGCATCGTCCCGGTATTGCAGTGCCTCCGGGAACGGTGCCCTCCCCCGGGAGGATCAGTGTGGTACAAAAGCAGATTCAAGCCCCCCCAACGCCTGCAGTGGATGGTGCCGACTGTTCCTGTGGGCGCTGCTCTCCCTTTTATCCTGCTTTCTCGGTTTTGGGCCACACCAACACCTCAACGTTCTTTTCTCTCTCCACCTCGCCTGCAGTACTGTACATCTCACGGCACAACTCGTCTGGGCCAAGGCCCCAAACTAGAGCTTTTTATTACCAAACATGCTCCAAATGCCCCCAAATTCTCCAAAACATAGAAAAACAGCAGAAAATGCCCCTGAACRCTCCAGGGCCTCAGTCCGCGGGGGCAGTGCTCGCCCCCCAGTCCAGTCGGCCCAGGTGCTGCTCTACCATGGCCGGCAGGAAGCTCCGCAGGAAGTGGAAGAAGTCGTGGAAGAACTGCCCCATGCCCGGAGCCGGCACCAAGCGCAGCAGCACCCACAGCTCCGGCGCGTCGCCGCCTGCCCGAGCGCTGGCCTCAAAGCACAGCAGCGGCTCCAGTGGCTGCCCCGCTCCCGCCTGTTCCACAATGGTCTCTGACACCTTCGCCTCCAGCTCCAGGATGCCTCCGTCCAACTCAGAGCCCGCAGTGCCGCTGGGCTGCCGCAGCTGCCGCCGCACACGGCGCCGGCCTGCCCACACACGGTGCCACACAGCACAGCTCCAGCTCACGGCGTCCCCCTTGGGGCCCCGGCGCCGCTTCCCAACCGGCCCCGTGGTGCCCTCTGGCAGGGGACGCTTGGACCCCACTGCTGGCTGCTCAGCCGGAGGTGGCTCATCTGCAGGCGGCTCATCTGCCGGCAGCTCTGCAGGGGCACTAGGGGCTCCCAGCTGCTTAGCTGGARGCAGTTCATCCTCTGGCGGCTCCAGAGTGTCGTTTGCAGCTGCTGGCAACTCAGTTTCAGGCAGCTTCAGGGGGTCACTGGTGGCTCCCAGCTGCTCAGCTGGAGGTGGCTCATTCTCTGGCAGCTCCGAACGGTTGCTGGGAGCTGCTGGCTGCTTGGCTGGAAACGATTCTTCTATCAGCGGCTCTAGAGGGTCGTTGGGGGCTGCTGGCTCCTTGGACAGAGACAGTTCATCTGCCAGCAGCTCCAGAGGGTTGCCGAGTGCTGCTGGCTGCTCCTCATCTGCTGGTTCCTGGGTCGCCAATCCCTGCAGCCTGGATGCCTCTCCGGGGGCTGCCTGGGGCTCTGGGATCTCCACACAGCTGCATTTCAGCACGTGTCTGAGCACGAGGGCAACAGCCGCACAAGCCTCCTGGAACCAGTGGTGTCGGAAACCAGGCGCCTGGCACAGCTGCTGCCGGYGGGCAGGTGGGAGCGTGGCGGCGCCGAAGGGGATGGTGATGAAGAAAGCATCAGCTCCCGGCCCCACTGACTCCAGCGCGCCAGGCTGGAAGAGCCGCATGAGCCCCCAGGTCTTCCCCTTGCTGGACCTGCGACGGTACTGCAGGCTGCGGCAGTACTTGGCGGCATCGCGGCAGCAGCGCCCAAAGCGTGCTGCCGTCTTCTCGGTGACGTTGGCAGCCACGTTGTGGCTCAGCTCAAAGGGATCTTGCAGGTTGAAGGGCCCCAGCTTCAGTCGCCCACCAGCCTCCAAGAGCAGAGCGCTGGGCAGTGGCACCGCCCGGCCCTCGTGCAGTGAGATCACCCGCCCAGCGAAGTCGTAGTCCCCAAAGACGCAGAAGAACTCGGCCAGGAGGGAGCCTAGAGCACACAGAGGGGTGAGAGTGGCTCTGGGGCGCCAGCACTACTGCCCCAGCCGGCCCCACGCCCTGGTGCTCACCTGGGTTCTCTGCGTTGATGCTGCTGCCCAGCGACGAGGCATCCTGGGGGAAGCTGCAGTCCCAGCCCTCCACGACACTGCGGTCCTCGTCACCTGGGGCAGAGCGAGGGGGGCCTCAGCGAGGGGCTGGTGCCTGGGGTCGGCTGTGCCGCTGGCCGCACTGCAGGCCACCTACCTGCCAGCTCCCGGAGCCGGGCCAGCGAGGGCAGCACCGGGGGGCTGCGTGTCTGCAGGAAGAAGAGCGTCAGCAGCGTCAGCGCGTAGTTGGTGAGCAAGGGGCCGCCGCCAGAGGGGCTTCCTGGGGGGAGACAGAGTCAGTGCCAGCCCTGGCCCAGCCCCACGCTGCATCCCAGCCCCAAGTCTCATTTCTTGGCCCCACGTCCCATCTCCTGCCCTGGGCTCCTCCCAGCCTCACAACCCACCTCCTGGCCCCACGCCGTCTCCGAGCTCTGCATCCTGGCGCTGCACCCCGGCCCCACATCCCATCTACTCGTCCTGTGCTGCCTCCCAGCCCCGTGTCCCACCTGCCAGGCCCTGCTGCTTGGCCCAGTAGCGCAGCGTGTAGACCAGCGGCCGCACACGCCCGTCCGCCTCAGCGCAGAGCCGCAGGAAGGCTGTGTTGCGGAGCGCCAGCCTGCGGGGAAGCAGGGGTCAGCGGGGGCCCCATAGCAGTGTTGTCYGTCCATCCTTCCGTCCCCCAGCACCAACCTGTTGTCGATGGAAACGTCACCCAGCAGCCCCGACTCCTTGTGGCAGAACTTGACGACGGGGCGGCGGGCAGCAGGCACGGCCCGCACACGCCGCACCCCCGGGACGCAGCGCCGCAGCACCGCTGCCACCAGCTCCAGCACCGCCGGTGCTGCCGCCAGCTCTGCGTCGCCCAGCAGAGAGTCATCTGAGTCTGAGGAGGCGGCACCACCCGCCGGGGCGCTCTTGGCACGCTCCAGGTCCAGGAAGAGATCCAGGTCGCAGCCATGGATGTCGAAGCCGTTGACAGAGGAGCCGAAGGGCAGAACGGCACAGCCTAGGTGGGGCAGGAGAGTGCGCGAGTCGCGGCTGCGCGCTTGCACGAGGGTGCTGCACGAGGGTGCTGCGCATGGGACTCACCAGGGAAGAACTCGGAGAAAACCTCCTGGAAGAGGGCAACCAGGAGGTGCCGCAGGCGGCGCTCGCCCTCGCTCAGCTCCAACAGCTCCACCAGCCGCCGCATCTGCTCATCCACCTGCCAGGGCCGCGCGTCACTGGGGGCAGGGGGCAGCCTCCCATTGCTCCCTGGACACTCCTCAGAGCCCCCAGCAGCCTAGAAACTCTCTCTGCTGCCCCCCAGGGCCACTGTTGGCCCCTAAAGACCCCCTACCTAGAGCCTAGGACTACCAGCACCCCCTGGGGACCCCCCAGGGCCCCCAGACTCCCACCAAACACACTCCTAGGGCCACTAGGGACCTGAAAGCTCCTTCCTCAATCCTCCATCAGAGCTGTAAGGCCCAGTGGCCCCAGTATCCCCCCAAGTGCCACCAATAGTCCCCAGGAACCCCCCACTCCCTAGGCAGCACTCCCCAGGCATCCCGTAAGAACCAGACAGCCCTCCTAGACCCCACTCACATCCGCAGCCTGGCAGAGGGCTCGTGCCAGTGGTGCTGGGCTGAGATGCTCGCGGCGGGCGCCAGGTCCTGAGCAGGCGGCGGCAAAGGGCTCATGGCGGCGGGGTTGCACGCGGAGCCGGCGGCCGCCCAGGCTGTGCCGGGGCCGTGCCAATGCCCGCGCCTGGGCCGCTGCCTCCCGCAGTTCCACGATGGCGTAGGCGCCCTACGGCGGGGCCGGGCCAGGTCGTCAGTGCTGCCATCCTGGCCCCCCAACCCCTGCCTCGGCCCCCCAAGCCCTCTCCCACTCACTTTCTCCTTGTCCATCACGACAGCTGCCACATCCCCGAAAGCCTCGAAGTAGCGGGCAAGCACCGTTGCTGCAGTGCCCCGCGGGAAGCCGCTGACGAAGAGGCTGCGCTGCGCCTGGGCGTTGCGCTCGGCGCGGAGCCCTCGCAGCCGCTGGTGCTTCCGCCCGCGCAGGTGTTCGACCAGACTGGGCCCTGGGCAACAGCGGCATCAGCCCGGCGCGGCCCAGGCTCCCCGGCTTCCGCAGCCTTCCCCGGCCCGACCCCCCGGTCCCTCCCAGCGCCACTCACGGTTCGCCGCTACCACGCGGCAGAGGCGGCAGCGGAAACCGCCGCGCGGCAGCGCCTCCACGTCCAGGGCCGCGTCTGAGTCTGGGTCCGGCTCCGGCTCCGAGTCCAAGTCTAGGCCTGGGTCCGAGTCCAGGTCCCGGTCCGGGTCCGGTTCTGGTTCCAGATCCGAATCCAAGTCCAGGCCTGGGTCCGAGTCCAGGTCCCGGTCCGGGTCCAGACCCAGATTCGTCTCCGCTCCCCGGTCCCCGTCCGCTTCCCGGTCCGGTTCCGCCTCCCGGTCCATCCC
>NW_028186684.1:32055-38821 GCF_003343005.1 Rhea americana | reverse complement strand
ACCACCCTGCCCCACAGCTGCCAGCACAGGGGGGGGCCCCCTGCCTCACCCAGCTCCTTGACGATGGCGGCGAGGGGCAGCCGCGCCAGCGGGTGGATCTTGAGCGGCGCCTTGGCGGCCTTGGGCAGCCGGATGGAGCCTGTGGAGAGGGTGGCAGAGCGGGGTGAAGTGGGGCTGTGTCCCCCCCACGCGCTCCCCCGTCCCCCCCGACTCCCCGTGGCGGCGGCATACACTCGGCCTTGATGGCGTTGGCGTTGATGGGGGCGTAGGGGCGGCGGGCGGCGCGCCGGGGCTGCAGGATGTCGCGGCAGACGCGGCGCGCCAGGCGCGTCAGCTTGGTGGTCTGCAGCAGGAAGGTCTGGCGGTTCTTGGCCAGCAGCTTGGCGCGGCTGGCGCTGCTGGCGTAGGGCGAGAGGCTCTGCGCCTCGGGCCGCGAGAGGTGCCCCCGCGAGTGCGGCTCCTGCGGGGGAGCACCGGGGGGGGGGTTAGCGGGGTGCCAGGGCGTCCCCCCGGTCCTCCCCCCGCTCACTGTGGGCCCCCCCTCACCGTGGGGCCACGCGCAGCACCCTCCAGCTGCGTCGGCGTCTTCAGCCCCCCRTACTTCTTCCAGTAGATCCAGCACGAGGCGCAGAGGCGGCACTGCATGTTGGGGGGGCCCCAGGCGTACCACTGTGCCGACTGTGTGGCTGCGGGGCCGCCACGTTGGGGGGCCVCCTCCGTCCCATGGCGGGGGCCCCCCACCCCGGGAACCCGTCCCGCTGCCCCCACGTACCCACCACCCTGCCCTGCTGTCCCACTACCCCTCTATACCCCACTCCCTGTCCTACTGCCCTCCGCTACCTCTCTAGACTCTCCATCTACCCCAAGGTCATGTCCCACTGCCCCACATAGGCCCCTCCCTGCCCCTATGTACTTTCCTCCCTGCCCCACTGCTTCTCCATAGCTTCTATTTGCCCCAGGGCTCTGCCCCACACAGCCCCTCTCGCCCCTCAATAGCCCCCACATGCCCCACTGCCCCTGCGTACCCCACTCCTTGCCCCAAAATAGCCCCTCTTACCAGCTTCCCTATCCCTAAATAGCACCCATTTGACCAAAATAACCTTCACTTGCCCTAGAGCCCTGCCCCACAACCCTGCTCTAATGCACTTAAGCATCYCCTATTTGCCCCAGGACTCTGCCCCATGTGCCCCAGCCCCCCTGCCCCACTGACTGTGGCAGCTCTCGCAGGTGAGGCCCTTCTGGAAGCCGGCGCCATTCATGCCGGGCTTGGAGCCCACAGAGATGATCTGGTTGGGGTTGGGCTTGGTGCTGGGGGGCAGAGAGGGGCAGGGTGAGGGGGGCTGGGGGGCCGGCCCGCCCCCTACGGCACCCCAGCCCGCCCCACTCACTAGGTGGGGATGTAGACTTGCTTCAGCTTGCTGTCAGCCTCCGCCGCCTTCAGCCGTTTCTGCAGGCAGAGATGGGGCTGAGCCGCTGCCCCCAGCCGGGGGACAGCCCCCCATGTATCACTGCCCCCCAGCCCCATAGTTGCCCCAGGGCAGCCCCTTAGCCCTACAGCGGCCCCATGCACCACTGCCCCCCAGCCCCATGGCTGCCCCATGCTGCCCCCCAGCCCCAAGCCTGCCCCACACGTCACCAGCCTCCAGCCCCACACGGCTCCCAGCCCCATGTGTCATGGCCCACCAGACCCACCGCTGCCCCAAGACGGCCCCATGCTGCCCCTCAGCCCCACGCCTGCCTCAAGCATCACGGCCCCCCAGCCCCATGCCTACCCCAAACCAATCCCATGCCTGCCTGCCTGTTCCCCAGCCTCATGCCTGCTCCACAGATTGCCACCCAAGTCCCATGTCTGCCCCATGCTAACCTCTGAGGCTCCCATCTGCCCCACATTGCCCCCCCAGCTCCACTGTGGCCCCTCACGTTGCAGCTGCCAGGCCTCCCCCCCAACCCCCAACGTCGCCAACCGCGAGCCCCATGCGATCTGCCCCCCCGCCGCTGGCAGCCCCCCTCGCCTGCTGGATGTAGCGGTCGGTGGTTTTCCACATGTAGTAGAACTGCACAATGCTGGCCAGCGACTTCCAGGGCAGCTGCAGGCGAGGGGGGGGTGAGGCTGGGCCCCTGGGCCGCCCCACCGCCCCCCCGGCCCTGCCCCGCTCACAAAGTCCTGCCGGATGTCGTTGAAGTCCTTGCCGTACTTCTCCAGCGCCTCCTCGAAGAGCATGGCCTCGGAGGCCGACCACTCCTCCATCTCGTCGCGGCACAGCACCGGCCCCCCCTGCGGCACCAGCGTGGACATGGCCTTGGCCAGGTCGTAGCCGTTGCGCTGCAGCGTGTCCATGGCGTGGAACTGGGGGGAGGGGACACAGCGAGGTGACGTCAAGGCCATCCCTGTCCCTGTGCCCACGCAGGGCCGCAGGGCGCCCGCCCTCACCAGCGTGATGTCGCGCGAGGCGGCGGCTGCGCTCATGTGCAGGCTGGGCTGCCGGATGGAGCTGCTGCAGTCGAGGGCGCGTGCGAAGGTGCCCACAGCCCTGCGCCCACACTGCTCCTGCAGCCCCGCTCACCGTGCCACCACCAGGAACTGGTCGATCTGCCGGTCCGTCAGGGGGTTGTCGGGGTCCCACACTTTCATCTCCATCTTCTGCTGGTTCCTATTGTCAGACTCGCCTGTGGGATGCAAAGGGAAACAGAGTGGAAAAATGGCAGTGGAGCGGAGTCACCCCGGCCCCCAGCGCCCCCACGGCTGCCTCACCCTCCGCCAGCCGGTCCGGGATCTCTGCCTGGTACTTGCAACCGACCCGGATCTCACCCTGGTCGGCCAGAAGAGTTTTCTGCACRGGGTCGAACACCAGAGAGTAGAAGAAGCAGTCCTGGAGGGAGCAGAGGCGTTACGGGTCATGGCCCCCCGACTGCGCAGCTCCCCGTGCCGCCAGGGCCTCACCTCCTTCTCCAAGTACTGCCCTAGGATGTCGGTCTCGTTGAGGAGCGTCACACTGCACTTCCCCCTGTGGGCGGGCACACACCGGCATCAGGGCCCCGCCGCGGGGGCACCGTGCCCCTGAGCCTCCCCCCTCCCCGCCGCCACACACCGTATGTGAGTGGCCGGCAGCGACTCAAACTGCCGGGAGAGGAAGAGCTCGCGGTGCTTGAGCTGGTGCCGCTGCTGCTCCGTCATGGCCGGCTGCTTGGACTCCTCCTCGAACTCGCCTGTGCGTGGCGCAGTGTGAGCCCCCGCTCCGACGTGGTTCCCCCCACCGGAACAGGGCCGGAAACCCCCCGCCGTGGCCCAGGGAAACGCAGCCGGGGCCTCCCTGCCAGCTGCCCTCCCTCCTGGCCCAGAGCCACCGGAGCGTGGGGCGGGAGCAGCGGTGCAGCAGGCCAGGATGTGACCCCCCTCRCCCCTGTCCCCCAAGAGGGCCCAGTTGCTCTCTACTCACGGGCATTGCTGTCTGCCAAGCTGTTGAGACTGCTGGAAATGTCTCGCCGGCGGAAGAGGCAGACCACCTTGGCCTCCACGTTGCCATTAGCTGTCTGGGGGGACAAATCGGGGTGCTGAGAGGAGTGGAGGGGGGTGGCGGACGGGGTGGTGGCACCGCGAGCCGGGCGGCTCCTCACCTTGTTGAGCTCCTCGATGCGGCGCACGAGGTATGGGTTGCTGGAGGAGTTCTCAAAATAGACGTAGTCTGCGGAGAGCAGGCTCGAGGGAAGRCGCCGCCGGCGTGGGAGACACCCCCCCTGCCCCAGCACCCCACGCTCTTCTCGGGGGCTCCAGCGAAGCCCTCGTCCGCATGGGGCCTCCAGATGGGAACATTCCCGGAGACCCCCCCCCAGCTCGACTACTGATGGAGCCCCACAAACGCCCCTGTGGGTGGGTGAGGCCTCTTCTCCCCTGCCATGGATTGGGGGGGGGGGGATACACACGCTGCCTACTCCCCAGGGTCCCCTCCCCACCACAGCCCCCTTGGGGACCCTCTTGCAGGCATGCCCCCCCACATCCCAAACAGAGGCAGAACCCTCATTGCTCCTTTCCCGGCCCTTCTTCTGTGCAGGCTGGGGGGCTCCTTTTCACCGCGGGGGGCTGACTTAGCACAGGAACAGCCCCCTTTCCCTTGGGGGTCCCCTTTCCCCTTGGGGGTCCCCCCTTCCCCCCCCCCCCATTCACAGCAGCAGCCCCCCAGCTCCTTGCTGCCCCCGGGCTCCAACACCGCGGCCACTCCTGCACACACAGCTCCTGCCTTTGGGGCAGGGGACCCTTCGCAGGGACCCCCACTTTGCCCGCACTTCCCCGGGCCCCCCCGCCTCCCCCCACAAACGTGGGGCTCCCTCTGCCCTCAGGGGACTCTCCCTCCCCATCGCAGGATCCCACGCATCGCAGGATCCCACTTTTCTCCTCAGGAGTCCCGTTCCCCTCGTGGATCCCCTTTTCCCCCCACAGGATCCCCCCATTCCCCCCACAGGATCTCTCTCAAGATCCCCCTTTTTTCCCTCACGGGATCTCGTCTTCCCTCCATAGGATCCTCCCGCTGCCCCCACAGGCTTCCCCTCCCCTTGCTCCCTCCATGGGACCCCCCCGTTCCCCTCATGGGATTCCCTCGCTCCCCCCCGGGATCCCCCTGTTCTCCCCTCCCTTTCCTGCCGCGGGATCCTCCTTCCCCCCCCGGGATCCCCCCTCGCTCTCTCCATGGGATCCCCTCGTTTCCCCCACTCGGGATCCCCCCGGGATCCCCCCCGTTCCCTCCCCGAGATCCGAGATCTCCCCCCCTTTCCCGCCGCGAGATCCTGCTCCCCCCCGGATCCCCCCGTTCTCCTGTTCCCGCCGCGGGATCCCGGGACTCCCCCCCTCCCGGGATCCCGCTCCCGTCGCGGCCGCGGGCCCCGCCGCCCCCCCCGCTCACCGCCGACACGGTACATGTTGGCCGCCATGGCCGCTCGCTCGGCCGCGCTACCCCCGGGCCCGGCCCGGCCCGCGCTTCATCGCCTCCCGCCGCCTCCGCACCGGCGCGACCCGCTCGGCCGCCTCCGGAGCGGCCTCGGCGCCGCCTCGGGCCCTTCCGGAGTGGCCTCGGGGCCCTTCGGAGCGCACTCGGCCCTTTCCGGAGAGACCTCGGGCCCCTTCGGAGCGGCCTCGGGCCTTTCCGGAGCCCGTTCGGGACCCTTCGGAGCGCGCTCGGATCTTTCCGGAGTGCGCTCGGGTCCTTTCGGAGCGGCCTCGGGGCCCTTCGGAACGCGCTCGGGCCTTTCCGGAGCGCACTCGGGCCCTTTCGGAACGGCCTCGGGGCCCTTCGGAGAGCGCTCGGGCCTTTCCGGAGCGGGCTCGGGCGCCCCCGGAAGCGGCTCGGGAAGCTTCGCCGCTGCNGGCGGCGCAGAGAGCAGACGGAGCCGCACGGTGCCGCGGTGCCAAGGTTTATTGGGGTCTCTCGCGGCCTCAGCGGGCGCCGCGGCCCTTGGTCCCCGAGGCGGGCTAGCGCGGTGCCTCGGTGCCGTCGCCGGTGCTGCCGGCGGCGGGCGAGGAGAGGGAGCCGCGGCGGGGGCCGCCCAGCACCCGCCACTGGAAGACGCTGGTGTCCTTCCCGCCCAGCGACACGAGGTGCGCGTCGTCGTGGCTGAACCGCACGTTGGTCACGTGGCTCCCGTGGCCGCCGTACACGTGGCTCGGCGCCTGCGGCGACCCGGTCGGCGTCGGCACCGGCACCAGAACCGCCCGCGGCGCCGACAACGGCAACAGCACCAGGACGGCGCCGCTGGCGGCACCAGCRCCAAGCGGGACCGACTGGGACGGCCCGGTGCCCGCCTGCCCCCCGTGCACCTGTGTGTGAGCACGTGCACGCAGGCGTGGGGCTGGCCTGCGCCGCTCCCGTGGGCACGGGCACGCGTGCATCGGGGCAGCGTGCCCTGGGCGCCCCTGTGTGCCTACACGAGCGTGAGCACACGTATGCCGGCACCTGGGCATGTGTGTGCCGTGTGCTGGACTCTGCTGTGCGCACACACGCGTGAGCACGCACACACGTGCTCAGCTGTGCACAGCCATGTGAACACACACACGTGAGCATACACGTGCGCACACATGCATCTCCTCCGGCTCCCCCCCCACCATGTGAACACACACGCGCGTTCCCCAGCTCCCCGCACGCTCGCGTGCTCACCTCTGCCCTACGTGTGGCCCTCCCCACACTCCCTCCCTGTGTGCGCACGTGTGCACAAAAAMCACGGCTCCCTGTTGCACACGTATGTGCATGCCCTCCCCTTGCACATGTATATGCACGCTCTCCCTGTACACATGCATGCATGCTCTCCCTGTGCACGTGTGTGCACATGCCCTCCCCTTGCACACATGCACACGCTCTCCCTGTGCACACACACGTATCCATGCCCAGCCCAGCCATCCTGTGTCTCCTCCGTGTCCGCTCTGTGTCCCCTGTCCCCCTCCATCCCCATGTCCCCTCTGCATCCCCATATCCCTTATCACCATGTCCCCCATCCCCTGCCCCTGTGTCCCCCCTGTCCCCCCGCCTCCCCCCGTCCCAATGCGGGTCCGGCAGACCTTGGGGCGGGCGCAGGGGTACTGGAAGAGGTGCACCTTGCAGAAGTCGTCAGCCACGGCCACCACGCGCTCGTCGTGCGAGCGGCACAGCGAGTTGATGTCGGTGCCGTCGGAGCCGTCGGGCCAGACGCCTGTGTGGCCATGTCAGCCGGGGTGAGGGGGGACGTGGAGGGGATGGAGGGGACAGGGGGATGGAGAGGGGACAGAGAAGGGATGGAGGGGACA
>NW_028186684.1:28379-30821 GCF_003343005.1 Rhea americana | reverse complement strand
CATCGGAGCGAGCGGGAGCATCGCAGCAAGTGGGGATACTGGAGCGAGCGGGAGCACTGGAGGGAGCAGGAGCATCGGAGCAAGCGGGAGCATTGCAGCAAGCAGGAGCATGGAACTGGGCGGGAGTGTCAGAGCCAACAGGGGTGTCAGACGGAGCGAGCGGGGGTGCGGGCCGGAGCGGGGCCGCCGGAGCGAGCGGGCCGCGGGCCGGAGCGCCCGCTCACCGCGCAGCGCCCGAAGCGGCTGTACTTGCGCCCGCGCTCGCCCACGCCGTAGATGTAGATGAAGTTGTCGTGGGAGCCCAAGGCCAGGAACTCGCCGTCTGCGGCGGGAGAGGCGGCCGGTGAGGCCGGTGGCGCCACTCGGACGGATGCCCGGATGCTGGACGTACGGACGCCCGGACGCACGGCCCCCACCTGGCGAGTAGCGCACTACGGAGAGCTGCTCGTTGCCGTCGGAGCCGGCCGCCAGTACCCGCTGCGTCTCCGCGTCCAGCACCAGCCACCTGCGGGGAGGCGGCGGGTGAGCGCCGCCGGCCGCTCCGGCCGCTCCGGCCCCGCCGCTCCGCCGGGATTTACCGTCCCGTCTGCAGCCCCACGGCCACCACGTGTCCCCCGGGGTGGAAGTCGGCGCAGAGGCCGGCGTCCTGCGAGCGGGGCGAGAAGCTCAGGGCTGGCGCCGGCACCCGGCTCTGACGCCCAGTTCCCGCTCCCAGCCCCGCTCCCGCTCGGCACCTCCAGCGGGAGGCTCCAGGCCAGCACGTGCTCCCGGCTGTCCCAGACGCAGAGCTGCCGGTCGTGGCCGCAGGTGAGGAAGAGGCTCTGCGACGGGTGGGTGGCCAAGCCCCAGAGCTCGTCCGTGTGGCCCTGCGGTGCCCAGAGCCCGGGTCGGTGGGCGCTCCGGCCCCAAGCGGTGCCCGCGCCCCCGCCAGCGGCGATGCCCCCGGACCGCRGATGCTCTGGCTGCCAGCGGCACCCCAGATGCGAGGTGCCCCATGCGAGGGATGCTCCAGCTGGGAGCGAGCACCTAGATCCGGGGTGCTCCGGCCAGGAGCRACACCCCAGCTCCAGGTGGCTCCATCTGGGAGCGACACTCCCCATGCCCAGTTCCGGAGCCGCTCCATCTGGGAACGGCGCCAACCCTGACTGCGGGGCTGCTCCGTGTGGGAGCAATGCCCCGACTCCTCGGATCTGCAGCCACCCTGGCCAGGAGCGACACCCTCAATCCCCAACTCTGGAGCCGCTCCATGCGGGAATGGTGCCCCTAACCCCAGCCCTGGGGCTGCTCCATCCAGGAATGGCAGCCCTGGCTCCACAGCTGCTCCATGCAGGAATGGCGCCCCGTCCCCATCCCCATCCTCGTCCCCATCCCCATCCTCGTCCCCATCCCCGTCCCCATCCCCATCCCCATCTCCATCCCCATCCCTCTCCCCATCCTGTCCCCGTCCCCATCCCCATTTCTGTCTCCGTCCCTGTCCCTGTCCCCGTCCCCATCCCTGTCTCGTCCCTGCTGCTCCAGCCCCACGGCCGCCCGGCACCTGGACGATGGGGGCGAAGCCGGTGGCCAGGCTGCCCCGCAGCAGCGCGTTGCGCGTGGTCCCCACCAGCAGCTCATCGCCGTCGCCCTCCGCGATGGTGCGCACGGCGCCGAAGCGCTCCGGGAGCTGCGCGGAGCGGGACGGCGGTCAGGGCCGCGGAGCCGCCGGCGCTGCTGGAGCTGCCGGAGCCGCCGCTCACCTCGGCCTCGCACAGCAGCGCCAGCGCCGGGCTCCAGAGCCGCAGGCGCCGGTCCTTGCCGCCGCCGCTGAGCACGGAGCCGTCGGCGCGCAGCCGCAGCGCGAAGACGCTGCCCTCGTGCGCCCGCGTCTGCTGCCCGATGCGGTACGTCTCTGCCGGACGGACGGATGGACAAGCACATCAGCATCCCCACAAGAAGCCCCGTCCATCTGTCCATCCATCCTGCGACCCCACCCCATCCGTCCGTCCTGCTCTGAAGCCAGGGGGACGCACGGACGTGGCCACCTCCGCGACCTCCCCCGTCGCACCTTTGGCGCCCGGGCCGCCCGCCCGGCTCCAGGTGAGGATGTTGCCCTCGGAGTCGCCCGTCAGGACGTCGCCGGCGCCRTCAAAGATGAAGCATTGGATGAATTTCGGCTTCTTGTACTTCTGCGGAGGAACGAGGTGGTGGGAGTGGCCGGGACATGGGACGCCCCGTCCCGGGACACGAGACACCCCATCCCAGGACCCTCTCCATCCTGAGACACCCTCCATCCTGGCTCCCACCATGGTGGTTCCCATCCCAGCCCCTRTCCGTCTTCCCATCCCTGTTCTCATTCTGGGATGCCCCATTGCAGCAGCTCCCTCCTGGTTCCCACGCCTGTATTCCTGCTCCGGTATTCCTGCCTGAGCATTCGCGTTCCTGCTCTGATGTTCCCACCCCAGC
>NW_028186684.1:25567-26749 GCF_003343005.1 Rhea americana | reverse complement strand
GCTGTGCAGGGAGAGGCGTGCATCCCACATCCCACTGTGCATCCCACATCCCACTGTGCATCCCACATCGCGCCATGCAGGGGGTGCCGGGACGCCGCACGGCGCCTGCTGCGTCCCCAGTACCTTGCCATCCTTGTCGACGCCGGCCGCCTGCCCGGTGGCCACGCGGACCCTGTCGGGATGCACGGAGAGGCTGCGGGGAGCGGCGGGTCAGGGCCGCCGTCCCCCAGGGCGGCGCGCAGCCCGGCGCCGGCGCGCACCAGCGGACGCAGTCGGTGTGGCGCAGGTAGTGGCGCTGGCGCCGGGCCGCCACGTGGAAGAGCACCACGGCGCAGGCGATGAAGTAGACCAGCTCGCCCGACGCCAGCACGTAGAGGTTGGAGCGGCTGTCGCGGCCCCGGTAGCCGTAGCTGCGGCACCGTCAAGGAGGGGACGGACATGGGGACGGGGAGGCGTGTGGGGATGGGGACAAAGACGGGACAGGAACGGAGACAAGGACGGGGATGGGGACAGGGACGGGGATGGGGACAGGGACGGGGATGGCTCGGCGATGCGCGGGACGAGCCTGGCCACGGGGACACCTTGGCCGTGGGGACGGGGAGGTCGCAGGGATGGGGGACGCCTCCACCACGGGGCTGCCTTGGCCCCAGGCACGGTGCTGTTTGGGGGCTGTTTGGGATCATTTCAGGGCTGTTTGGGGCCACTTGGGGCTGTTTTGGGCCATCTGGGGCTGTTTGAGGGCTGTTGGGGGCTGTCCAGAGGCTGCTGGGCGCCATTCTTGGCTGTTTTGGGGGCATTCAGGACCATTTCAGGGCCATTGGGGGCAGTTGGGGACTGTTTAGGGCCATTTGGGGCTGTTTGGGGCTGTTTTGGGGCCGCTGAGGGCAGGATACACCCAGTCGAGCTGCAGGCGCTGGGCAGGCAGCTCGGTGCGCAGCTCCTCGTAGTTGCAGACGCCGGAGGGGATGTACATGGTGATGGGCCGCCCGCGCAGGAACATGCGCACGGAGGTGCCCTCTGCGGCGGGGCAGCGCGGGGGCGTCAGCGCGGGGGCGTCCCCCCGTCCCCGTGTCCCCCCGTCCCCGTGTCCCCCATCCCCACATCCTCCCGTGTCCCCGTCCTCCCCATGTCCCCGCATCCCCCCACCCCCAGGTTGTAGGCACCACGGCGGGTCCCCGCGGC
>NW_028186684.1:22429-23502 GCF_003343005.1 Rhea americana | reverse complement strand
TGGGGGGGGGGCAGGTGTCCACGTGGGTGCTCGTGGCCCCAGCAGGAAGCTGCACCCCCCCCACAAGCACTGGGCGGATGAGTGTGGGGGGCAGCCTGGGCCTCTGGGGGTGCAGCGGGGACCCCCCAGTGCTGCGCCCAGGACACCTGGGCCCACGGGGAACCGGTGAGGTGGCATGGGGGGGGGCTCCCGCATGCCCCCCCCCGGCACCGGGAGGGCGCTGGCAGGGGAAGAGGCTCCTGGATGCTGGGGATTGCTGGGGGGGCGGCAGCGCCCGGACGCCTGGGCCCCCTTCCTGGACCCCCCCTCCCCGGGGCTCGAGCGCCTGGGCCCCTCCCCAGGCACAGACGCTTGGCCCCTCCCCCCGGGCCCGGACGCCTGGGCCCCCAGCAGGCCCGGACGCCTGGGCCCCCAGCAGGCCCGGACGCCTGGGCCCCCGGCGAGGTCTCACCGCGGGGGCCACGCTCGGGCTCGGGCTCCGGCTGCATCGCGCGCGGGCGGCCGCGGCCATGCGAGGCCTCGGCCTCGGGCTCCGGCTCGGGCTCCGGCTCGGCCGCCCCAGGAAGCGCCGCGGCGCCGAGTCATTTCCCCTCGGCGGCCCCGGGCCGCTGCCGCCGCCCCCGGCCGCGCCCGCCGCCGCCCGGCGCCGCCCAGGGGCCCCGGCGTCCGGCTCCCCCCGCCCGGCGGGGGCACGCGGTGCCCGGGGGACGCGGCGGCGGGGGGGGGGGGGGGGGGCAGAGACACACGGACGGACACGCGGACGGACAGACGGACCCTCCCCGTCTGCAGGGCGTGCTGGAGCCGCTGCCGCGCCAGCCTGGCCGTCCGCACACCTGCGGCACCAGAGAGTGCCGGGGGTGGCCGGATCCAGGGGATCTGGGGGGATCTGGAGGAATCCAGGGGGGATCTGAGGAGGTCTAGAGCCCCCCCACGCCCCCATGCACCAGTTAGCGCCAGCGGGGATCCAGGGGGTTCGGATCTGAGCAGATCCAGGGGCATCCGGGTAGGCCCAAGGGGATCTGGGATGGATCCAGGGGGATCTGGATGGGTCCAGGGGGACCCACAGGATCTGG
>NW_028186684.1:18598-20058 GCF_003343005.1 Rhea americana | reverse complement strand
GCAGTCCCCAGTTGTCCCTGTGGTCCCCATGGCTCCCAGTATCCCCATTCTCCCCACGATTCCCAGTTTCCCCAGTTGTCCCCGTTGTCCCCACGATCCCTGGTGTCCCTGAGGTCCCAGCTGTCCCCATAGCTCTCAGAGTCTCTGTTGCCGCCATGGCCCCCCACTTGTTCTCTGGTGTCCCCAAGGCCCCTGGTGTCCCTGTTTTCCCCATGATCCCCAGTTCCGCCACTGTCCTCAGTTGTCCCCACAGTCCCCGAGGTCCCAGTTGTCCCCGGTGTCCCTAAGGTCCCTGGTGTCCCCGTGGATCCAAGTTATTCCCAGTTGTCCCCAAGGTCCCTGTGGCTCCCAGCTATCCCCAGTTTCCCCGTTGTCTCCATAGTCCCCAGGGTACCTAAGATCCCTGTTGTCCCCGGTGTTCCCGTGGTCCCCAGTGTCCCTGAGCTCCGTCTTGTCCCTGGTGTCCCCATGGTTCCCAGTTGTCCCCAGTGTCCTCCAGGTCCCTGGTGTCCCCGTGGCCCCAGAGTTCCCAGTTGTCCCCAAGTGCCATGTTGTCCCCACGGTTCCCCGCTGCCCCCACAGCCCTCAGCATCTCCTGTTGTCCCTGAGGCCCCTAGCGTCCCTGTGGATCCCAGTTGTCCCCAGTGTCCCTGAGGCCCCGGGGTCCCCGCCGTGGTCCCTGCTGTCCCCGGCATCCCCGCAGCCTCACCGAGCTGCAGCAGCGCGTACAGCAGCCCCCCCAGGGACGCCAGGAAATAGGCGACAAAGACGTTCCTCAGCTTCAGCCTCATGGCGGCGCCGGGCTGGGGGCAGCTGCTGTGGGGGGGGGTTAGCAGGGCCGGCCCCCGCCGCTCCCAGGGCCGTCAGCACCCTCCCAGCCCTCCCAGTGCCCTCCCAGCAGCCCTCCCAGTGCTCCCAGAACCCCCAGTAGCCCCCCCAGTGCTCCCGGTATGCCCCCGCGCCCCCCCCAGTACCTCCCAGCAGCCCCCTCAGTGCTCCCACTATCCCCCAGCCTCTCACCAGTACTCCCAGTGCCCCCCAGCCCCCTCGCAGTACCCCCAATCGCCTCCCCACTGTTCCCAGTACCCTTCAGCGCTCCCAGCCCCGCCCCGCCAGCTCGTTTCCATGGCGACGGCGGCGCGGGCGGGAGCGCGGACGTGGCGCGGTCGCCATGGAGACACCAGGGCGACGCTGGGGGGGGGGAGAAACGCTCTGCCGGGACTCACGGGGAGGCGGCGGGGCCGGAGCGCAGCGGAGCGGGCCGGAACCGGGGCCCGGGCCGAGGCCGGAGCCGGGACCGGGGCCCGGACCGGAGCCGCCGCGGCCGCGCAGCCGCCGCCGGGCCCGTCCACGGCACTTCCGGTCCCTTCCCGCTCCGCTCCGGGCCGCTTCCGCCTGGAGGGGTCCGTCCCCTTAGGGACCCGGCCCAGAAACGTGCTCCAGCACTTCCGTTCCGGAGG
>NW_028186684.1:12367-17556 GCF_003343005.1 Rhea americana | reverse complement strand
CCCAAAACCGCCTGGAGCAAAAACTGCTGTGCTACTTCCCCGGGCCGGGGCCGGATCCTGCCCTGAGAGGGGGGAGGGTCCCAGGGGGGCCCAGGGGGCTAGATCCTGCCCTGGGGGGGGGGTTCCAGGGAGGGTCCTGGGGAGGCYGTGGCCGCACCCCCACCCCCCGTGGCCCCCCATTATCGCAGCAGGATGCTCCAGTCGTCGGCCATGCGCACCCCCGGCTTGCGCAGCGTCAGCACCGATGTCTCGGCCTCGTGTTGGAAATCCAGGAGGGTCTCGGGGCCGGCTGTGGGGGGGAACACCTCTGCAGCCCCCCCCGAGCGCTCACCAGCGGGCCGCAGGACGACGGTGGCCGGCTTCCCCACGCCGAGGATCACCACGCGCTCCAGCCAGGCCGGGGTGTCGAAGGCGCCGGCAGGATCCGCGGCGCTGCGCGGGGAGGGGGACGGATGGGAGCCGTCACTGCCACGCCGTGCGGGCGCATTGACAGACGGACAAACGGACAGACACGCGGCCGCAGCGGGTACCTGGCCGTCAGCGTGCCGCTAGCAAAGGTGAAGCRCCGGTGCAGGAAGCGGTTCTGGGTCTGGAAGTCGAATGTGTGCCCGTCGTCCAGGAAGAGGTCGCCCTCGGCGGTGCCCTGCGCCAGGGGGTGAGCGTGGGGCGGAGGGCGGCCGCCGTGGGGCCGCCCCGCCCGCCATGGGGCCGCCGCGGCACTCACCTGGGGGCTCAGGGCCACGTAGAGGGTGAAGGGGTCGTGGCGCATGCACTCGGCCGAGCGCCGCACCCGCTCCTGCCGCGGCACCACCGTGCCGCCGCGCTGGAACACCGGCACCTGCGGGGCAGCGTCGCAGGTGGCCCCGGCCCCACCGCGTCCCTCCTGGCGTCCCCAGCGCTCGCCGTGTCCCCAAGCCCCCATCGTGTCCCCACTGCACCCCCGGGACCTGCCACATCTCCACCGCGGCCCCCGACACGTCCCCTGCCGTGTCCCCAGCCCCATAACGTCCCCCGTGGCATCCCAGCCCTGTGTTCGCCCCAGCGCCCACCGCATCTCTCATGCTGGCCCCAGTGCCCCACTGCGTCCCCACCCCTATGCCCACCCCACTGCCTGCCGCGTCCCCACTGGTGTCTCCGGTGCCCTGCCATGTCCCCCACGGTGTCCTGAGCCCCATACCTGCCCCGGTACCCGCCGTGTCCCCTCCGGTGTCCCCAGTGCCCCACTGTCCACCATGGTGTCCCCAGCCCCATGCCCACCCTGGTGCCTACCATGTCCCCTCCAGCATCCCCAGTGCCCCAYGGTGTCCCCAGCCCCATGCCCGCTGCGTCCCCAGTGCCCTGTGCCCGCCCCGGTGCCTGCTGTGTCCCCTCCGGTGTCCCCGGTGTCCCACGGCGTCCCCAGCCCCACGCCCACCCCGGCACTCACGCTGCTCATGGTCACCGGCACGTAGAGCGTCTGGGGCGCGTGGTGCTTCTGGCGGGAGGCAACGTCGTACCAGACCTGGGGGAGAGCGCGGTGAGGCCGCCACCGGCCTTCACGGCCCCTCATCGCCCCCTCCCTGGCCCCACCTCACCTCCCCCTTGCCGGGCAGGTAGACCTGCACGCCGCGGGCGCCCTGCTCTGTCACCGGGTGCACCAGCAGGGCCCTGTCTGGGGAAGGGCGGTGCGGGGTGAGCGGCGGTGCCGGGGGGCTGCTGCTGCCCGGCCCCGGCCCGGCCTCCGCTCACCAATCATGTACTGGTCATCGATGGCGAAGGTGGTGACGTCGTCGGGAAACTCCATCCACAGCGGCCTGGAGGAAACGGGGCGCTGAGGGCCGACGCTGGGGCAGCCGGGACCCACGGGGGGCCTGAGCTCAGTGGCCAAGGACCCATCTTGGGGCCCCAGAACTTGTCCCAGGGCACCCAGAACCTATTTCGGACCCCAAAGGCTGATCCCAGGGTGCCCAGGACCCACGCAGGGGCCCAAGGTTCAAGCCCAGGGGCCCAAAGACCCATTGTGGGACCTGTGCACTCATCCTGGGGTGCCTGGGACCTATCTCGGGGCCTGAACACTAACATTGGGGGACCCAGGAGCCACATGGGGGCACGAGGGCTAAGCCCAGGGACTGAGGACCCACCCTGGGGCATGTGCACCCATCTCAGGGTGCCCAGGACCTATCACGGGTTGCGAGGGCCGATCCCAGGGCGCCCATGACCCATGTGGTGGCCCAAGAACCAAGCCCAGGAGCTGAGGACCCACCTTGGGGTCTCTGCACCCATCCCAGGGAGACCGGGACCCCTCTTGGGTCCCGAGGGCTATTCTTGGGGCACCCGGGACAAACCTGGAGACCCAGGGATCCGTGCTGGGGTCACTCACCTCATGACGGGCTGCCCGTGGCGGTAGCTGTGGTAGAAGGCCGTGTACCAGAAGGGCAGCAGGGAGTAGCGCTGGCGGATGGCGGCACGGATCAGCGCCGTGTTCTCCTCGCCGAAGAGCCAGGGCTCGCGATGGGCAGTGTCCAGGTGAGCGTGAGCCCGGAAGAAGGGCTGGTAGGCGCCCGCCTGGTACCAGCGCACCAGCAGCTCCGCGTCTGGGTTCTTGAAGAAGCCGCCCACGTCCGCTGCAGCGAGGGGGAGCCGGGGCTCAGGGCAGCCCCCGCGGCGCCGGCAGCCCCCCTGGGCCCTTCCCGCCCCGCTCACCTCCGCAGAAGGAGAGCCCGGCCAGCCCCATACTGAGGCACATGGCGATGGAGATCTTCAGGTGGTCCCACTCGGCCGCGTTGTCACCCGTCCACACGGCACCTGCACGGAAAGAGGGGGACAAGTGAGGCAGGCGGCTCGGCCGGGTGCTGGCGGCGCCAGCCTGCCACGCTCACCGTAGCGCTGGGAGCCGGCGAAGAAGGCCCGGCTCAGCACAAAGGGTCGCTCCCGGCCTCCGGAGCGCTGCACCTGCCCCTGCGCCGTCGCCATTTGCTGCGGGAGGAGGAGGGAGGCAGTGAGGGGGCGACTGCCYGGTGCTGGAGCCTGGCGGGCACCGGGCAGCCGCCCCACCACCCCGTGCTCACCACATAGAAGCCGTAGAGGTTGTGGAGGTCGCGGTGCTCCCAGCCACCGTGGTGCACTGCGTCCTTGTGCATGGTCACCTCGGGGCCGCTGAACACCGACGGCTCGTTCATGTCGTTCCAGGTGAAAAGGTTTTCAGCGGAGCCCTGCCGGGGCGGGGGGGAGGYGGTGAGCCAGCAGCAGCAGGCACCGGAGCCCACGCGCCCGGCCCCCCATCTCCTCACCTCGTACTGCTCGTAGCCGAACATGCTGGCCCACCAAGCGCGCATGGCCGGGTCGGTGAAGTCGGGGTAGCCGGCGGAGCCTGGGGGCAGTGGCGGTGGTGAGCGCGGGCTCCCCCTGGCCCCCACGCCGCCGCCCCGGCCCCACGCTCACCTGGCCAGCACCAGCCCTCGTAGTCGCTGCCATCCTTAGTCTTGACGTAGAAGCCGCGGGAGCGGATCTCGTTGTGTACGCGGTAGCCGCTGTCCACCTTGATGTGCGGGTCCACGATGCTCACCATCTTGCGGGGGAGGAAGAGGAGCCACGTCAAGGACGGTGAGAGGGGACGGGCCGMACCGCGGGGCCCCCGCGGCGCCGTCCCACCTTGCGCTTCTTGGCGGCCAGGCGCTGCAGCATGGCGTGGGGCTGCGGGAACTTGCTGGGGTCCCAGGTGAAGTAGCGCTTGCCGTCGGCGTGCTCGATGTCCAGCCAGATGACGTCGCAGGGGATGTCGTGCTCGTCGAAGCCCCGCTCCACCGCCGCCACGTCCTCCTCGTCGTTGTAGTTCCAGCGGCTCTGGTGGTAGCCCAGGGCGAAGAGCGGCGGCAGGGCCTGGGTGCCTGTGGGGAGGGTGGGGGGCTCGCGGCAGGGGGGGCAGGGCGGCAGCGGCGGCCCCCCCAGCCCCGCACCGTACCGGTGAGGGAGGCGTACTGCGCCGACACGGCAGCGGGCGTGGGGCCCAGCAGCAGGAAGACGTCGATGATGCCGCTCTCCGACATCCAGCGCACGTCGGTCTGCGGCGTCTCGCCGCCACCCTGCATGTAATCCAGCAGCTTCCCGAAGAGGGTCTGCGCGGGGGGAGCGGGGCAGCGTGGGTGCCGGCCCCCTGGCGCGCCCCCCTCCACCGCCGCCGCTCCCCCCGCACCGCCGCCGCACCTTGCCGGCCGTGTTGGAGCCGATGTCGACCCAGGTCTCGGCAGCGTTGAGCCAGAAGATGCCGAGGGTGCGGCGGGCGTTGTGGGCCAGCAGCAGCGGCACGGAGCCGTAGAGCGCCATGGGGTTGTAGAGCTCGTACTGGAAGACGTCCAGGTTGTAGAGGCGATACGGGTCGCCGCCCCTGCGGGAGGCCCGAGCCGTGAGTCCCCGCCGTGGCCCGGCCCGGCCCGGCCCGGCCCCCCGCCGGTCCCCACGCTCACTCGGTGGTGTGGAGCCGCAGGCTCTCTGCGTGCTCCGGGATGCCGTAGACGTGCTCAAAGCCCGGCAGCGAGAAGTCCAGCCCCACGGAAGTTGGGCCTGCGGTGGAGGGAGGGGGTGAGCGGCGGCGGTGGCGGCGCCGGGACGGCCGCCAGGCCCATGCCGCCGGCGCTCACCGTGCGGCTTGCTGTCCGTGTGCGTCTTGAAGGTCTCCTCCCAGGCGCCCGGCTCCTCGGCAGCCTCGCTGGGGGCCCCCGCTGGCGTCGGGGGCTGCGTGGGGCTGTCAGGGTCAGGGGGGGCCCCGGTCGCTACCGCCGCTTCCCCCGGGACCTCGGCGCTCTCGCCGTCGGCTGCTGCTCCGTGCTCCTCTGTCGCCGCCGGCTCCGCAGGCGTCTCCCTGCGCGGGGCGAGTTTGTGGGGGGCGCCGGGGGCCCCCGGCTCCGCGGCGGCTGCAGGCGGGGGGAGGCTCCGGCGATGCGGGGCCTGGCGCGCTCTCTCTAGCTGCCTCCCCGGCCCCCCGCTCCCCCCGGCCCCGATCCCTCAGGAGCCCCGCGGGAGCCGGGCGGGGGGTGGGGGGAGAGGGGAAGCAGAGACAGCAGCAAAAGCCAGAGATTTACCTACGGAAAAGGCTCTTGATCTTATCCCACAAGCTACTGACCGAGCTACTAACTTTATCCGAGAAACTGGGGCCCGGGCGGGGGGAGCGCAACCAAACGGAAACAGAAACACAGCGAGAGTCAGTGCGAGGC
>NW_028186684.1:9330-10564 GCF_003343005.1 Rhea americana | reverse complement strand
CTCACCTCCCCGGCGCCGCCGCCATCTTGGACCAGGCCTGACCCTTCACCCCGCCCCTGCCCCCACGCCGCCGCGTCCCACTGGCTGTCTGGAGCCCCGCCCCTAACGTCACGGAGTTCCGCCCCCAGGGGCGGGGCTCGGGCATCATCGGCGCCCCGCCCGCCCGAGCTGGTTGCCAGGGAGACGGTTGCCCCACACTCTCCGCTCCGTAATTGGCGCGAGGCGGCAGACGGATGGGGACGGCCGCCAATCAGAAAGCGAGATGGGAAAGCGGCGGGCACGGCCCTTGGAGGGACAGGACCCGTGTGCAGAAACACCGACCAATAGAAGCACAGGAAAATCAAATGACRGCTAGAGGCGACCAATAAGAACGCCGCACAGGAGGAAGGGGTGGGAGCAACAGCAGAGGGCAGCACGGCCACCCAGGAGGCGGGCCGCGCCCGACCCAACCAATAAGCGCAGGCGAGCTGGGCTCGAACCAATCAGAGGCGGCAGCAGGGCCGGAGTGGCAGCGCACACTAGCCAATCAGGCATCGAGCTGTCTGAGGCGACCGGAGAGCGGGAAGACGTGGAGGCTCTGAGGGGGCCGCCATAACCGGGGGACGGGGCCGCCGCGCCGGCCCAGCCCCAGGGCGCCTGGCTGCTGGCCGCCGCCACCGGCGCCCTCGGAGGGGGGGCGGCCGCCAGCCCGAGCCGGAGCCGGGGAGGGTGAGAGCTCAAAAATCCTATTTTCTGAGCCCAAACTCTGCCCCCGCGCCGCGCCGCCTGTCAGAGCTTCCCCCGCCCCGCCCCCGTCGCCATAGCAACGACGCGCCCGCCTCGCTTCCGCCGATTAGCTCCCCGGGAGGGCGGGAGCAGGAGCGGCCGCCAATCAGTGCGCGGCGGCGTAGGGCCCGCCTTGCCTGCGCGCCCAATCAGCAGGCGGCGGGGGTTGAGTGGCGAGAGGCGACGGCAAATCAAAGGGCGGGAGGGCCGCGGCAGCGTGAGCGGCGGGGGCGGAGGCCAATAGGGACGGGGGCAGCCGGCGGGCCGAGCTGCCAATCAGCGCGGGCGGGGGCGGTCCTTTCCGCCGCCGCTGCTTTGTGGTGAGTCGGGACGCGGGTGCCGCGGAACCGGGCCGGGCCGGGCCGGGCCGGGCCAGCCCCGCCCCCGCCGAGCCCCAGGCCTTGCTGACGCTGCCCCCCCGGCCCTGTCACCGGCAGTGGCCCTGCTGCCCCCCCACCCCTGGCCCTGT
>NW_028186684.1:5857-8985 GCF_003343005.1 Rhea americana | reverse complement strand
CCCCCCCCACCCTTACCCCATCACTGGGCCTGGCCACGGCTCTGCCCTAGTGCCGCCACTGCGGGCGGTGCCAACGGGTGCTGTGCCATGTCCCTGCAGGGCGGCGCGGCGCCATGGAGTTCCCGGAGCACGGGCGGCAGGTACTGCGCAGCCTGCGGGAGCAGCGCAGCCAGGGCTTCCTGTGCGACTGCAGCGTGCTGGTGGGCAGCGCCCAGTTCCGGGCACACCGTGCCCTCCTGGCCTCCTGCAGCACCTTCTTCCACATGTGCTACAAGGAGCGACTCGACAAGGGCGACCTGGTGCGCGTCAACGGCGAGATTGTCACACCGGCTGCCTTTGGGCTGCTGCTGGACTTCATGTACGAGGGCCGGCTGGCCTTCGATGACACGCCCGTGGAGGACGTGCTGGCAGCTGCCAGCTACCTGCACATGAACGATGTCGTCAAGGTCTGCAAGAAGAAGCTGCAGGCGCGGGCGCTGGCTGAGGCTGACAGCACCAAGCGGGAGGAGGAGGTGCCCGGTAGCCCTGTGCTGCCGCCCAGTGCCTCCAGGCAGCCGCCACCGGGCGCCACAGCAGCTCTAGGACCCGGCCTGGCCCGGGCACCCCGGGGTGGTGAGGAGCAGCCACCGGGTGCCCTGGAGCCGCCAGCACCCACCGTGGATGCGGCCGACACCACGCAGCCCGGCATGGAGGGCGACTCGCCCCACGGGCCGCTGCCAGGGCGGGCCCCACCTCCTTCGGACCTCTCAAGCCCCAGTAGCTCCACGGAGACCCTGCCGCTGCCCTTCCTGGCGCCGGGCCGGCTGGCTGAGCCGCCAGGACCTGAGCCGTGGCCACCCAGCGCCCTGGACAGCTTCTACGGCCACCAGCCCGAGCGGGGCCCCGGCGCAGCTGTCAAGGTGGAGGCCATCGTCATCTCCGACGAGGAGCCGGAGGCRCCGGAGCCCTGCACGGAGCCGCTCTTTGCCCGGCCACCGGCCGAAGTGCCGGAGGAGGCGCCGCCCGAGGGTGGCTTCACCCTGCCCTTCGCTGGGCTGCCGCCGCCGTACGCTGGGCTGCCGCCGCCGCCGCCACCGCTGCACGAGCCGCTCTTCCTGCCCAAGTTCGAGGCAGGCGGAGGGCTGGGGCTCTTCGCCGAGGACGTGCCGACCTGCCGCACCTGCGGCAAGACCTTCTCGTGCTCCTACACGCTGCGGCGCCACGCCACTGTGCACACGCGCGAGCGTCCCTACGAGTGCCGCTACTGCCTGCGCAGCTACACGCAGTCTGGGGACCTCTACCGCCACATCCGCAAGGCCCACCACGACGGCCCGGCCGCCAAGCGCTGCAAGACGGACGCCGACAGCCCCCCGTAGCYGGCGGGGACGCTGGTGCGCCTAGACGCCGGGATATCGGCATGCCGGCACGGTGGAACACCGGGACAGCGGGATATTGGCATGCTGGCACAGTGGGACATGGGGGCAGCGGGATACCGATCTGCTGGCACCGGCACGGTGGGACACCGGCACACTAGGATACCGGCACGCCGGCGCGGTGGGACCCCGGGACGCCATGACGCCAGGACACCGGCACTGCCGGGACACCGGGACCCCAGGACACCGGCGCCGTTGTGGGGACACTGGGACAGGGGCAGCCCCGGGGGCGGCGGCGGCAGCGCGGGCCAGGCGGCGGGTGTACGGCGGTGACGTAGCTGCCCGTGACGTGGCTCCTCTGGCGGTGACGTAGCTGCCCGTGACGTAATAAAGCGCCACCGGTGACGGGGAGCAGACGGTGCCTCCAGCGGCGGGAGGGGTGGGGTGGTGGGGGAGGCGGGGCAGTCGCGGCGCGCCGCTCCCCATTGGCCCTCGCGCTGGCCAATGGCGGAGCCGCGAGGCTACTATTGGCTGGCCGAGCGCACCTGCCTAGTGGGCCCCAGCRGCCGCGAGGCGCATGCGCGGTGTGTGTGTTGGCGGGGCGGTGGTAGTGCTTCCGGGTGGCGGCGCGGGTCCTGCAGCGCCCCCTGGAGCAGGGGAGGAGCCGGAGCGGCCTCGGCGCTGCCCCCGTCCCAGTCCAGGCCAGTCCCGGCTCTGCCCAGTGCTGATCCCAGTCCCATCCCTGTCCCCATCCCACCCCAGTCCCATCCTCATTCCCCCCGCCCACTATTCCTGTCCCCATCCCCATCCCAGTCCCATCTAGTCCCCCTATCCCAGTCTCCATCCAGCCCCAGCCCCATCTCCATCCCAGTTCTGTCCCAGCCCCATCCCAGTCTCCACCCGGCCCCGGCCCAGATCCCGTCCCGGTTCCTGCCGTAGCCACGCATGGCTCCGCTTAAAGCACTTTAATCACAAAAATAGATCTCTGTGCAGGGCAGCAGCTATAAAAAGGGGCTGGGAGAGGGGGGCCGGGGCGGGCGCCCCGCGCCCGGGTCAGGAGCAGACGGCGGCGGCTGGCGGGGCGCAGCCGGGGGGGGCCCCGAAGAAGCCGGGGTGGGTGAGGGGCCGCAGCAGGAGCAGGAAGAGCCCCATGCCCAGGGCGTAGCAGGGCAGCAGCGCCCGGCGCCGCGGGTGCTCCAGCGCCGCCCACACCGCCGGGAAGCCCACGAAGTTGCAGAAGGAGTGACAGAGCACTGGGCCGATGAGGTGCCCTGCGGGCCGGGGCGCACGGCGCCATCAGTCCCCGTCCATCCATCCGTCCATCCCCCCGTCCATCTGCCTGTCTGCCGTCCATCCCCCCACCTATCTGTCTGCCCATACATCCCCTGCTCCGTCCATCCATCCCTCCCACCTGTCTCCCCATCCCCCTGTCCATCCCCCCTCTGTCCATCCATCTGTTCCCCCCCGTCCATCCGTCTGTCTGTCCACAACACCCAGCCATCCCCCCACCTGTTCACCTGTCTGCCTGCGACACCCGTCTGGCCGTCCATCTGTCCATCCCCCCACCCATCCATCTGCCCACGACACCTGGCCACCCGTCCATCCCCGCCCCATCCCTCCGTCTCTCTGCCCGCGACACCTATCTGTCTGTCCATCCATCCCCTGTCTGTCCCTCTGTCCGTCCCCCCATCCGTCTGCCTGTCCATCCCCCCAGCCGTCCATCTGCCTGTCTGTCTGCCTGTGCCAGCCTCACCTGTCCGGAGGAAGATGAAGGCC
>NW_028186684.1:0-3298 GCF_003343005.1 Rhea americana | reverse complement strand
CCCTGGGCTCAGCACCGGGGCCCAGGACAGCGGCAGCGGCGCCGGGGCTGGGGGCTGCACCAGGCACCGGCGCTGGGCTGGACCGGCGGGTGCTAAGAACAGGGGACTGGGACTCATTGGGGGAACTGGGAGCAACTCGGGGAGCCAGGCCAAGCTGGAGCAGGGGAACTGTGAGAGGAACCGGGACAMACTGGGAAACTGGGAGGAGAACTGGAACTAACTGGGGGAACTTGGGGAAAGAGGGGCAACTGGGGGGCAGGCTGGGGACCCCCCGCCCTCAGCCCGTCCACTCGGCCAGCTTGGCCACCTCGCGCAGCCACGCGGCCCCCTCAGCCGGTGGCCCGGCGACGGCAGCGTCCAGGCACTGTGGGGGCCCAGGCGTCTGGGGGGCCCAGGCATCCGGGGGGTCACTGCTGGGCCCGTCCCGCTCTGGGACCGCATCTGGCGGAGACCCTGCTGGGGAAGGGAGAGGGGAAAACAGGGCTGGGATGGTGGCCGGGCGGGAGGCAGGGCCGCCTTGGCTCCACTCACCCGTCTCCGTGTCCTCGTGGTTTGCCGGGCCACCGGGCCGCTCCTCCTCGGCCTCCCGGGGCTGCCGGAAAACACCCGGGATTAGCGGGGCGGGGGGCATCCCCAGAGGAGGGAGGGACCCTTTGTGCCAGCGGCAGCCGTGCCCACCCCGGCGGCGTCGCAGGAGCCGGCAGGGAGCCGGCGCCGGCGGGTGACGTCCAGCAGCCTCTGCCGGGCGGCGGCGGCCAGCGCCAGGGTGTCCGCGGCCTGCGGGGACAGCGAGCGTGCCGGGCGGGGGGGGTCACGGGGCCGGGCGATGCCACAGCCCCCCCGGCGCGACGCGGCCGCCCCTCACCTGCAGGGTCCGCAGGCAGCGGCGGCGGAAGCGGGCGCTGGTGCTGCTGGCCGTGACGCTGCTCAGCGCCCGCAGCGCCACGGGCAGGCAGCGGGCCAGGCGCGCCTGCTGCTGCGGGGCAGGGGGGACACGCAAGGGGACGGGGCGTCAGGGCGGGCGCGCGGAGCCGCGCGGAGCCGGGCCCGGCCGCCCCTACCTGCGCCCGGCGGCCGAGCTCCTCCAGCGCCGGGTGCAGCAGGGCCCGCACGCCGCGCTGCAGGGCCTCCCGGCTGCACTGCAGCGTCGGCTCCAGGTGCGACGCCAGCAGGCGCCGGGCCCCTGTGCAGGCAGCAGCAGGGTCACGGTGCGGCGGCGGCGGGGGACGCGGGCGCAGGGGGAGGCCGCTGCGGCCGACGTACAGGCGTCGTAGGCCTGGAAAGGGTCCGCGCGGCGGAGGAAGAGGAAGAGCAGCAGAGTCTGCTGGGGGCCGGCGGGCGCCGGGTCGGGCTGCAGCGCGAAGGTGGCGGCGGGCRACACCAAGTCTGTGGGGCAATGTGGGGCTGGTGCTGAGCCAGAGAGGGGGCGGCAGGACCCCCACGCCCCCCTCACTCCCCCCCCCCACAGCTCCGCACCTTCCTCGCTCGCTGGCACCGCTGCCGGAGCCGCCGCGCAGCCGAACCTGCCCCAGTCCGCCAGCCACGATGGGTCACGGAAGAGCTGGSAGCAGCTCGGCGCCGTCGGCAGCCCAGCCGGGTCGTAGCAGAACAAGTGCCGCTGGTTAAGGCAAGCAACGGCACCGCCTGGTCCCAGCACCAGCTCGGAAGAGCCGGCTTCCTCGCAGCCTGCCGGCTTCCCCGGGGCCGGCGGCAGCAGGATATGGCGACAGCGGTGAGGCGGGACGGCAGGTTGGGATACTGCTTGAGGCAGGGGCAGAGCGCGGCAGCTGGCAGCACGCTCAGCTCCCCGCTAACGCCGGCGGCCGCTGCGGCCGGYGGGATCCGCAGGCCAATAGGGGCTCCTGGCACTGGGTGGATTTTGCTGCAGAGCGGGACGTCCCCGGCGCTCTCCGGCCTGTGGAGGGAAAAAGGCRCCGGGAGGCAGCCAGAGCCTGAGGAAAAGCTCCCTGGCGGCTGCTGGGGCCTCGTGCGCCTGGCGATTTCCCAGGCAGGATGAGCATCGGCGCGGTGCCCTTCGGGGAGAGGGAACATCACGCGCTGGCGTAACCCTTCCCGGCTCCACGCACCGGGGCGCTCAGGCCGCCTCCGGCGTCTCCATCCTCAACCAACCGGTTTTCCTCTCGCCGCCCTCTCTCCGGGCGGGCACCTTTCCGCAGCRCCCCTCTTCTCCGGCTGCAGCTCAGGGCTTACTGTGCAAAGTGCTCGCTGCGGGCCAGCAGCCGCGCTCCCCCCAGCTCGCAGACGCTCTCCCGCCTGGCAGGGCTGCGGGCAGACGCGGCTCGTGAGGCCTCGGCGGTGTGGGCACCCCAAGAGGCYGGGGACGAGGCGGCTGTGGCCTCGTGCCGCTAACCGGGCAGGGGAGCCCTGTGGCCTGGTCTGCCCAGGACAGCGGGGAGCGGTCGGGGAGGGAGACGGAGGCYGGCGGCGCGGGGCCGTGCCGGGCGGGAAGGGGCCTGCTCACCCATAGGCGTGCGAGGACACAGCACCGTCCACGCGAAAGCAGTAGTGGAAGACGAGCTGTGGCATGAGGGCAGGTGGCACGCAGGCTGGGGGTCCGGCCCCRGCACCTCCCGGCATCCCGGCGGCTACCAGCGTCCCGCTCCGGGGGTGAGGGGCCGTGCCGCCGGCAGGGCCTCACCTCCGGGTGCACCACGCTGGTGCCGTGGATGAACCGCYGCAGAGCCACGCAGCCGGCTCGCAGCGTCCCGGGCCGTGGGCTGAGCTGCGCGGATGCAGAGYGGCTCGACAGCACCTGGCAGCGATAAGGGGCAGAAAAACAGGAAAAGGAGAACCCCCAGGGCAGGAAGACCCCCTTTGGGCCAGGAGTCCCGCTCATTTGGCCCTGTTTTGGGGACCGCCATGTGCCCAAGACCACGGGATGGGCACGACCCCCCCCGCCCCATGGTGGGGGTGACCTGCTTAGCTGGAGCCCCCCCATGCCCCCAGCGCCCGGCAGCAGAAATCAGGCCGCTATATTTAAACGCCCGCCCTAGTTTCCCTCCGTGGGGGTCCCTGGGGCTCCCTGTGCTCCGGGGCGGCTCGTCCCCCGCTTCCCCTTGCTTCAAGGTCGAGAGTGAGCAACAGCCACATTAGAGTGATGGGGGGGAGGCAGGGGGGGCAGCAGCCACGCTGGCAGAGGGGTCCCGGCTGCCCCGGCACCAACCTCGAAGGCCAGCTGCAGCGGAGCACGATGCAGGATCTGCCGGCAGCACGGGGCTGCGGCTTGTGGGGCGGCACTCCGGGCACCAAACTGGGCCAGGACCTCGTTCGCACCTGC
>NW_028186683.1:162121-165037 GCF_003343005.1 Rhea americana | reverse complement strand
CAAGAACTGAGGAAACTTATGGCCTGAACCTCAGTGGGCAGAAGCTAGCAGGCTCTCAGCATCCCTGGCTCTCACCACCAGGACAACCTGAGTCCTGTGAGCTGTCACCTCCTCACTTCATAGAATCACAGAATGGCTGAGGTTGGAAGAGGCCTCTGGAGATCATCTAGTCCAACTCCTCTGATCAACCAGGGTCACCTAGAGCACGTTCCAGAGGACTGCCTCTAGGCAGTTCTCTGAAGAAGGAAACTCCACAACCTCTCTGGGCAACCTGTTCCAGTGCTCTGTCACTCTCACAATAAAGACGTTTTTCCTTATATTCAGGTGGAACTTCCTATGTTTTAGTTTGTGCCTGTTGCCTCTTGTCCTATCACTTTGCACCACTAATAAGAGTCTGGCCTCATTCTCTGGACACACTCCTGTAAGGTATTTATAGACATTGATAAGATCTCCCCACCCCAGGCTTCTCCTCCAGGCTAAACAGGCCCAGCTCTCACAGCCGTTCCTCATAGGGCAGATGCTGCAGCCCTCTGATCATCCTTGTAGTTCTATGCTGAACTCTCTCCCATAGCTCCATGTCTCTCTTGTACTGGGGTGCCCAGAACTGGACACACTTCATAGCACTCCTCAGYCCCCCATGCTGCTGGCACTCCCCACGTACAACACAGTTCTCTCTAGATACCTCTTCTTGTGCACACAGCAGCACCAAGCCACTGGGGCCACCACCCACCCCCAGCAGAGCTACCCCTGCATTGTGACACCCTACACCCCCACCTCTCTCCTCACAGAGGGTCGTCAGCCAACACACACCTCTGCAGCAGAGACACACTGGGACWGGACTAGATATGGCAGCAGCTAGGGAACCCACAAGGGCCCCAAAACRCACAAAGACCAACTCCTTAACCCTTTCATTTGTTTCCAGTCCTCCAAGGCCTTGCACCAGGCACTTTCTCTCAACAGCCAGGGCCTCCTGTCTGAGTCAGAGTGAGAAGCCTTCCCTCAWCTCAGAAGTCCAGTTCTTTCCCCAGTGCAGAACAGACCCAGGAAATCTTCTACATGGGACTCTAGCAAACATATTTCAGCTGGTGAAACCAGATGAGCCAGAAGTTAGTAACTCTGCATCCCAACCTATGAGGGTCACAAAGATGCAGGCAAGAGTGGGCCTCATGGATAGCACAGTCTCTTACACAGCAGGATGCACTGGTGTGTCCCACCACTCAGCAACCCCCTGGGGTGTCTGCAGCCCGAGGCACCATACTGCAGAGCTGTGTAGGAATGGGGTGATAAGAAATGAGATGACACTGCAGAAATTCTCAATGCTGACAGAACTATGTGGGAACTCAGTGATAAAAATAGAAACAAAAATCATAAGGGAACAATGGAATCTGACTGGATAAAAAGATAATTTGCCTCGTTATTGGTTTAAACTGCTGTTTTCAGGGAGAACATCGGGGGAACTATAGACAGATAATGCCATCTCATGCAGTGTAGACTATGCTCCAGAGAGCTGGACAGACACCAGCATCACACCCAGTGAGAAGGGGATGCCCACACCGGGATTATTCCGCGAATGAGTGCGCATCGAGGGATCATGATCTGTAAGACACCAACTTAGCTGTGAACCCCAAGTGTGCATAGAGTAATATTTAGGGCCTGCCTATAAAAAATAAGGCTGAGAGATTGATCTAGGAGTGAGTAATACATTCTTACTGTTTGCAGCTGTGCTGCATCAGGATTCCTTGTTCTTTTTACAGTCCCTCTTTAGTGAATATTCAAAAGCATCTTTGGGGTAACACCATAGCCAGGTGTTGAACAGACCGCTCTCTCCTGCTGACACTGGGTTCCCCTTTGCACATGTGGAGAAGGCTTTCTGCCTGCCTATGCTGGACGGGGTCTCCAGGACGGCAGCTATGATGCACACATAGGAGGCCAGACTTAACAGGAACGGGAATACTATATCCAGGAGAGAGAGTGTGAAAGCTAACAGTCTGACCACACTGGAGTCACTGCAGGCGAGCTCCAGCAATGGGGTAAAATCACAGAAGAAATAGTCAATTTCTTTGGGATCACAGAACTTTAAATGGGATAAGAAAAAAGTGACTACTGTAGAAATAAGGAATCCCACTAGCCAAGACGCTGCTGGCAGCTGTAGCAAGACCTTCTGTGTCGTGAGGCTTGCATAGAGCCAGGACTAGCATATGGCCAAGTACCAATCATAGGACATGACTGCCAGCAGGTAGCACTCACTAGCTGCAAAAGAGCAAMAGAAATGTAGTTGTGCAATGAAGCCCCGAGCAGAGATGGTCCTGTCTCCAGTCAAGAAGGTAGCCAGCAGCCGGGGCAGGATGGTGGAGCAGTAGCAGGTCTCTAGGGAGGATAGATTGCCCAGGAAGAAGTACATGGGTGTGTGCAAGTGCTGGTCTGCCACCACAACAACAACAACGAGGATGTTCCCAACAATCGTTACCAAGTAGATGATGAGCGAGAGGAGGAAGAGTGGTGCCTGGAGTGAGGGGACATTCCCCATTCCCAGCAGGAGGAACTTCCATGTTGATGTTCCACTGTCCCTTTCCACTTTTTCCATATGGTACTGTTTGTCTTCTGCACTTTCCAGCAAGGGGATCTGTGAGAAAGTAGATGTATTCTGCATTTATTTTTTTAGGAAGAGTTGGAAAGAACACTGCTGACACCAAGAAAACTAAACCCACATTCTTTTGCTCCCTTCACATTCCCGTCATGGTTCCCATGCACTATGAAAGCAGAGTAAGGAGTCCTTCCACAGTGATGAGGATATTCCCAACCATGTCACCAAABAGATGATGAGTGAGAGAAAGACGAAAGGTGTCTGGYRTGTGGGGACATTCCCTGTTCCCAGCAGGATGAACTCCATCACTGACATCTGATTGTCCCATTCCC
>NW_028186683.1:157896-161371 GCF_003343005.1 Rhea americana | reverse complement strand
CAAAGACATTGTGAAAAATCTTGAGTGGAGCAGGAAACGTGAGAGAGTATTTGTGCAGGGATGAAGGGAGAAGGGCAGGGAGGATCATGAGCTTGACATCTTTGCCTCCACAGTGATGGTTCCTGAGGGCTGTGGGGCTGCCTCCTGGCACATCCCAGCCCAAAAGCTGGACCTCAGTATGGCCAGTTGTGCTCATAGGGCTCCCTGCTCAGTGCTGCTAGGCACCAGGAAGGGGGTCCCCAGGGTGCTGGGATGAGGGGAGAAAGGAGCAGGGTCAGGGGTAGGTGTAATATCAGGATGTGCGTGAGTGAACAGCTGGGGAAAGCCCATGCCTGAGGTTCTCTGGCCCTCTGCCTGGTGCACTTCCTGARGTTCTCACAGAAACAACTGTAGAGAAAATCATGTCTCTGCCATTCCCTTCCTCTCTCTTTAGACCTTTCAGTGAGTTTGGAAATGGGCAAGCAGATGCCCAGACTGTCCAGAGAGCTCTTGGGATGGATGAGCTTCCCACACTCTCACCCATCTCCTAGGCTTTCCCTGAGGCTGTAATGATGGATACCAGTAAGAGAGGTTTCCATAGTCAGCCCAGAATGACTGAGGTCCCTGGCCCTCCCCACTGCAAGAGTGAGAGTCAAATGTGAGAAAGCTGAGGGATGGAGACACTGCTCCTGCAGTGAGTCCCCAGCAGGACCTAAATATCTCTGCTCTCTGATGTGTCCTGGAGTTAACAGCACTAATGAGTCTCTGAAGATTGATCCTCAGGGAAGGATCCYCAGGGATCCCCAGGGAGCAGAATGTGAGCAATGCATAAGTGGCTCTCAAAGGAGAATGAAACTCCAGACTCTGGAAACTTTTTATAAAGAACTCTGGCAAGGCCTGTCCTTACCCATAACTCCTGATCATTTCAATTCTCATTCATGCCCCTTTGAAAAGGAAACTGAGGCTGAGCACTCACCAGGACTATGCCAAATTCATGAAGCAAAGTCATTAGAGGTCCTATGAATGGGATTCTCCTCACTTCCCTCCAGACTATTGTCTGTCCACTGACTTGCTCAAGTTCAGAGAGCCCTGATGGCTTGGGCTGGTCCCTCCAGCCTCCTACAATGATCCATGGGGAGGAAGAGGCTGAGACCCTGTCATTTCTCCCAGCCATGAGACCTGTCCTGGGAATGGTATGTTTTCCCTTGAATGCCAAGCTCTGTCCCATGAGGGGAAAGGTTCCCCAAACCTTTCCCTGAAGCTCAGGGGCCTGGTGCATTGCGGGCTGAACAGCACAGAGTTACTGGTATGTCCTCCTGGTGTCTGTTCATCTCTTTTACCTTGTAGGTGCCCAGGGGCCTCCTTCGCTCCTGTTGTGCTACAAGTAGCTGCCACCAAGCATGATTCCTCTTGGCRCTGCTGGACTTGCATGTCAGGGGATGGAGTCTCCTCCATCTCCTGRTTATCTGGAAATGCAGGAGAGGGCAACCCAGTGCACGCAGACATGGCTACTGTAGCTTCTAAGGGCAAGAGACCTGAATCTGTGGGAGAGGACTGATTTTTTATGTCACTGCCATTTCAGTGCAAATGCCAACACAGAGGTGTGCATGTTGGAGCTTGATGCAAGTGCTCCTCAGCCCCTCAGGAGTGCTGGTGTGAGGGAGGCTTTTCCCTGTGCACAGGAAGGCAGTGCAGCTCAGCTCTTGTATTTTGTCTCTGGCCTCCCTTTGCCTTTTGGAAAAGCTGAAAGTCACCTCAAAACTCCATGTCACATCTCCACACTTGCTCAGTCTTTCTCAAATGCTCAGGATCATCAGAAAGGGTCGCAGACACAGATATTGTAAGATCAAAAGGATAGTTCATGTTGGGAAGAACACACAGAAGTTTCTACTTCCACCTCCTGGTCAAGGCAGGGACATGCTGACATCAGACCATATTGCTCAGAGGTTTATCCATCAGGTCTTGAAAACCTCCAAGAATGGAGATTGCGCATCCTGCACATTTAGACAACTGTTCTGATGCTTGACTGTCCTGATGGCAAAAAGTATTCTCCTTCTGTGCAGTCTGAACCACTCTTTGTTCAACTTCTCCCTTCTCTTTTCCATCCACAGAGCACCTCCCTTATTTGAAGTTGTGCTCCTGGAGAAAGGACAGAGATCCCAGGATGCAAGGCTGGGGCTTCCAGCATCACAGAAGGAGTGTCACAGGCTGAATGGGCAACCCAAAGAAGTAAAAAAAAAAAAAACAACAAAAAAAAACTTCCTTTTGCAGTGACTTGGAAAGACCCGTCTCTGACAGTATTCAAGGAACATGGAATCTCCCTTCTGCAAGAGTCGCCCTGGGATTGTACAGAGATGAGGAGGAGCAGGAAGGCTGGTTGTGGAGACATCCTCAGTATCCAGCAGCTGCAGAGCTGGGAGATGCTCCCCTCACCAATTTTTGAGTCAGCCAAAATGCAGGTTGTGAGGCACAGCACTGCCTTATAGGCTCTGCAGCAGAGCCAGGACAGCAGCACTGCAGTGTGTGGTATGTCCTGARAAGYCCAGGGTCAGAACTGTGGGAGACCCAGGGAGTCAGGGTTGTACAGCCCCCTTGGGAGGGCCTGGGTGTGCATGGTGGGACGCAGGGTGCCAGGACTGTACAGCCTCCAAGAGAGCTATGCTCTCAGGGTTGCTTCATGGTGCCAGGGACTGTACCCAGGGGAGAAGCACTGCCTTGAAGTCAGGCTGAGAAGTCCAAGGATAAGCTGAGCCCTGCAATCAGCCAGAAGGAAACACCAGCAAAATTCATGGGAAATTGGAATACTTCCCCAGATTTGCTACCTGGCCTCATCCAGGCTTTTGGAGACTGTCAAAGACCAGGGTCCCAGATAAAGTTCTCTGGATGATGTGTCTTAAGGACTTGTTTGCTCTTTTGGGGCATAGCACCTCTATCTTAAGCACTGCCCACCAAGAAACCTTGCYGAGGACTTTTAAAAACAAAGCGCCTGCTTTGGTGCCTCAAGGAGGAAGGCTGCAGCCTCTCCCATATTATCCTACATCCTATTTCTACAAAAAGAGTGACTCACTGTAGTTACCAGTTTTGAGGCTCACCAAAGCATCTCAGCCCGTGGCCAGGCTCTGTGCTGTTTCATCTCACATTGATTCTGTCTTTGAAAAATCCCAACCCTCAATCCAACCCCCAAACCCCAGCTACCCACATAGCTCTGTCCAGTGCAAAGATCTGTCAGTGCAGGGGCAGAAAAGTGACCTCTCCAGTGCCCCACTTGATTTTTTTTCACAATTTTGTCACTGTCTGGGGATGTTCTTGAAGGATTTGTGAACAAGTTCACCCCAAATAACTTGGGTGAGGGGAAGCAACTGCTTTCCAGAGTGTGACTGGAAGGATCTCTGTTCTTGCCCTGGCTATACCATCTCCATAGTGCTGACCTAGTTAGCCCCAGATGACACGAGCTGAGGTCACAGTGGGATGTGCTGCATCACAGGGAGGTCTCCCT
>NW_028186683.1:136330-157046 GCF_003343005.1 Rhea americana | reverse complement strand
CTTGGCAGAGTATGTACTGGGCTCAGAGATGTTGTCCTCAGATGGCCACAACCCTTTTCCTCTTAGAAAAGGGGGACAAACCTCTGCACCCAAAGTACAATCTGTTTGGGAGGGAAGCTTGGAATGAGGTGGAGGTGCCATCCCCAGGGCTGCTGTGCGGCAGGGACGCAGGCAGAAGGGGCGAGAGGACACGGCCCTGCCCTGCCCTGCCCTGGGGGCAGCAGCACGCTGCCCGTGGGCTCCAGCACCCTGGCCATGCCCAGGGCCCCCACACCGGCACCAGGGCTGGCACCAGCACAGGCCCCAGGGCTGCTCCCCGTGCCCAGCACRGCCCCAGGGCRCAGGGCAGCGAGGAGCCCTGCGGGGCCCCTGCGGCACAGCCCAGCCCTGCGGGGCAGCGGCCGGGCCCCGGGGCCCCGCACTGCCTGGGCACCCAGCGCCAGGCTGCCCTGAGGCCCTGCCACACCCCGCACTGCCGCCCACAAGATGGCGCTGTCCCACAGGGGGAGGGGAGGGGAGAGGTGGGGCTGCTGCAGGGATCACACAGGGGGTGGGGGCAGCATTACCATGGCAGCGCCCCTGGGTTGCAAGGGCAGGGGGCGGGGCTGGGTCTGACTGACGGCTCTGACAGCCAATCGGAGCGCAGCCTGTGGCTCAGCCCTGCAGAAGAAGCCAGAGGCCTGCGCTGTGGGGCGGCTTCTCCTTCTGCCTGGGCCATGAGGCCATGCTGCCACCAGCCCTGTGCTCGCTGCTCCCATGTGATGCTCCTGTCAGGAAATGCTCCCCCGAATCACTTGCAGGCCTTTCACCAGCTCCTGGGACAGGCACGTGGCTGTGATGGTGACTGTGATCTCTTCCTSAGTCCCTGATGGGCCAGYGTCAGCCTCAGGGCTGTAAACGCAGTCCTGGAGTCTGACTTGGGGCTTCTTCCTCAGGACAGGCTTGCACCCCTCCACCAGTCTCTGAGGGAGTCCAGCCAGAATATTTGTGCTGTTAAATGAATTAAGAGCAGGTGYGAGCAGTGACATTGGTAATCTCTGATTTCCAGTGTCTGTGTGCTGCAGAAAATTCTACCCCATCAAAACACCAATGGGCTTCTAAGAATTTTCTCCAAGATCTGGATGATATCTTTGACGGATGATATCTCGTATTGGTCCCCTAGCTTCTGCCATCGCTGGTCATGTGCCCTGTGTCCCTGATGTGTAGATGCATGTTGGCAGGCAGCCCTCTGTGAGGTGAGGAGTGGGCGTGTGGTGTGTCACAGTGGTGGGGTACCTTGTGGTGGGCACAGATGATACCCCAGTGTCTTGGTGCTAATCATAGGAGGAGGTGTATGGAGAGAGCAGTGCTGTGTGTTGGAAGTGCTGGCAAGGTGGAGAGATGAGGAGCATTTCGAGGTGAGGAGGTGACTTGGCCTGCAGGGCCCAGGCTGCCCTGGTGGTGTGAGCCAGGTATGCTGTGCAATGAAGTTCAGGCTTCGAATTTCCTCAGCTCTTGCCAGGATGTGCAGACAGGTTGCTGCCTAAAGGAAGTGTTTCTGCTTGCTCTGAGATGTGAACCAAGGCTGCTTTTTCCCTTTCCTCTCGCTTGCTTTTTTTCATGAGAGCTTTCCCTTGCAGGAGTGTTTGCTGAGAGATAGGGGACCATGAGCRTTTCTCATTGTTGGCTGGGAGTTAGTGTGCTGGAAGCTCTTTGGAGGAGTGAAGGCTTTGTGTAGAGGTGGTCTTTGTACATGGGTGAATATGTTCCTCAGAGATGAATTGAAAGGTGCTGCTCCCTTCCTGTTCCATATCTTCCTAGACAAGGAGTCCCTTTGAGTAGGGAAACCAAGCAGGAGTGCCCTGCGAGGGCTGCACACCTCTGGCCTCTCCTTCTCCCAGTTGCAATATCTGTGAATTCTCCCACCATCCTGCTGTAGTGTGACGTGTCTGTGCTGCAGCAGGGACACAAGAGAGCAGCCCAGGTGCAGGCAGGAGTGTGCTAGGAGTGGTGTCATTAGGTGCTGCCACTGCTGACAGGCAGCAAGGCAAGATATTTGTTCTCCTGAGCCTTGGGTGGGTGTGAGGAGTCCCACTTAGCTCTAGATGCATTGATGCAAGTAGTGGGAGCCAAGGGCATGGTGGTGAGCACAACCATCCTCCAAGGAGACTGTCGTCTTCTGTGCAGGCACTGAGGACCTTGTGTGTTTGAGGCCCTTGACCCTTGGTATTTTCTACCCGAGCACTTTCAGAGTTGCCTCTCCTTTTTTGAGGAAGAGTCCTGGATCTTTTGTAGTGTAACCACTCTTGTTTTCCATCTCCGCTGAGGCCTGCGGGGATAGTCTCCCCACAGGACTGAGCAGTCAAGGTGCCAATGAGTGGAGCACTGGAGGTCAATTGCTTTCTAAGACAGGAAAGAGAAGTGGTCCTTCCTCCAGCCTGCCCCCTTGTGCTGGTTTAGAGGAGAGCACCTTGCACCAAATGTGCAGACAAACAAGCTTGGCTCTCCCACACCTGCTGTGAAGCATGTCAGGAGGCAGTGTGTCACAGTGCAGTGAGTGCCCTGTGGTGGGGATGGGGGCCYCAGTGTGTTGGTGCTGTGTGCAGGAGGAGGTGTCTGGAGGGAGCAATGCTATGGGAGCCCTGCCAGGCCAGGAGAAGGGAGCACTGCAAGGTGAGGACCTGACCACACTCTCAGGACCCAGTGTGCCATCACGGTGTCCTTGGGGATGTGGTATGGGGATTGTTGGTAACCGTGTTCCCTCCTTGGAGCATCCTCATATGCAGGGAATGTTCATGGTTTGCTGATACCTTAATGACTTTCTGTTGAATCTGGACCCTCATTGTATCTTCCCATCACAGGCACTAAGCCATTCCAGTTCTTCAGAGAGATGGGGAGTTACTCAAATGAGTCAGAGCCATTTCTCCTCTTTGTGCTTGCCCAGACGCTTACAGATAGCGAGGATGCCACCTCACAGGAAGTCAGGCCTCTTGGGGTGATGGGTGGCTCGGAGGTGCCTGTCCTTGGTCAGTGCTTGAGGTGGCAGCTCCAAAGCCACTGGTCCTTTGGGAATGCAATCCCAAAATAGCAGATGTATTGAGCCTGCAGTGGTAGGGACCTGTGGAGGTGGCGGTCAAACACTAGGCTCAGGATCCCAGGAGATGAGGATGTTCTAGTCCTTGTCCAGTCAAGTTCTGAATATATTTAAGAATGGAGATTCACAACCCCTCTGGGCCCCTGTGCCAGTGTTTGTCTCTCCTCTTTGTGAAAGAGGTTTGTAAGATCCAAGCAGCATTTTCTGCTCTCCAAGGTTTCTCTGTTGCCTCTCATGCTGTTATCATATACCTCCAAGAAGAGTGTGGTACCCTCTTCTCTGTGCCCTCCATAAAGTGTGCACAACAGATAGATCCCCCTTGGCATTCTCTTGCCTGGGCTGAACATACCTGGCTCTGCCASCCTCTCCTCATCTGCCCCATGCTCCAGCCCCTGACCATCTTGGTGTATTTGTGCTGGACTTCCTGCTGTGTGTCAGTGTGTTTCTGGAACTGGGAAGCTCGGACAGGACCAAGCATCTGAGAAAGGGTCTCAGTTTTGCCAAAACCAGGAGTTGAGTCTCTCCAAGGGCCCAACTCTCTGTGCTCTGATGATTGCATATGGAGGGGAGATATTTGCCTCAGGCTGCTGTGACTATGTAAAGCCAGTAGAACTAATAACCCTGCAGTTCTTTCTTTCTAGGTTCCTCCACCCATGTAGGATCCCAGTGCAGTTCTACGGCCTGCAAGGATGGAGGGAGGATGCCAGGGAGTGTCCTGTAGCTGTCAACGTCTTTGCAAACATCGTGAGCCTTTGTGAAAGGAGCTACAAGTGAGCGAGGTGATGCTACATATGGATGTGAAGGCTCCCCTCAATGCACCTGGCTTCCATGGGTGACAGGGTGTGAGTTCACCTCCTGGTACCTCTGCTCTCCTTCTGCTTCCTCATGCCACAATTGCTATTACTACTGGCCTGCTCAGCAAATGCTATTGTGCCCCTTCCTTTCCTACGGGGCCTATAAGATGGCCGATAAGATGAATTAAAGACTCTTCTCATAAAATGCAACCTCTCTTGAATGCCTGTGTCTAAGTGCCTGAAAGCCTCCTGTGCTTGAACTGGAGAAGTCTCACAGTGCTTGGGCTTCTCACTCTGCAAGGGATGGAGATGTGCCCAGTGCCAGGCAGCCTGTGGCACCAAAGCATCAGCTAGTGCCCCATGAACCCAGGTACAAAGCCAGGTCTCCTGCCCCCAGGGCAGCTGGCATTTCAGCAGAGCTCCAGTCTGGGGCGGTCTTCTTGCTGGAGCCTTGTTTCAAAGCCTCTGGCACCCTTTCTCCCTTCACAGAGCCTCCAAGTCCAACTAATGAAGGGAAAGGGATAGAGGTTGCGTTGGGCTCAGGAGACCTGCAGGACCTCCGAGCATTTCTGAGTTGTGTCTGTAACTTCTATGTTACAAAACAAATCCCCTAACCGTTGTCCCCAGGTGGAGGTTCATGGCATGGTGGGGTCCAGGGATGAGGCAGCAGCCTGCTGTGCTCACAGGGAGCAGCATCCTTCCCTCTCAAAGCAGCAGCATTGCTCAAGGAGCCTTGCTGTAGCCCTAGTCTTGTGCTCAGGTTTTTCCACGTGCCTTGTGAGCCSAGAGAGCCTTGGCCACCTTCTGGTGTCACCACAAGAGCTTCTCTGTGTGTCTGGGCTGTGCAGCCAAGGGAAGACAGTGAGCAGAGCAGTGCCTGGGGAGTGTGCAAGTGGTGAGTGTTGTGCATCCTGAGGGGAAAGACTCTGGGGATTTGTCCTGCCTATGGCTTTGGTGTGGTGATCCAAAGAGCTGTGCAGACAGGCAGACTCGTAGCTGTTTCTAACTGATGGCAAGTTGTCTTTAAGTTACTGATGATTTTTTCTGCCTTGAGGACAGACCCTGGGAAACTGCCAGTCCCCTCCTGATGCATAGACCTGTCCCAATGGCTCTTGTGTCTGGAGAGACTTTGTTGCCAGCATTTTATGGAAGCTGCTCTGTTCCCCCTCTCCTGCTCTCTCTGAAGGGAGGGAAAGGAAGCAACAGCCATATGGCTGCAGGTGGGAGAAAGCCTCACTTGTCTCCCATGGGAGCAACCGCTGGGCTGCTCACCTTTCCCACTGGGGAGAAGTGGTGAGAGACATGCCACCCAAGACACACAGCTGTAAGCACTGGGTTCCCAAGAGAGCTGGGAGCACAGATGTCCTCCTGTTATCTCTGAAGTACAAATAAAGAGTTTAAGACATGCAGTCACATTTGGCCATTCCAGCGTGTCTGACTTCCCTGAGTACTTCATACACCACCAGGAGGTGGCAGACCATGAAAGCAGCCAGGCCGAACATGGCTTGGATGGTGAAAGTGACTTTCCTTCCCCTGGTGTGCCTGATAGGTCAGTTAAAGGCACATGTATGAYACGTGTGTCTGTAAAGTCACTTGGAACTATGTTAACTATGTTACAGGTCAGTAGAAGGCACGTTCCTTGGATGTTGCTTGTGAGGTCACTTTGTTCTCTGGGGATGATCGACCATCAGAAGGCTCTTGGTTGGTGCAGGTTCTTGTGATGTCACTTCTGTGTATTCTCCAAATAAACAAGAAACTGATTAATAGCTTCAGTGTGGACTTTGAGGTCCTTTCTGMCTGAGTACCTGATAGGTCAGCAGCAGGCTCATGGGGAGGATGGGTGCTTGTGAGGTCCCTTTATCCTCAGTACGTGAGAGGTGAGCAGCAGGCACCTGGTTTGGGTGCTGACTGTGAGGTGACTTCTGCCTCAGCACCTCATAGGCCAGGGAGAGGCACCTACCTGCTGCTTRTGCAGATTGGGAGGTGCTTCTGCCTCAGTCCGTGATTGGCCAGCAGCAGGCACATAGCTTCGAGGCCGAGTGTGAGCTCGGTGGTGCCTCGGTGTGCGATAGGCCAGTAGCAGGCACATTGCTGCTGCTGCCACTTGCGAGGTCGATGGTGACTCAGTAGGTGATAGGGCAACTGCAGGGACATGGCTTCAGGGCTTAATGTGAGGCCCCTTTTCAATGCATACCTGGTAGGCCAGCATCAGGCACATTACTGCTGGCTGTCTCAGTGAGGATGTTGTGCCTGAGAACATAAGAGATCAGCCGCATGCACGTGGCTTTGGTGATGATGCTGAGGTCATTGTGTCTCAAGACGTGCTAGACCAGGAGCTGGCACCTTGCTGCTGTTTGTTCTTGTGGGGTCCTTTCTGCCTCAGCCCCTCACTGGCCAGCACAGGCATATTGGTGCAGTTAATGCTCATAAAGCCACTTCTGCYTCAGTCCCTGATGGGCCAGGAGCGGTCACATGGCTTTGATGCAGATGGTGAGGTCACTTGTGCCTGTGGCCCTGGTAGGTCAGTGCCAGGCCCATGGCTGCTGTTTGTGCTTGTGAGGTCACTTCAACCTCAGTACCTGGTACGCCAGCAGGAGGCAGATGGTTGTGACGTGCCAGTAGAGGAGCATTTGAGAGTCTTTGAGATTGCAGGATTAGTCACCCTGAGCTCGAGAGAAATTGTCAAGTATAGGAGTTTATTAGAGATAAGTGGTTCTATGCATATGACAGATGTGACCCTCTAGTAACAGTTTTCCCCACACTGTTCTCATCCTGCCTGTGCGGCACTTATCACACCCACCACATCGCCCGTGTGAGTTTGCCCTCTAATCCTGACCCATCAGCTCTCACCTTCTCCTCACCCATCCTGAAGCACAGCTCCATGCATTCCCTCAGCTCTCTCACATAAAGGGCAACTTCCCTTCCTGTTCTAGACCTATAGTCCTTTCAGTAACAGACCCCCAGACCTCACAGTGTCTCCAGTGGCTGTTTTGCACCACCTGGTCCCTCCAGTAGCAAACTCACAGACCCTCTGGGCTCTCCAGTATCCATCCCAGACTTATGGCCTCTCCAGTAACTGGCTCCCAAGCCTCTTAATCTACTTGCTAGCTAGTCTGGCTTGATGTGCACTAGCAGTTACACACACTGACATATGCACACACCCCAGTCTCTCCAGCTGCTGGCATCCCAGGCATCTGGGGGCATGTGGGCCCCTAGGATGTGTAGTTCTCCCTCAGGTGTCTGGCCCTGAGACCTCCTCACACACACATGAGCACAGAATAGAAAGTCCCTCACTCCACAAAATGGAGTTTAAAAAGACAGCAGAGGCYGGGGGGATCAGGAGCAGGGCATGACCAGACCAGTGTAATGACCAGCAGTCTATTTACATGACATCCATACCTTTTCTCTCCTTTTCCCTCTATTTTCTCATATTTGTTGCTCCTCAAACCACCTTAATACCTCCCTTTTCCTACCTGTGATCCTTCCCCAAATACTCCATAGTAAGTCTTGCACAATTCCAGCATCCCAGAATGACTCTCATACACCCATAGGCAGTAACTCCCATCCTCAGTCTGGAAGGCCATCCTGGGAGGCTGTCCCATTGGGTGTATGAGACTTATATGGGTGAGTCTCGCACATGTGTTTGTTGGACCTGGCTCTGAATGAATGTTTCTCCCCAGTAATTTTTAATCATTTATCTGAAAACAGGGTGATTCGTATCCTAGAAATGCCAGTTCTTTGTCTTTCATTCTTATGGAAGTGTGAGGAGTTAGGTCAGATTAAAATGCTATGTGGGTTATGTGTGTAATTGAGCAGGCCAAGAGCATCCCACATGACCACAACAAATGTCCTCAGGACATCAACTCCATAGTGYATTTCCTTGCTCTGATCATAACTGATAGGGGCCATAGCATCCATAAATCTAACTTACTAAGACCTTTTCAGCCTCTGTGTGCCTCCCCTCCCCCCTGCAAAAGGAAAGGTCAAACACTCAAGAGCCAAGAGCTAAAAGGAATTAAAATGATGGAAGTGCAAGCCAGGCAGACAATAGCACTATTTCAAAGTTTAAAGAACAACAGACATATTGAGCAATAAYTGTACACTGAGATTAAAGACATCCTGGAGGATTTTATTGTACATCATCTGAAGGATGCCTAGGGACTCTTCAGGTRCATCCAGGCATCTGGAAGGTGTTTTGGATGCTCTCCAGTGTGCTGCCATCACAGTACAGTGATCCTCCAGAGGAGGAGGTTAGTGTCACATCATGCCCAACTGAACATCTCAGGTTGTGGTCTAGGCTTGCTTTGTTGTTGTCATCAGAGAGACTACAGGAGAATCTGGAAGATGATCCATCTTCTTCTGAAGGAGACATGGAAATAAGGCCAGTGAATCAGCCTGGCTCCCTTTCCTGCCAGTGGTCAACAAGTCACTTTCAAAAAGATGCTACTTTAGAGCCTTGGTCCACCCTGATCCTCTTCACTGAACATTCTTTAGTCAGTTTTGCACAGTCTCCCAAGCACCTCTTGAATATCCAAAGTCTTTATGTCTTGTTTGCCACTTCTTATCCATTACAAAGTCTAGGTTGGCCCTCTCCAAAGCTATGCTTGTACTTTCTTCTTGGCCCATGAATTAATGACTGGGGAATTACTGTCTTAGCTTCATCTCTGTTACACCTTGTCTATCATGTTTATGTCTATGTAGGTTTTTTAAGTGCTTTCTCTTTACTTATCATCCCTTTTGCATTGGAAAGGTCTGTGASCAGATAATCTCCGTGAAGCAGATGCTATCACATTGTGCATACCTTTATTTCAGCCAGACAAGAGTACTGACCAGCAGCTTGTTGACATGGAACTGCTCCCTTTCTTTGCCCCTCCCTTCCATCTCCCCATTCTTCCTCTTCTTGATTCCGCTGGATGTCTTCCTTTCCCTGCTTTTGGCCCTCTGCCTGGACATCCCAGCATAAGCTTTCTACACTCCCATAATTCTCATAAAACATCCCAGACCAAATTCTACACAGTCCCACAACCCTCCTCTAATATCCCATGAGAGTCTCCTCTTTCCCAGGAGAGCCCAGAAAATTTCTTGCCCTTGTGATCAGTTAACAGATCAGGGCTTGATCCTCTGCAGGTTTGCCCAGTGCCCATCCATCCGTGACCTGAGAGCTCTAGTCTGTATTATCTGCTGCTCGGTACTCTAGAGGGCTGGTTGCTATTCATAGGAACCTCAACACACTGCAGATTTGGGCTGGCAGGAGCCTCCTGAAATTCAGGCAAGGAAAGGACAGTCTTGAACCTGGGATGGAATAACCATAGGAGACCTATGCAAAAAGTGAGCACGTGCCTGACTGGTGAGAGATCAGCTTTGCAGAAGAGGACCTGTGACTCTTGGTGATAAAGCTGAAGAGGATTCAGGAGCGTTTCCTGGTGGCAAACACCATCAACTAGAATGTGACTCCCAAGGTCCCGTAGCACAGAGAGATAAAGGAATTGGGATGCGTGGGGAACATGGCCCCSAAGACCACCCCTGTCCTAGGCTCTGGAGGACTGGTAAAAGCTTTGCAATGGGAATGAGGGCTGGGGAGGGAAGCTTGATCTTCCAAGAGTAAAGGAGCTAGGAGGGAGGATGATAGTGCAATCTCCCTACAAGAAGGTGATGGACAGGGAGCAGAGCTGCAGCTGGAGCCAGAGAAGAACAGCTGCAGTGGGGTTTTGCTATTCCCTCAGTGGACAGGGAAGGGGAGTGTGTGGGAGAGGGAGACACAGGTGTTGCCTGAATCTTTTCTCCTAGCCCTCAGCAACAGGAACTGCCTGCCTCACCCAGGCTTCTCCATCTCCTCTTGCAGCTGGAGAAAGCATGACTCTTCACCCCATCCACCTACCTGCTGCAACCCTAGCTGGTGCTTGAGGCTGTGCCAGGGCAGAGGAGGGAATATAGTTGAGGTGGGTTTAACACACCTGAGCCCCCAAACAGAAAGGGCACATTTTTCTGTAGATCCTGGCAGATCCTCCTCCCTGTCTACCTGCAGCCCCTCCATGCCTACCCCACTGTGCAGCACAGCATGAGAGCCCTGGCCCTGCAGCTCCTCTGGCAGTTTCTGCTGCCCTGTGGACAGAGCTGCCTGCCGTGAGCTGGGGCACAGAGGAATGAGGTTCTCCTTCTCATTTCCTATTCCTGTGAATACTGCCCTGCTTTTCTGCTGGGACATCTCTGCTCCCCAGAGAACCTTTCCCCTGGTCAGTACATCCCTGCAGTGCCCCAGGGTGGCGGAGGCTGGTGGACCAGCACTGGTCAYCGAGAGAGGAGCTCTGAATCCTGCCCTCAAGCCCTAACACATCACTCTGAGCTGGTCCCCCATATCCTATGGGGTTCACAAGGAGAATGCCAGACCCCTTAGCAGTGCRTTCCCATGAGTGTATTTTTGATTCTGTGTTCTGAAGAAAAGCCAGACTGCAGGTACACCACAGAGGAGATCCCCAATTTTTATTATGGAAATTTTACTGTGGAAGCCAGGTATGCCATGAGGGTCCTCAGGGCCTGCTCCTATCTGAGCTCACAGAAATGTACATGGAAGCATCATGTTACAAGAGGACTTAGGCCATTTACACACATAAGAACACAGCAGAATAGTGTGGAAATGCGAAAAGCCCTGAAAAGAAAAAGTCCTGCTGCTTTTGGTGGATGTTTCTCCAAGAAAGTTGCAACCCCCCTGCAAGGATTGCAGCAAGGAAATGTCTGCTGTTGCAGTGGAGCAGTCCAATGGAGCAGAAGATATGTTTCACTGACTTCCTGTAGAACCTCCTCCTCTCCACTCCTGCTCCGCTTTGAGTATCGGAGCTCTGTAGTGGAAAGGGACGAGCCCATGGTGACAGATGGCTCCCATCCTCACAGGAGAGCGGTGTAAGATCGCATTCTAACTGTGGCCAGGGGAGCTGAGCTCTCCTAATGGACACAAGACCCATGATCTCACCCTGCCTGTACACATCTGAGCCTGACTCTGTGCCCCTTGAGATCCCTTGGTGTCAGTGCCAAAAGAGACACTGCAAAAGAAAACTCCCCTCATTGCACTGGGGGCATCTAAGGGAGCTCAGGCTTGCAGGCTGTGAAGCTCCTCCATCTCTGCTGATGAAGGAGGAAGCCTGGCTTTGTGCTTCAACACAGTCTCTTGGTCTGATTCAAATTAGACATTTCTGGGGAGATGGAGCACGAACTGAATTTTTTCTTTGTTTGTTCTTTTAACGTGGTTGCAGAAGAGACAAGAAAGAAATGCACAACACATAATAGCCTTGATTTCAGCTAACTTAGTGAGTGAATGCACGTGAGACAATTATTGGTGCTGCCCTTGTACCCATCGGATCATTTTCTTCAGTGCATCCTTGAGCTCCTTGTTCTTCAAGCTGTAGATGAGGGGGTTCAGAGTTGGAGGGACCACTGCGTACAGAACGGCCAGCACAAGATCCAGAGCTGGTGATGAGATCGAAGGGGGCTTCAGGTAAACAAACAGGCCAGTGCTGACGAACAAGGAGACCACAGCCAAGTGTGGGAGGCACATGGAAAAGGCTTTGTGCCGGCCCTGCTCAGAGGGGATCCTCAGCACAACTGTGAGAATCTGCACGTAGGACAGCACAATGAAAACAAAACACCCAAAGGCTAAACACAGACTAACCACAAGAAGCCCAGCTTCCCTGAGGTAGGAATCTGAGCAGGAGAGCTTGAGGATGTGGGGAATCTCACAGAAGAACTGGTCCACTGTGTTGCCTTGGCAGAGAGGTATTGAAAATGTGTTGGCAGTGTGCAGGAGAGCATTGAGAAAACCACTGGCCCAGGCAGCTGCTGCCATTCTGACACAGGCTCTGCTGCCCATGAAGGTCCCATAGTGCAAGGGTCTGCAGATGGCAATGTAGCGGTCATAGGCCATGACTGTGAGGAGAGAATACTCAGCTGAAAACAAGAAAAAGAAGAAAAAGACCTGGGCAGCACATCCCAAGTAGGAAATGCCCCTAGTGTCCCACAGAGCATTGGCCATGGAATTGGGGACAGTGGTGGAGATGGAGCCAAGGTCCAGAATGGAGAGGTTGAGGAGGAAGAAGTACATGGGGGTGTGGAGGTGGCGGTCACAGGCTATGGCAGTGATGATGAGACCGTTGCCCATGAGGGCAGCCAGGTAGATGCCCAGGAAGAGGGAGAAGTGCAAGAGCTGCAGCTCCCGCCTGTCTGCAAATGTCAGGAGGAAGAACTCCTTCAGGGAGCTGCTGTTGGACATTGGCTCCCACTTGGCATGGGGGTCTGCCCAAGGAGGAAAAGACAGGGAGAAGTTAGGAGAGACTTTTAAAGGAAAATACATAAATTAATAAAACGTTTCATTTCTTGTTGAAAATCCCTCATTGCTTCTTTATTGTGAGGCTCTTTGTGCAGTTCCCTTGCTGGAGTTCTCGTTTGTGCTGGTTGACTGTGTCATGAGGAGCTTGGACTTCCTCCCTTGGGCTCCAGAAGAGTCTGTCCTGCTCTACAGGTAGGGGTACAAGGGCACGGAGGTGACTCGCTCTGACACTCACAGTTTCTGTCAGATTAAATCCCCTTCTGTCAAATGAAATCCCCTCATCTTGTGGAAGGGCTTTTCAGCATCTTCACTTGCAGTTCCACAGACTGTTACAGAATTGAGTTTTGGGAGTTCTTTTAATATTCTTTATTTTCTCTAAGATGCCCCTGTCACCCCTGGGTAGTGCTCTTTAAGAGCAGAAATCCTTGGCATTTTTGCTGTGAGTCCCCAGAGGAAAGCATCCAGTGGCACATGGTGCAGAGTGGGGCATCTTGGCTGTCTATTAGTCTCATTCCCAGCCCTCCTGTGCTCACATCTCTTTCAGCTGGAGGATGATGTTACTCTATAAAGCAACCAGCCCCTGCTGAGAGCAGAGGAGTCCTGTTTCAAAGTACAGGTTTCCAGACTTCCCTCCCTTTCTCCAGGCACCTGAGGGAGCTCTCCACACTCCCCTTCTAGCCAAGGACACACAGGGCTCTTTTCAGCTGCCCATATACAGCCTCCCACCACCATCTCCATACGCCCAGCATGGCTGCACCTTCTGCACGGGGCTCTCAGATACCATGGCAACGATATGAGACAGAAGAGCCTTTCTTTAGGGCATCTTGTACCCTGGCAGGACACCACAGGGAAACACTCAAAGGACTCTTAGGACTGACAATAGGCTCTCCTTAAGGGAGAGTCAGTTCATTTCCCAACCCCACAGACTCCTTTTTCTGAAGCTCCACAGATTAGCAGGGGGCTGCGGAAACTTCACACCCAAATAGACCCCTCTGTTTCTGACTTGCAGCACCAATGTGTGAACTACAGCTGAAAACTCCCAACCCCACAAAGCACAAAAGCAAGAACAGGAGCATCRTGGAGGGGAAACAAGGAGCAACAGCATGATCCTTCTGCCAAGGGAGGCAAGGAGAGAGAGGCAGATGGGAAGTCWGGCAAGGATTCACCTTTCCCAGCTGGGCACGCCACCTCACTGATGGTGACATTTCAGGGCAGWAGATCTCAGCCCCTTTGTGGGGCACCATAAAATGGGCTTGTGGCAAGAGAGATACCCCTCTCCTCTGCCAGAGGTCTGGCTGCAGAGGAGGGGGCTTATACCCTGGACCCCGTGGCTGTCAGGGCAGGGGCTCTTCTGAGTGGGAGAGGAGACATTGGAGGCTTGCTCAAAGGAAGATATCTGCATCAGAGGGACTGACCTTCACTTGCCCAAATCCATCCTCCCATGACCATTCTGTTCACAGTTCCCTMTCATTCCCTGCCTGTCTCTGCTGCCTGGAGCTGTTCCTGCTGCCTGGAGCTTCCTCAGTCCCAACATCTTTCCCCTGTCAGTGCTCACAGACCCTGTCTCACCCTGTGTGTGCTCAGTTCTGCCCTACAGAAACCTCCCAGGACTGGGCACTGTCCAAGGGCATCTCTGTGCAAGCAGGTCCTAAGGAGTAGGTCACAAAAGCTCTGATAAGTCCATGGAGGTACAGCTGGTGCTGCTGTAGGGAGCAGTGGAGTTGAAGGGGTTTGATGATCTTTCTTACAGACTTGTTGATCTCTGAGAGTGAAGATTTGTGAATCCCACTTCCTTGCCAAAAGAGGAAATACTTTCCCCTTTTCTTCCTGTCAAAATTAGGAAACTGAAAACCCTGGAAGGAAACATCCATCCCTTTTCATTAGCCCCTTTTTTAACTTCCTCTGCAGTGCAGGGATGCTACTCTGAACCACAGCCCTGGGCACACCTGTGTGCATAACCCAGCTTCACAGCCCTACAGCCATCCTTGGGAAAAAGTAGCAGCATGCCCTGTGCTGTGGCAGTGTGGCAGTGGATCCCTGCTCTGAAGCATCTTGCCCTCCTCTACAAAGGAGAGTGATCCTTAAAAAATTCTTTAAGTTGAGGGATGTAATAGGTTTAGAAGACCCTTCCAGGAACCTCCACAGCATTGCCCCACAACCAGAGACGTACCGTGTCAAGGGCTCTGAAGATTTCTCCCACAAGGAGCTCTCCTCTGTCCTCACACTCCACACTGCCGTTCACCTCTCTCTGTCATGTCTCAACTCATGTCAGCAGCAGCAGGCAGCGCCCACAGCCCTTCTGCTCWTTGCAGAGGAGCTGCTCCTGCACRCAGCTGTCTCTGGGCAGTGCYRCCAGGCTGCCATGAGCTCCCTCCATCACAGGAGCCTGGCCCCACTCAGGAGCAGAGACCCAGCTGAAGGCATGATCTTCTCTGTCCCTTGTGCTCCCTCCTCCCGGGAAATGTTCACGGAGATAAAGCAAAATAATCACCTTTGGTCCCTCTCTAAACAACACAGAGAGACCAGTTACAGCTTTCTCAGTTGTTTCATCAGGGGATGGTTATCTACAAGAGGTGGAAACATCCCACCCTGGAAATCCATATTCCCATGTCTTAAGTAGGCAGGATATCTTGGTCTCATGTCTAGGGCAGGACAGCCCTTTTACATGAGCATTGACATGCTTCAGGTTTTCATTCAAATGACACAATCTGGGCATTGCATGCCCATTTAGAAGGCCCTGGGCTGCAGTAGAATTCAGTGCCGTACTGTAAACTCCACAAACACACAGGAGGTGGGATTCCCCTTGCCCAAGCTGAAGTGGGCACAACAGAGAATGTCTGCATGGGTGCACATTGTCTAAGCTCCATTATAACCACCATAGATGGAGGGTGGGAGTCAGCTGCTCACATGCAAACACCTGGTGACACTGGAGGAGTCAGACGTGGTCCCAGTCCTGTGCACTGTTTGTTTGCTCTGATGCAGCAACTGGGAGACCCACATCCTTATGGAGCATCAGCTAGGGGCCAGGAGGGGAATTTCCTTGACCATCTCAAATGACAGTAGATGCCCACTACAGCTAGTGCTCCACTAACTCTGAAGCTCAGGCACGTGATGATCCCAATTTACAAATGCAATCAGCTGAAGTAATTCAGTGCAGATACTTGATTTAATGACACAGAAATAGGCTGGCAGGGCCATTTTGGAAGCCTGGGGTGCACAGCAAAACTACATGTCTCTAGTAGTTACAGTTTGAGACCTAAGGAAAATTATGCTCCTAGGGAGATTTTGCTGGTCAAGTGCCCCAGGGCATCTTGGGTTTCCTACTTGTGCCAAAACAACTGAATTCCACCACTGTCTTTAAGTACAATCTCTACTGTCTACATGCAAGTGTCCTGCACAAATGGGAGGCACATCACACCACGGTCTCCACCTGAGTCTCTGCACTTTCCAATCAGGGCTCAGGGACTTAGTGGCATCTTGTCCTGCCTGCAGATTGTTTCAAGTCTGTCAGAGGCACTGAGGCGACACAGAGTCAGCTCAGGCAGCCAGTCCATCACCTGCCAGTACTGTGCAGCTCAGCTCTGTTTCTCCCTGGCCTTGGGCACTGTAGGGTCTGCTCTCTTAGTGGGAACCTCCTTTCACCATTTCATTGCCACCTGCTATCCATGCCATGATGTCACCACTTGCAATCAAATCCTTTCCATACATATGGAAAGGAGGGTGTCACCATCGCCTTGAAGCCGCACAGGCACTTTAGTTGCAGCCACTGCTGTGTCTGCAGCCACCAAGGCAGAGGCTCCTCCTTCGTCCACATTTGGCACCTGAGCAGGAGGGGAGCAGAGATGTCTAGAAAGCACAGGCAGCTTGGAAACAAAGGGCCACCCCAAAGAAGGGACAGGCGGCGACCCCTGAACCAAAGACCAAGGCAGGAAGAGATGATGGTGGGAAGGCCAGGAAGGGGGTAGGAGCACATTCACCACCATCGCTCAGGCACATTTGAAGCTGAGGGAGTGGGGTCACTTCTGATGTCCCTTTGTCAGGTACTCAGTCACAACTGCAGCTCTGCCTGCCACTGAGGCTACCGTCAGAGACATAAAGCACACTATCCTGTCACATCTTCTGTCACATTGCTCTGCGAAAGAGGCTGAACAGCCACTGGGCCCGCACCTCTGCACTCAAGCACRCCACCTCCCACCTCCTTCTCTGCAGGAAGTGCAGCAACCTCCCTCTGCGCACACACGCTGCCGCAGAGCCCCTGCAGGGCCTTCATCTGGGCCTCTGATCTTCAGCAGGGCCAGGCTTCAGGGACAGAGGGGGCTGATGGCAAGCTGACAGCACAGCTCTGTGCAGCATTAGATCCTCTGCAAAGAGCAGCAGGGCTCCAGGCACTACCTGCTGCTGCTGGCATGAGATGAGACATGACAGAGAGAAGTGAACAGCCGTGTGGAGTGAGAAGACAGAGGAGAGCTCCTTGTGGGAGAAATCTTCACAGCCCTTGACACGGTAAGTCTCTGGTTGTGGGGCAATGCTGTGGAGGTTCCTGGAAGGGTCTTCTAAACCTTTTGCATTCCATGACTCATAGATTTTTCAAGGATCGCTCTGCTTTGAAGCGGAGGGTGAGATGCTTCAGAGCAGGGATCCACTGCCACACTGCCACAGCACAGGGCATGCTGCTACTTTTTCCCAAGGATGGCTGTAGGGCTGTGAAGCTGGGTTATGCACCCAGGTGTGCCCAGGGCTGTCTTTTCCTCATTGCACAATCCCCGGGGTCCAGTGGGAGCCAATGTCCAATGGCAGCTCCTCTAGCTAGTTCCGCCTCCTCCCGTTCGTGGACACATGGGAGCTGCAGCTCTTGCACTTCTCACTCTTCCTGGGCATCTGCCTGGCTGCCCTCCTGGGCAACGGCCTCACCACCACAGCCAAAGCCTGTGACCGCCACCTCCACACCCCCATGTACTTCTTTCTCCTCAGCCTCTCTGTTCTGGACCTTGGCACAGTCTCCACTACTGTCCCCAAATCCATGGCCAATTCCCCGTGGGACACCAGGGCCATTTCCTACTTGGGATGCGCTGCTCAAGTCTTTCTATTTGTCTTCTTGTTAGGAGGAGAGTTCTCTTTTCTCACAGTCATCGCCTATGACCACTACGTTGCCATCTGCAGACCCCTGCCCTATGGCACCCTCATGGACAGCAGAGCCTATGTCAAAATGGAAGCAGCTGCCTGGACCAGTGGTTTTCTCTATGCTCTCCTGCACACTGCCAACACATTTTCAATACCTCTCTGCCAAGGCAACACAGTGGACCAGTTCTTCTGTGAGATTCCCCACATCCTCAAGCTCTCCTGCTCAGATTCCTACCTCAGGTAAGTTGGGCTTATTGTGATTAGTCTGTGTTTAACTTTAGGGTGTTTCATTTTCATTGTTCTGTCCTATGTGCGGATTCTCACATTCATACCGAGGATCCCCTCTGAGCAGGGCTGGCACAAAGCCTTTTCCATATGCCTTCCTCACTTGGCTGTGGTGTCCCTGTTCACCAACACTGGCCTGTTTGTTTACCTGAAGCCCCCCTCCCTCTCTTCCCCAGCTCTGGATCTGGTGATGGCTGTTCTGTGTGTAGTGGTACTTCCAACTCTGAACCTCCTCAACTACAGCTTGAGGAACAAGGAACTCAAGGATGCACTGTGAAACTCATCCAACGGGTACAAGGTCAGCACCAATAACTGGCTCATGTGCATTCACTCACTAGGATGTCTAGAATCAAGGCTACATGTTGTGCATTTCTTTCTTGTCTCTTTTGCATCCATGTTAAAAAAAAAAAAAAAAAAAAAAAAAAAAAAACAGTTCATGCTCCATCTCCCCAGGAATCTCTCATTTGAATTGGACCCAGAGACTGTGTTGAAGCAGGAAGCCAGGTTTCTCTCTTCATCAGCACAGATGGAGGTGCTGATACTTATTTCATCTCTGCACAGAGATGAGTGCTAGGTGGCAGATCCACAAAGCTAGCACACCTTCTCCCTTTCTCATTCTTGTACACACTTTTCAGGGAGTACTTWATATATAATTGTTCTATTGGTTACAATTTTATTACATCACATATTCACTCTGCATTTGTGCTTTAACTTTCTTGTTAATTAGCATAAGAAGCAGGGGACATTATCATGTCATTTCCATCTCATTGTTCATTTAAGGGTCTGTAGTTTAGTATGTTAATAAGCCTTAATGAACTTCTAGGTTACTCTGGGTTATTCTRCTGTTTTTGTCTTGTCGACCCCTCGCATTCTTCAAAATCTTGTGGTTTCCTCAAGGTTATTCAACTGGAGCTGATTGTCCTCTGCAAGACTTCTGCAATATCCTCTCTCCCTTGTCCTTGAGTCTTGTTAACTATTTGAGGGTTTCATTGGTATAACTCCAACAGAGGAACCTCACAGCCTGCAAGCCTGAGCTCCCTAGGGTGCCCCCAGTGCAATGAGGGGAGTTTCCCTTTGCAGTGTCTCTTTTGGCACTGGCATCAAGGGATCTTAGGGGCCCAGAGTCAGGCTCAGATAAATACCAACAAGGTGAGATTATGGGTCCTGTGTCCATTAGGAGAGCTCAGCTCCCCTGGCCACTGTCAGGGTGTTATCTCACATCCCTTTCCTGTGAGGCTGGCAGCCAGTTGTCACCGTGGGCTGGTCCCTTCCCTCTACAAAGTTCCAACACTCAAAGCAGAGCAGGAATGAAGGGGAGGAGAGTCTGCCCAAAGCCTGTGGGAACAGACATTCTGCTGCACAGCACCATTCCCAAACTGYCACAGCAGGCCTTTCCTCACTGCAATCYTTGCAGRGGGGGCTGCAACTTTCTTGGAGAAACATCCACCAAAAGCAGTAGGACTTTTTCTTTTCAGGACTTTTCTCCTCGTTTCCACACTGTTCTGCTGTGTTCTCATATGTATGTATRGCCTAAGTCCTCTTGTAACATGGTGCTTCCGTGTGCATTTCTGTGAGCTCAGACAGGAGCAGGCCCTGAACACTCTCATGACATACCTGGCTTCCAAAATAAAATTTCCATAATATTTCCATAATAAAAATTGGGGATCTCCTCTGTGATGTACCTGCATCTGGTCTTTCTTCAGAAGACATAGTCAAAAATATTCTAATGGGAAAGAACTGCTAAGGGATCTGGCATTCTCCTTGTGAACACAGGATATGGACAGTGAGCTCAGAGTCCCCAGGTGATCTGTTAGGGCCTGAGGGCCAGATTCAAGACTCAGCTCTCACTGATCAGTGCTGCTGGACTGGTCTACCAGCCTCCACCACTCCAGAGGCCTGTGGGGAGCACAGGCAGGGGTGCAGGAATGGCCAGACCAGCATGAATGCATTGACCAGGGGAAAGGCTTTCTGGAGAAGAGAGATGTCCCAGCAGGGCAGTATTCAGAGACAGGAAAAGAGAAAGAGAATCTGATTCCTCTGTGCCCCAGCTCAGGGCAGGCAGCTCTGTCCACAGTGCAGCAGAAACTGCCGGAGGGGCTGCAGGGCCAGGACTGTCATGCTGTGCTGAGTAACAGGCTGGGCATGGAGGGGCTGGAGGCAGACAGGGAGGAGGATCTGTTGGGCACAAGAGCAGGGGAGATAGTGACAGGCCTCATTGCAGGACCTCATCCCCCTTGGTGTGGAGCTGCTGCCCTTCTCCTTGGGCCTGGCCTGAGTTATGCTGTGGACATCATTGCTGTACCTGGCCCTGCACCTCGCAAGTCCTGACCTGACCCTGTCTTTGTCCTGCTGACCTAACTCCTTATCTCTACCTCGGACCTGTCACCTCACTACAGTCTGGAAAGTCTTGGCCAGAAAAGCTGTAACCCAAGCACGACAGAGAACATTGTAGGTATAAAAATGACTGTATCCATGCAGAAAGTCTTGCCTGACAGCAATTTAAAGGTGTGAGGAGAATTTCAGATTTGGCCCCCTACTCAGGTAACAYTGAACAGAGACTCTTCGATGGATGGAAAAGCAAGGGCAAGTAGCTGGGCCTGATTATATGATGCACAGTCAGGAGAGAAGGTTCTTCTCTGGCACCACTCACCTACTTGTGAACCATTTGGGAAAGGGTTCCTCCTACAAAGAAGGTGCTGTTGGGAGCAGCAAGAGTGACGCTGCTCCATGCAGGAAGGGGAGTCAGGAGTCAAGGGTGCTGGCAAGGTAGGCAGGGAAGTGACCCACTGTCGAGAGATGCTGTCCTGCACTGCCTGGACAAGAGGAGCAGAGCAGGTTTGGGGCTAATAATTGGCATCAGGTGCAGTCCAGCGATGGTCAGATAGGACTGGAGGGCTCCACCCAGCCCTGCTTTGTGTGGGAGGTCAGACTGGAGATCTCCAGAGGTCTCTTCCCATCCAAATTCTTCTGCAATTCCACGAATTCTTGCTCCTCTGCCTCTGCACCAGAATGGGTGGCAGGGGGAGGAGAGCACCTAGTGCAGAGCAGAATGAGTCTGCTGGGAGAGCATTGGGGGAAGATCCAAAGGTCCCTGCCTCAAACCTGGGCTTCGGAAAACTCCCTTAC
>NW_028186683.1:128804-135592 GCF_003343005.1 Rhea americana | reverse complement strand
CACAGAGGGTGGAAGGTGGCCAGGCTGCCTAGGGGGAGCATCAAGATTCTGTCTGTGCATGCAGGGATGGAGTGAGGAAAGCCAGAGCTCAGCTGGAGCTGGCACYRGAGACCTCACACACAGAAAGGGCTGGAGTATTATTAAATGACTCTGAAATGATCCCCCAGAATCTGGAGGGGGAGCGGATCCCCCAGAACCAGGCCCTGCCCAGCCTGAGCAGAGAGTTGTAATCCAGGATTTTCAGGGAAAAGAGGGGCCTTGCAAGACCGGTGTTTTCCCCTCTGTCAGGATACAGAGACATGTGTGGGGCTGGTCTGGGACGATGGCCCTCCTGCAGCTTCCCAGTGTGTCCATGCAACACAGGGAACACCATGGGCTCTTTTCTCCTGCACCCTCCATGTCCTGATGTCTTTCCCAGGACACCTGCATTTGTCCCACAAGCACATGGCTCTGTGCTCCCACACTGCCCATTCACGCACAGCAGCTGAATGGCAGCAGTTTTCCTCTCCCATGACCATATGTACTTGTGCCAGGCTCAGGTATTTGGTGTGCATCTCCTGGGGAAGGCAGCAGGCAGGGGAGRCTGCTAGAGATGGTGGACCTGTGGGGGACCTATGGCATGGGGATGGCACTTCCACCTGTTTCCAAGCTGCTCTCGCAAACAGACTGTCTTTTTGGTCAAGAGATTTGACCCCCTTTTGCAGGAGGACAGGGGCTGCGGCCACCTGAGAACAATATCTCTGGGACCAAAACATGCTCTGACCAGTTGCAAGCATAAAAGAATCGAAGGGGAAGGAGTACTGGTTCTCCTAAAGAGGTAGACACATAGAGCCCCACAGGATCTGCAGGACACCCCAGCTTCCAGGACACAGGACACATTTCTTGTCAGAGCCAGCTCCCAAATGGGGACTCACACCCAGGGAACACTGGGTATGGACAGCCCCCTACCATGAGAGGATGGAGCTGGCCCCACAAGAGCCTTGGGGCTCAGGGCAGCTCCACCCCTGGGACTCAGGAGGCTTGGCTACCACATTGCCCCCTGAGCCAGGCGGGACCCTCAGGCAGGGCTCTTGTGGCAGTCCCCAACTGTCCAGTCACCCTCACAGCCCAGGATCCACAGCCGTTGTTGTAGTTCACAGTCTTTATACAACACCTCAGGAAGGAGCTCCAGAAGCCCTTACCTTGGTGCAGAGCCACAGGAGCCTTGGGAACAAGGAAATGGAATGAAAGCTGATGGTATCAGTCCAGGAGGCCTCTGTCTGCCTTGCTTCCTTGCTCTCATCTTTCACTCCATCCAGGGAGGAAGGATGGTCTTCTGGTCTTTTCACCCCAAAATCCTCTCTAACTTGTCCCTGCTCCTCTGCCTGTTGGAGAGTGACATCAATGTGGCCTTGCTTCCTCCCGTCCTTACTCCTTCCCATTACCAGCTCTGAAGGGCAGCGCTGAGGAGCGTGACAGCAATGCCCAGCAGCAGCCAGGGCTCACAGGGAAGTGAGTACATTGCTGTGGCATGGGAGAGRCCATTCTGTGATGTGTCATGTCCCACTGTGACCTCAGCTTGTGTCATCTGGGGGCTCAGAAGGTCATCGACATGGAGMTGGCACAGCCAGGGAGAGAGCACAGAGATTTCCCATCATGTTCTGGAAAGGAATCACCTCCCCTCATCACAGTTCTCTTCCAAAAATTTCTGATATATCCTTCAGGAACATCTCCAGTTGGTGCCAAAAGATGTGAAATATTTAAAATGGGGCACTGGAGAGGTCACGTCTGTGCTCCTGACATGACTGGTCTGCACTGGGCAGAGCTGCACAGGAATCTGGGCTTTGGGGGCTGCATTGGGAGTTGGTATTTTTCAAAGACCAGGATTGAAGTCATGTGGCATGCCACGTGATAGCATAAAGCATGACCAGGTGYTGAGCTGCTTTGGTGAACCTCAAAACTGTTTTCTTCTGTGGGTTGCTGTTTTTGTAGAAGTAGGATGTAGGTCAATATGGGACAGGATGCAGCCTTTGTCCTTGAGGCACCAAAGCAGGCTTTCTGTTTTTAGAAGTGCTCAGCAAGGTTTCTTGGTCTGCAGTGCTTGAGAGGGAGATGAGATGCCAGAAAAGAGCAAATGTGCCTTTAATACACATCATCCAGAGGGCTTTACCTGGGACCCTGGTCCATGCTGGTCTCCAAAGCCTTGGGGGAGACCAGGTGACAAATCTGGGGAAGTTTTCCCCTTTCCCRTGAATTCTGCCCAGCTTTCCTTCTGATTGAGTAGACACGCAATAAATAGCACAGAAAGCTAAGGGTGCAGGCCTGGGGATCACAGCATCTCTCTTATGAGGATAAGCTGTGACACTTGGGCCTGTTTACCCTGGAGAAGAGAAGACTAAGAGGGGATCTTATCAATGTCTGTAAATACCGTAAGGAAAGGTGTTAAGGGGATGGGGCTGGAATCTTCTCCGTGATGGCAAGTGACAGGACAAGAGGCAATGGGCAAAAACTGAACCACAGGAAGTTCCACCTGAATATAAGGAAGAACTTCTCTATGGAGAGAGTGACAGAACACTGGAACAGGTTGCCCAGAGACGTTGTGGAGTCTCCTTCTCTGGAGATATTCAAAAGCCACTTGGGGACAATCCTGTCTAGCATGCTCTAGGTCACTGTGCTTGAGCAGGAGGGTGGGACTAGAGGATCTCCAAAGATCCCTTCTAATGTCAACCATTCTGTGATTTTGTGATYTCTCACAGTATTCAAGGGGGATGGAGCCTCCCTTCCGCAAGAGTCACCCCAGGACAGTGCAAAGACAAGGAAGAGCAGGAAGGCTGGTTGTAGGGATATTCTCAAACTCCAGTAGCTGCAGAGCGGGGAGTCGATCACCTCACAGACACCTGAATGTGCCAAAATGCAGGTCTGGAGGCACAGCACTGCCTTTCTGGCTCTGCACCAGAGTCTGGACAGCAGTGCTGCAGTGTGTGGGCATGTCCTCCAAAGCCCAGGGTCAAAAATGTGGGGGATTCAGGAAGCCAGGGCTGCACAGGCTCCCAAGATGGCGAGGTGTGGTGGGAGATRCAGGGTACCAAGGCAGTACAGTTCGCCAGGAGAGGCAGGGCATGAGGGGGATAAAAGGTGTCAGGGGCTGTACCCAKGTGTGAAGGTCTCTGCCTGCAGGGCAATGCTACTGAGGTTCCTGGAGGGGCCTTCTGAACCCAGACCAAGTGGGGCTCTCATGGCTGGCAGGCTTTTTAAGGATCACTCTCATGGGTCGTCCAGGGCATAAGAAGTTACATAAGACACTCCAGAGCATGGATTCAGCCCCACATGGTCAGAGGGACAGGGAATACTGCTCCTTTCTCCCAGGGGTCACTGCCAGGGTGTGAAGCCAGRGTGTGCACACAGGTCTGCCCAGGTTTGTGATTCAGAACAATATCCCTGAGCCCCAGGGTGCTGTGTGCCTGGGACAGTGACTCAGCTGTCTGCAAGAGCTAGCACTCTCGTTGTCTGAGAAGCTCACCGTGGTGCTGCAGGAGGAAGCTCTGGGTGGGAGGAGCGACCCACAGCAGGGCAGATTCATTCTCTCATTGAGAGTGTGCTCTGTGGGTCAAGGCTGCTCACAGCTTTAGCTCATGCGCAGGACATGTCCRAGGGATCTTTTCAAAAGGAATATCAGGAGAAGGGCTACTTGAAAGGGAAGGAGGCTTCCTTCTGGTCTCTGTGCTTCCATTTTACTGCATAATTCTGTCAGGGAGAAAAAAGGAAAGAGTTTTGCCAAGGAGCTAGGACTCAAAAACTTTTGATAAGTCTATGAGAAATCTCTCTAAACTGCTTCATCCTCAACTTAGCCTACAGATCAGCATCAGCTTTTTGACCTTACCAGGGTTTATGTGATCCATTCCTTAGGACATGCATGCACAGAGATGCCCCTGGAAAGTGCCCTGATCTGGCAGGTTTCTGTAAGGCAGAGCTGAGCACCCAGAGGGTGGGTTGGGGTCTGTCAGAATTGACCAGGAAAAGACCATAGGACAGAGAGAGAGCTCCCAGCAGGGTCACCTCTAGCAGCAGAGAGAGGCAGGGAATGAGAGGCAACTGCTAACAGAACCATCCTGGGAGGATGGATTGGGGCAAGTCATGGTCAGTCCCTCCAAAGCAGACACTTTCCTCTGAGCACCCTCCTCCCCCATGTGTCCTCTCTCACCCAGCAGAGTCTCTGTCCTGACAGCCATGGGGTCCAGGACATGAGCCTCCTCCTCCTCTGCAGCCAGACCKCCAGCAGAGGGGAAGGGTATCTCTCCTACCTCAGGCCTGTTTCATACTGCCCAACAAAGGGACTGAGAAAAACTACCCTGCAATGTCACCGTCTGCTGGGCTGCCTGCCCAGCTGGGTAAGGTGAAGGCTTTCCCAAGTCTGGTCTCTCTCTCTCTCTCTCTCTCCTTGCCTCCCATGGCAGCAGGAGTGCTCCCTCTCAAGATCTCCATGTTTGCCCTCCATGCTGCTCCTGTTCTTGGTCTTGGGCTTTCTGGAGTTGGGTGTTTCCAGCTGCAGCTTAGATTTTGATTCTGCAAGTTCTGCAACAGAGCGGTCTGCATGGCAGTGAGGTTTCCTAGCAACCTCCTGACATGTGGAGCTCCAGGAAATGCAGTCCGTGGGGTTGGGAAATGAGCTGACTCTCCCTTAAGGAGAGTTTTCCTGTGGTGTCCCGCTGGGCTGTGAGCTGCCCTCTAGAAAGGCTCTGCTGTCTTGAAGTGCCTCTTGTGGTATCTGAGAGACACATGAAAAAGCTGCAGAGGGGGTTGGCTAGAAGGGGAGTGTGGAGACCTCCCTCTGGTGCCTGGAGAGAGGGAGGGAAGTTTGGAGATCTGCACTTGGAAACTGGATTCATCTGCTCTCAGCAGGGGCTAGTTTCTTTTTAGAGTAACATCATCCTCCAGCTCAGAGGTGTTAGTGCAGGAGAGCTGGGAATGAGACTAACAGGCAGGTGAGATGTTCCCACTCCAAGTGACAGTGGATGCTTTCCTCTCAGGACTGAGAGTAGAAATGCTGAGAATTTCTGCACTTAAAGAGCACTCCCAGGGGTGACAGGGGCATCTCAAAGAAAATAAACAATATGAAAAAGATCCCCAAAACAAATTTCTGCAACCTTTATTCTTTAAATTGGGAGTGAAGATGCTGAAACCCTTCCACAAGATGAATGGATTTCACTTAACAGAAATTTTGATGTCAGAGTGAGTCATCAAAATTCTCACATACCCCCTGCAGGTACAGTAGRACAGACACTTGAGACCATGGACAGAGGTCTTTGCTTTTCATGACACAGCCAGTCAGCATAAATGAGAGTTGGAGGAAGGGAACTACACAAAAGGCATTCCAATAAAGAGAGATTCAATATGGGATTTTTACGAAAAAAAAAATATTTATTTATTTATTTATTTATTTATTATTCTGTAAAAGTCTCTCCTAACTTCTTAATGTCTTTTCTCCTTTTGACAGCCCTCCTGCCTAATAAGAGTCAATGTCCCAGGCTGCTGCTCCCTGAATGAGTTCCTCCTTCTGGCATTTGCAGACACTCGGGAGCTGCAGCTCTTGCACTTCTCATTCTTCTTGGGCGTCTACCCAGCTGCCGTCATGGGCAATGGCCACACCATCACAGCTGTAGCCTGTGACCACCACCTCCACACTCCCATGTACTTCTTCCTCCTCAACCTCTCACTCCTTGACTTTGGCTCCATCTCCACTATTGTCCCTAAATCCATGGCCAATTCCCTGTGGGACACCAGGACCATTTCCTACGCGGGATGTGCTGCACAAGTTTTTCGTTTTTTATTCTTGTTAGGAGGAGACTGTTCTCTTCTCACAGTCATGGCCTATGACCGCTATGTTGCCATCTGTAGTCCCCTSCACTGTGGGACCCTCATGGGCAGCAGAGCCTGTGTCAAARTGGCAGCAGCTGCCTGGGCCACTGGTTTTCTCAATGCTGTCCTGCACACTGTCAACACATTTTCAATACYKCTCTGCCAAGGCAACACAGTGGACCAGTTCTTCTGTGAAATCCCCCRGATTCTCAAACTCTCCTGCTCACACTCCTACCTCAGGGAAGTTGGGTTTATTGGGGTTATTGCTTGTTTGTTCTTAGGGTGTTTTGTTTTCATTGTGCTGTCCTACGTGCAGATTCTCACAGTTGTGCTGAGGATCCCCTCTGAACTGGGCAGGCACAAAGCCTTTTCCATGTGCATCTCACACCTTGCCATGGTCTCCCTGTTTGTCAGCACCTCATTTTTTGCCTACCTGAAGCCCCCCTCCTGCTCCTCCCCAGCTCTGGATCTGGTGGTGGCTGTTCTGTACGTTGTGGTGCCTCCAGCAGCGAACCCCCTCATCTACAGCATGAGGAACAAGGAACTCAAGGATGCCCTGAGGAGACTGGTTCAATGGCTCCAGTGTCAGCACCAGTAACCATCCCATGTGCATCCACTCAGCAGTCCACTCACGGTATTTGACATTAAGGATCTCTGATACATTTTCCCCTTTACTTTTCTATGATATCTTCTTGCAAAAAGAAAGAAAGAAAGAAAGAAGTTTTCATCTGTGCCACTTCTCTCTTATTTGAATCTGACTCTCAGACTATGTTGAACTAGGGAGCTGGGCTTCCCTCTCCAGAATCAGAGATKGGAGAGCCTCAGAGCTGGTCCCTTGCCTCTCCAGTACTCGAACAGTACAAGTGGAGGGGGAGTAGGTTGGAGGGGAGTCAGGCAGCAGCTTGTGGAAACAGGCCCTGAGCTTAACAGTATTATCACTCCATTGCCAGAAC
>NW_028186683.1:115157-127399 GCF_003343005.1 Rhea americana | reverse complement strand
CAAGAAGCTCTGTCTGCTTCTTCCACCCTGCCCTGTGCTCCCCTTCTACTGGCCAAAGCAGAGTCCAGCATCACCTGGGGACTCTCTTCCCCATGGGGAGGAGAGAGAGGGCTTTCACCAGCCCCACACTACCTTTTCCACCCTCAGCCTTTGCAACTGTGTGYGCCTGGGTCTGCCCACTTGCCTTCACCGTGGTCATGGCTTCACTGAAGCCCATCAAAATTCTGATGCTCCTACCCTTGAGCAGAGATCCACCCTGTACCTGGAGCCTGGCTGGTCATAAAGACATCATCTGTCCAGTGTCCCAGCTGTGCAACCAAACGATTGCCCCTCGAGTGTTGTTAATATGGACAACGGAACCAACTACGACGCCRATGACGGCTGCGTCGCCATGGACTCCCTCTCTACCAAAACAAGAGGAAGTGCCGGAGTGGATGTTTCCACAGTAAAGGAGACAACTTTATGGGGGACTCACATGCACAAAATTCCCATTAATGTGAAGGGGCCTCTCGGCAGTGGATGCAGCGCACTCCTACTAGGATGCTCRAGTAYGACCCTGGCAGGGCTGTTTATACTACCTGGTGTGATTGATACTGATTATGAAGGGCAGATTCACACAATGGCATGGACTCCATCGCCTCCACTGTTTGTGCCCAAGGACACTTGGATTGCCCAATTAATATTGTTTAAAGCTATAGTACCCAGAACAACTGACAGGAAAAGAGGATCTGCTAGGTTTGGCTCCACAGAAGCCCCAGCCATTTTTGGGGCCACTGACATCGCACAGCAGTGACCAATGCTTTCTATCACGGTGCATAATACACAGCATCACCCGTTACACATCAAATGTACCATACTTAGAGATACAGGAGCAGATGTGACTGTCATTTCCTTGTCGGATTGGCCAGCTACTTGGCCCACAGTTACACCGTCCGGGGGCCTGGTGGGTGTTGGCAGATTGTCTAACACCTTGCAAAGYGCCTCGATTCTCACCATTCGGACAAAAGAAGGCACATTATGCACCGTGTGCCCCTACATCACCAATATCCCTATTAGCCTCCTGGGACATGATGTGCTAAGGCAGTGTCGATTTACTATTTCCTCCCCAGAAAATTTTCACTAGCAGCCAGTGAAGGGCGACTAACGCTTCAGTTAACCTGGAAAACCAATGACCCAGTTTGGGTCTATCAATGGCCGCTCACGGGAGAGAAGGTCGCCGCTCTGCAAGTCCTGGTTYAGGAACAGCTACGGCAGGGACATATTATCCCTATGAACAGTCCTTGGAATTCCCCCATATTTGTTATTAAAAAAGAAAAGTGGAAAATGGTGTTTATTACATGACTTTTACAACAGATAAATGCAGTAATCGAAKATATGGGACCATTGCAGCCTGGTCTGCCCTCGCCCACAAATTGGGACATAGCAATTATCGACCTAAAGGACTGTTTCTYTAATATACCACTACACCCTGACGACGCACCTCGCTTTGCCTTTTCAGTGCCAAAGGTCAACAGGCAGGAGCCTATGGATAGATAGCACTGGGTGGTGCTGCMTCAAGGGATGAAGAACTCACCAACCATGTGTCAGTCTTATGCGGCCTGCGTTATTCAACCAATACGACAGCAGTTTCCACGGCTTTACCTGTATCATTATAYGGATGATCTTTTTATAGCCGGAGCATCTAAAGCAAATACCATAAAGGCATTGGAAGTACTGACCACCAGCTTACAAACTGCAGGTCTTCAAATAACATCTGAGAAAGTGCAAACGGAGCCACCTTGCAAATATCTTGGCTGGAAGATCCTACAACAAACAATTCAACCACCAACTAATATCAATAACTGMRGACATACACACTCTGAATGACGTTCAAAAACTCTTAGGAAACATCAATTGGATCCGGACTCAATGTGGCATTGATAACGCCACCTTAGCCCCTCTATTTGCATTATTAAAGGGTGACTCAGATATCAAAGCCCCTAGGCGATGGACCTCAGAGGCTCCAGTGGCGCTACAATGCGTCAATGAACGAATCGTAATGCAGCAATGCTATAGCAGAAGTGAGAATTGCCCAGTACAGCTGGTTTTGTGCAACCAAGAGCAACAGCCGATGGCAATTATTAGTCAATGGGATGTACAGCGCCCTGATCCCCTGATTTTGCTGGAGTGGGTTTTCCTTCCGCAACAATTCCAGAAAACCGTTGTCACATGAGTCGAGATGTTCACAGCCCTGATTCAGAAGGGCCGARTGTCGGGGCCCTGTGTCGGGGCCCTGGCTATTTTACAGGAGTATGAAGAGCTGAAATAAGCAACAGGCTGTTCAAGGTCACCGAAGAAGTCCTTGAAGGCAAGAAGAGTGAGAAACCAAGATAAGCAGAAGTATGTGCACCTGGGAAGGGAGTCGACACAGCAGCCTATTAGGAACTGAGCAGATGTGCATGGACAATGCTAGACAACCAACAGAAATGCTTTGCGAGGCGCATGGACGCATGAGCTTGCTGGAAAGGTTATATAAGCTAGATAGGCAGAATAATAAAGTGGATTGAACTTGCATCACATTGATGTGTGTGTTCTTTCCCGTCTTGCCAATAATGGGCTGTGGCAGCAGAGACCAAATAGTAGCCTTAACTGGCCAAGAGCCAGTCAAGATTGTTATACCTATGACTAAAGATTACTTAGACTGGTCTTTACGAAATAGTCTAGAATTGCAGGTAGCTCTGGCGGGATTTGAAGAACAGCTAGGCATCCATTTACCATCATACAAAATGTTCTTGTTCTATTCCAATATTAAGATAGAGGAAGTGCCGTTATGCTGCCGTCAGCCAGTGGATGGCGTCACTGTTTTTACCAATAGGTCGGGAAAAACAGGCAAGGCAGCGCTTACATGGCAAGCTGGGGGTCAGTGGCAGTGCCAGGTAGAACAAATACAAGGGTCTCCACAAATAGTAGAGCTACATGCTTTGATCATGGCTTTCCGATTATTTGTGGACCAACCRCTCAATATTGTGTCGGATTCCCAATGTGCCGTAGATGTAGCCCTACGAATCGAAAGGGCGTATTTACGGCAAGCAGCGAAAGACATTTTGTTCTTGAAATTTAAGGAGTTGMTGTTTCTGAGTGAGCAAGGCTCTCATCCATACTGTGGCATACATATTCGCAGTCACACCGCATTGCCTGGTGTTTTTACTGAGGGTAATGCTCGTGCCGATCATTTGACAAGTCCGGTCTGGATGGTTCCGGTGCCTAACACCTTAGCACAAGCACAGTTATCACATTCATTTTTCCATCAGTCAGCCAAGGTATTAGCGAAGCAGTTCGGCCTCACACAGGCCGATGCTACACTGACTGATCAAACCTGCCTGGACTGCCAGCCGTTCACTTCAGGGGCCTCCCCCACAGTGAACCCATGCAGTCTGCAGTCCCTGCAGCTGTGGCAGACGGATGTTACGCACATCCCAGAATTTGGCAAGCTGTGGTACGCCCATGTATCGGTGGATACCTTTTCTCAAGCTGTTTGGGCCACCGYCGCAGCGGGCGAAACAAATAAACACGTTCAGAGTCACTTCCGTGCCGCCTTTGCCGCCCTTGGCATTCCTAGAGAGATAAAAACTGATAACGGCCCAGCCTATGTCAGCTGGTCTATGCAACAGTTTTTACACACCTGGGGCATTCACCATCACACCGGTATTCCCTACTCTCCTACAGGGCAGGCCAGTGTTGAATGCACACATCACACATTGAAGACCATGTTGACCAAGCAAAAGTGGGGAGACAACCGTGAAACACCACATGCCAGGTTGTGGAAGGCCTTATTTGTATTAAACTATTTATCAATGCCCGTTGCACATGACGACATGCCCCCTATAGTGAAACACTATCATAATGCATTCAACACTCATGACAGTACCTAGGTTGGAGCCTGCGTTAGTGTTGGTGAAAGACTGACGCACAGGTGACTGGGAGGGACCTCACCAACTAATCACGTGGGGCCGAGGGTATGCTTCCACAAGTCACGGGCTGCGATGGGTTCCAGCACAGGGAGTTCGACCCTTCCTGGCCTCGTCCTCCTCGCTGCCATCATTGCCTACGGTTCAGCATGGCTCTCTGTCTCCCCACACCCAAATGTTTGGGTCACCCTCGCCAACATAACAGGACAACAATCTTCATGCCTGTCACTGGCAACAACGACCAACTCGTTCACAATGTGTCTTGTGGGTGTACCCCTCAGAAGTTGGGGCACGGTGATCGCTCTCTTCTCGCCAGTGAGTGACCTCCTCAAAACCTCTCAGACGGCAGTTGACAACTGGGATGGTTGGGCAATCCATCTCCTGCGCGCCCCCTGGGAGCCACAGGAATTGGACATTCTGGGAACTGTGCAAGTGGATGCCTGTCTCTATTTTAATTACACAGGCCAGAACCAGACAACCAAACAAGTTGTAAATGCTACCCTGCACCTTTTCACAATGCCACATTTTGGTGCAATTACATGACCAAAAATCGGTCTCATTCCTAATACTATGATCTTAAGCAGTACCCGAGCCCATCGCCGGGAAAAGCGCAGCACTCAGGCTTATGCAGCTGACTGTGCTGATAACCTAGACTTTTGGGATACTGATAAAACCAACTTTTTATTGCTGGTCCAAGGACATGGGTGTGATGAGTTTGAGGGCATGTGTTGTATGAGCCTATCCGATCACTACMATTCCATCTTTACGCAGGTATGGCATCTCCAACAATTAACGAGTGAACCACAACACAGCTCATTTGGTATTGATAGTTGGCTCTCTGGCCTAGGAATAGTAGGATAGGTGAAAGAACTTGTTAAACTCAGTATTTTAATATTGCTTGTTATTTGCACTCTAATGCTGATTATTCCCTGCTTATTGCAATGCTTGTGACACATGATAGCGGGCATGCTGAAGGGTGTGTGGCTGGTTGAAAATAAAAGACGAGGAATTGTGGGGTTTGTTAGACACTGAACTAGGCGACCCGTCCTTCAATTGAGACTAGAGGCAGGTGTGCTGTGAGAAACACAGAACAAGAATGCAGAATATGAACCAAGCAGATAACCGCGGAGTCTACTTATGATAAAATTGTATCAAGGGACATAACCAATCGCTTTAGTAGCTGGAGTGCGTGCTTATCGCTGTATACCCAATCACTGTGCTGTGTATGTCGCGCACACGACTCGTGCTTGCTGTATCGATACATATATTTTTCCTTCTGATATGGATAAACATCTTCTGATCAGAACCCGTCAGGAGTCCGTGCAGTCAATCCCTTCAGTGTGGGGCAAGAAGGGGGCTGGGGGAGATGGCCCTGCTGGACTCCCCCCAGCACTACCCAACACGGCTCAGAGAATAATGGTTGGAGTCAGCAGGGACTTGTGGGGTGGGGATGGCACCTCCACTTGTTTCCGAGCTGCTCTCCAAAACAGGCTGTCCTTTGGGTGCAGAGGTTTGACACCCTTTTGCAGGAGGACAGAGGCTGATGCCCTCTGAAGAGAATATCTCTGAGACCAAAACATGCTCTGCCAAGTTGGAAGCATCAAAGGATCCAGGAGAAGGAAGAAAGGTTCTCCCAGAGAAGTAGACACCTTATGGTTATTACAAGGTGCATCTGTTTCCTATATCAGCACTTCTAGCAGGCTCTTGAGAGCCTACAGCACCTACAGGACATCCCAGCCTGCAGGACAGAGGACCAATTTCCTGCCAGAGCCAGATCTCAAAGGTGGACCCATTCCTAGGGAAAGTTGGCCTCGGATTGCCCCCTGACATGAAGTGACAGGAGTCTTGGGGCTCAGGGGAGCCTCAGCCCCAGGAGCACATGGAACTGAGATGTGGGCTGATGGTCTCAGTCCAGCAGTCCCCCATCTTGCTAACCCTCTTGCCCTCAGCTCACCTCTCTAGCTGGAGAGAAAGGATGCTCTTCCAGTCTCGTAAACCAGAATTCCTCCACAATGTGTCCCTGCTCCTCTACCTGTCAGTGAGGGGCCCCAATGTGGCCCTAGTGCCTCCTATCCCCACTCCTTGTCATGGAGCAGCTCTGAAGGGCAGCGGTGGGGAACATGAGAGCAGTGCCCAGCAGTGCCTGTGGCTCACAGGGAAATGAAGACACCACCCCAGCACCAGGGAGATCTTCCTGTGATGTGTCAAATCCCACTGTGACCTCAGATCATGCCATCTGGGGGCTCAGTGGGTCATCACCATGRAGATGACATAGCCAGGGAGAGAGCAGACAGATTTCCCCTCATGTTCTGGAGAGTACTCACCTCCCCTCTCCCCAGGTTTCTTTCCAAAGCTTGCTGATAAATCCTGCAGGAACATCTCCAGATGGTGCCAAATGCTGTGAAATATTGAAAATGATGTACTAGAGAGGTCAAGTCTCAAAGACGAGATCAAAGTCATGTAGCATCTCACGTGACAGCACAAAACATGACCAGGTGCTGAGGTGCTTTTCGTGAGCCTCAAAACTGGTTTCTCCTGTGRGTGGCTGCTTTTGTAGAAGTAGAATGCAGGACAATATGGGACAGGAGGAGGCCTTCCTCCTTGAGGCACCAAAGCAGGCTCTCTGTTTCTAAAACTCCTCAGTAAGTTTTCTTGGTCTGTAGTACTTAAGATGGAGATGAAATGTTAGAAAAGCTCAAACATGCCTTTAATACACATCATCCATAGGGCTTTATCTGGGGCATTGGTTCTTGCCGGTTTCCAAAGCCATGGGGGAGACCAGGTAGCAAATCTAGGGAAGTTTTCCCATTCTTCATTATTTTTGCCCAACTTTCTTTCTAAATGAGCCTGGGGAAAGCAGTTCTCATCTCCGGACCTGTGTTGTTCCTTGGGCTTTTTTATATGACCTTGGAGCAATGTTTCTCCCCTGGGTACAGTGCCTGGCACCCTGCATCCCCCATGGTGCCCTGCCTCTCCTGAGGGTCTGTACTGCCTTGGCACACTGGATCTCTCACGACACCCTGGCTCTCTTTGGAGACTGTGCAGCCCTGGCTCCCTGAATCCCCCACATTTTTGACCCTGGGCTTTGGAGGACATTCCCACGCACTGCACCACTGCTGACCAGGCTCCAGTGAAGAGCTAGAAAGGCAGTGCTGTGCTTCAGGACCCACATTTTGGTTCATTCAGGTGTTTGTGAGGTGACCAGCTCCCATCTCTGCAGCTGCTGGGATTTGAGAATGTCCCTACAACCAGCCTTCCTGCTCCCCTTGCCTTTGCACCGTCCTCGGGTGACTGCTGCAGAAGGGAGGCTCCGTCTCCTTGAATACTGTGAGAGATCGCAGAATCACAGTATACTTGAGCTTGGAAGGGACCTTTGGAAATCATCTAGTCCAACCTCCCTGCTCAAGTAAGGTCATCTAGAGAATGTTAGACAGCATCATCTCCAGGGAAGTTTTGAATATCTCCAAAGAAGGAGACTCCACCACCTCCTTGAACAACCAGTTCCAGTGCTTGGACATCATGACTGCAAATCYGTTCTTATATTCCGGCAGAAATTCCTGTGTTTCATTTTGCACCCCTTGCTTCCTGTCATTTGGCACCACTGAGAAGATTCCAGCCCCATCCCCTTGAAACCCTCCCTTCAGATACTTACATACATTGATAAGATCCCCTCCAAGGCTTCTCTTCTCCAGGCTAAACAGGTCCAACTCTCATAGCTTTCACTAATAAGACAGATGCTCCAGTCCTTAATCATCCTTGTAGCACTATGCTGGACTCTCTCCAGTAGCTCCATGTCTCTCTTGTACTGAGGAGCCCAGAACTGGACACAGGACTCCAGATGGCCTTATCAGGGTTGAGTAGAGGGGCAGGATCACCTCCCTCGACCTGCTGGCAACAGTCTTCCTAATGCAGCCCAGGCCATTGGGCCTTCTTGGCCACAAGGTACAGTGTGAACTCATAGAGATGGGGCTTTCCCGGTCACTGCAAAAGGAAGGACTCATTTACCTCTTCGGGTTGCTTATTCAGCCCTTGGCACTGCCTATCTGACGCTGTGAGTACAAGCCCTGCACCCCTAGCTTTCTGCCCTGCCTGTTTTGTGTCTACCCAAAGTCTACTCGGGGCACCACGGACATGGTGAGTGTTTCTTTAGAGAGCTCACCTGAAGCTGTTTCCTGTTGTCTAGCTTAAGGACTGTTGCAGGGTAGTCTAGGATCTGGCCATGACCCACATCCTCTCCTGCCCCTGGCACGAGGGTCCAGGAAGGTCTCTGGCGAGAGCAGTGGGTCCAATGTGTGTATGGAATGGATTTCCCTCCACGTGCCTGAGTCCTGCAGAGGTTACTCTGAGCACTCAAAAAACTCTCTCTTCTCTATGGCCTCACATCAAAACTTTTTCAGACTTTTGTTCAGAAATGCAGCCCAGTCCAAGATGCCCTAAGAGCAGTATGGCCCACAGCAAGGCCTGGGACCCCGAGGGGCTGTGTTACTCACTCTTCTATTTCCACATGCCCTGATTAAATGGACAATTTCTAACATCACCTTTCCTGCTCACCAGCTGGACATGGTAACTTTCCATTTTTTCCAGCTTTCCTCCTTTCCATAGCCTTGGTTCATTCAGATTCCAATCTGCATCTATGCACTTCAGGGAGTTTAAGGTTTGCTCCATCTTTCAGTAGTCTGTCCCTTGAGTCAAATCTTTAATTCTGTTTCTATCTACCTCTTCCTATCTGTCCAAAAGATTTCTAGTGAGGCTCTCTCCTGTGCAAAGCGGATTCTCCTGTAGGGGAGTGAGAAGGAAGAGTAGCAGAGTCCAGACCCTAGATGTCAGAGGAGCAGACCTGGCCTACGCGGGGGGACTGGGAGAAGGATCCCAAGGGAAGCAGCTCTGAAGGGCAGAGGAGCTCAGGAAAGCTGGCAGGTCTTAACGAACATCATCCTCCAAGCTCAACAACGGCCCAATACTGATACCCAGGAGAACAACTAGGTGTCTCAGGAAAGAGTAGTTGAACAGGGCACTCATACCTGAATAACAGTACCAAAAGGTAGCACACAGGAATGGGAAGCAGGGAGAGGCTGCAAAGAAGGAATCTAGAAAAGTTGTCCACGGAAGCAGGGAAGTGGAAAGGAATGCCAAAGCTCTGCTAGGATTGATGCTTGCAAGCGATGTCAAAGACACAGAGCCGATTTCTAGTGAAGCGCAGCTAGATTTCTAACTGAGCGCAGCTTACAGAGGCAGCGAACAGACACAGCAGTTTGTGCAACAGAGKCCATGAACAGATGTAGCAGTTTGCACAGCAGTTCACACAGGAGGAGCGCAGTAAGGTGCAAGAAGACATCTTTTTTAATTTTTTTTTCCACCAGTTTTAGTAGTGCCCACTTTCACAAACATGGTTATAACTCACCGTAAAGCATGTTTGCCTGTAGCTGTTGGAATTGCTGCATCAGCTGTTTTGGAAACTTCAACCCAGACAGACCGTCTTACAGTAGATGTTGCCCTACAGGTCTCAGGCTGCAGGGAGTGCTTGCAGCTTCTCCAGAAGGCCTGGACTGATGGTCCGCCCTCCTGCAAGAGGTGTGCTGCTGTTGATGATTTGTGTCRTCAGGTCAAGGACTGGCAGGATGAGGACAGCAGACTGTGAAGCATCCAAGAAAGTGAGCAGGAGATAGACAGGGCATTCTTGGAGATGGTACTGCTTCAAGGGTGTCAATCCCCTGCAGCAGGGGAGTTGCTGGATGGCTCTGTTCAGAGTGAAATAGTACAGCACAGCAGTGTAGAAGAAGGCTGGAAGCAAGTTGCTTCCTGAAAAAGGAGAAAGGCCCCTAGTTCTCCTGAAGACTTGGACCTGCAGTTAAACAATCAATTTAGTGTCCTCCAGGATGAGGAGGACCTGGAGCTGACTTCAATGGAAGCAACTGGACCAACAGACCCTGTGCCTTGTGGGAATACTCAGAAGAAGCAATGAGTGTTTGTAGTGGCTGACTCCATGCTGCAGGGGACAGAGGCGCCTATCTGCTGACCTGACCAATTCTCTAGATAGRTTTGCTGCCTGCTGGGGGCTCAGATATGAGATGTCATGGAAAGGCTGCCAAGCCTTGTCCACATGAAAGACTGCTGCCTTCTACTGCTCTTCCACGGAGGTGTTAATGATATCAAGGACAAATTAGAAACAYTCAAACAGGATTTCAGAGCTCTGGTCATGGTGGTCAAGGGTCTGGGAGCCTAGGTGATCTTCTCCTCAGTCCTGCCATTGAGGGGGGAGGATAGGAGGAGGAGTAGAAGGATTTTCCAAGTTAACAACTGGCTGTACCGCTGGTGTTGGCAACATGGTTTTGGTTTCTATGATCATGGGACATTTTTTGTAGATCAGCATCCAATGGGATGCACCTCACTAAGCGGGGCAGCTTTGTCTTTGCCAACAGGTTGGCCAGCCTGGTAAAGAGGGCTTTAAAGTACGTAGGATTGGGAAGGGGAAAGTTATAGAGAGAGCGGAGTCAATAAAACATAGCTCAGGTTGGGAGGCCTGCATGCAGCTGGTGATGTGTGTATGAGACATGGCTACGGGGGATCCCCCCTACAACCTTCCTGGGAAACCTGCAGGCATGACTACCTCTCTGAAATGCTTGTACACCAATGCACACAGCCTGGGAAATAAACAGGAGGAACTGGAGATCTGTGTGCGATCACAGGGCCATGATCTCATTGCAATCACGGAGACATGGTGGGATAGCTCGCATGACTGGAACACTGTCATGGATGGATATGTGCTTTTTAGGAAAGACAGGCCAGGGAGGTGAGGTGGTGGAGTTGCTCTTTCTGTGAGAGAGCAACTGGAATGCATCGAGCTCTGCCTATGGGAGGAGGAGGAGGCAGTCAAGAGCTTATGGGTAAAGATAAAAGGGCAAGCTAACACAGGGGGCACTGTTGTGSGTGTCTACTACAGGCCACCTGACCAGGAAGAGGAAGTACATGAGGCCTTCTTCGGACAGCTGGAGGTAGCCTCCCGATCACAGGCCCTGGTTCTCATGGGGGACTTCAACCACCCTGATACCTGCTAGGGGGAATACACAGCAAGGCACAAACAGTCCAGGAGGCTCCTGAAGTGCATCGATGTAACTTCCTGACACAGGTGGTGGAGGAGCTTACAAGGAAGAGTGTGCTGCTGGACCTTGTCCTAACCAACAAAGAAGGACTGGTTGGAGATGTGAAGGTTGGGGGCAGCCTTGGCTGCAGTGCCCATGGGATGGTGGAGTTCTGGATTCTGCRTGGAGGAAGCAAACCAATAGGCAGGATCACAACTCTGAACTTCAGGACAGAGGATTTTTTGGTCTCTTCAGAGACCTATTTGGAGAAATCTCATGGGTTAAGGCCCTGGAAGGAAGGGGAGTCCAGGAAAGCTGGAGGCATCCCTTCCTCCAAGCTAAAGAGCAGTGCATTCCAAGGAGAAAGAAGTGCAACAAAGGGGGCAGGAGACCTACATGGGTGAGCAAGGAGCTCCTGACAAAACTCCAACGGAAGACGAAAGCACACAGAATGTGAAGAGGGGGCAGGCTAGTTGGGAGGATTATAAGAATGTTGTCAGAGAATGCAGAGATGTGACAAGGAAGGCTAAGGCCCATATGGAATTAAATGTGACAGGAGATGTCAAAAACAACAAGAAGAGCCTCTCCAAATACATTGGTAGCAAGGGGAAGATTAAGGAAAATGTGAGCCTGCCACTGAATGCGGTTGGGGCACCTGGTGATGAGGGATACAGAGAAGGCAGAATTACTGAATGCCTTCTTTGCTTCTGCCTTCGCTGCTAAGGGCAGCCCAAGAATCCTAGAGCCTGGAGACAAGGGAGACAGTCTGGAGAAAGGAAGACTTTCCTTTGGTCAAGGAGATCTCTTGGGCAAATCTGACTTCCACAGATCCATGGGTCCTGATAGGATGGACCCACGAGTACTAAGGGAGCTGGTGGATGCTGTTGCTAGGCTGCTCTCCATCATCTCCATCATCTTTGAAAGGTCCTGGAGAACTGGAGAGGTGCCCGAGGGCTGGAAGAAAGCCAATGTCACTCCAGTCTTCAAAAAGGGGCAAGAAGGAGGACCCAGGCAGCTATAAGCCAGTCAGCCTCTCCTCCATCCCTGGAAAGGTGATAGAGCAGCTCATTCTGGATGTCATCTCCAAGCATATGAAGGAAAACGAGATGATCAGGAGTAGCCAGCATGGATTCCCCAAGGGGAAATCCTGCTTAACCAATCTGATAGCCTTCCATGATGGAATGACTGGGTGGGTAGATGAGGGCAGAGCAGTGGA
>NW_028186683.1:80326-113857 GCF_003343005.1 Rhea americana | reverse complement strand
AGGTCCCTTCCAACCTTACTGAGTCTGTGATTCTTTAACCTGAAGATACAGCACTAAATCCAGGTAGACATGGGGATATGGGGGCTCTGCAATCCCCAGAGAGGCAGTAGGGACCCAAAAGGCCCCTGGAAGGGTCACTGAAGAGCAATTCCTGCACTCTTGGTGAAACACAACAGGCTGGAGCTGGTTCATCCTCAAACACATCTCCTGCCATTGCAGACACCCTGGGGCCATTCTGAGCACTGTCCAAGAGCACATGCAGCAGCCAGTAATACCAGGAGTGGTGACCCCTGTTCAGCTAGGTCTGCTTCCTACCTCGAACAGCATGGCCAATGGCCCCACAATAGGGCTGCTCCATGTGGGAAGCAGAGTGGGGACACAAAGGGTTCTGGCAAGGTAGGCAGGACAGTGACCCACTGATGAGAGAGGCTAAACCACAGTGCCTGGAGAAGAGGAGCAGAGCAGGTATTCAAGGTCAAGCATTGTCTGGTGATGGTCAGACAAGGCTGGAGGCCTCCAACCAGCCCAACWTTGCCCAGGAGCTCAGACTGGAGACCTCCAGAGGTCTCTTCCCACCAAAACTCCTCTGCAATTCCATGAATCTTTGCTCATCAGCCTCTGCTTCGGCACACGTGGCAGGGAGAGGTGGGTCTCACYGAGACAGTCTCAAGGGGAAGATCCAAAGCTCCCTGGCTCACCCTTAGGCATTGGAAAATTCCCTCATGSATCTTGAGAAGCTCTGTCTGCCTCTTCCACCCTACTCTGTGCCCCTCTCCTGTTGGCCAAAGCTGAGTCTAGCATTACCTGGGGACTCTCTTCCCCATGGGGAGGGGAAAGCGAGGGCCTTCACTAGCCCTATACTGCCTTTCCCTCCCTCAGCCTTTGCAGTTGTATGTGCCAGGGTTTGCCCCCTGCCTCCACCATGATCGTGGCTACACTGGAGCCCATGAAAATTCGGATGCTCCTACCCTCAAGTGGGGATCCACCGCACAGCTGGAGCCTGGATGGCTGTAAAAAAATCAGCCGTCCAGTGTCCCGTCTGTGCAACCAAGGGCAGAGGTCTTCACCTCAGTATCCTTGTTTCTCCCCTGCTCCCAGCACAGCTGCTGCTGTGCCAGGTCAAACCCTCCTGCCACCACACAGCCCCAGGCCTGAGGCAACTTCAGCTCCCTCCAGGGCTGCACTGGAGATATTCAGGAGCAGGCTGAGGTGGAGCTGGCACTGTGAGGGTGGATTTGGAGAGGACAGCTCCCCTCTGTCATGACGGGGTTGGGACTGAAGTGGGGCTGAGCACAGCATTTCCCTGGGGAGCTCCTGGAGGAACCACTGCAGGGGATCCTCCCCCTCTGTCCTGGCAGCAGCATCAGTGTTCAGGCTGCTGGGGTGGAAGTTCAAGGAGAGTGGAAGGGGCACAGGCTGCCCTTGTCCATGCATGCAGGGAAGGGGTGAGGAAASCCAGAGCTCAGCTGGAGTTGGCACCAGAGCCCTCCGACATGGAAAGGGCTGGAGTATTATTATTAAATGACTCTTAAATGATCCTTCAGAGACTGGGGGTGAGGGGGTCTGAGCACCCCACCCTTGCTCAGTCTGGGCTATGCCCCATGTGGGGCATCAGCAAACAGCTGTTCTCCAGGATTTGCCAGGAGCTGGTGCAAAAGAGAGGCCATGCAAAGCTGGAATTTTCCCCTCTGACAGGATACAGAGACATGTGTGGGGCTGGTCTGGGATGATGGCCCTGGTGCAGCTTCCCAGTGTGTCTGTGAAACACAGGGAACACCCTGGGCTCTTCTCTCCTGCACCCTCCAGGTCCTGGTGCCTTTCCCAAGAGACCTGCATTTGCCTTGCAAGCACACGGCTCTGTGCTCCCACACTGCCAGTTCACACACAGTAGCTGAATGGCAGTATTTTCACTCTCCCACAACCATGTGTGCTTGTGCCTGGCTCAGGTATTTGATGCACATCTCCCAGGGAAAGGTAGTGGGCAGGGGAGGCTGTTAGAGATAGTGAGGATCCAAAGCAATGGATTTTGAGGCTGGGAGGATTATCTGCACCAGAAGAGTGCCTCAGTGAGGCCAGCATTTATAAACACCATCCAAAGCCACCTCCTCCACCAGCTTTGAGATGCTGCTGGGTGGGAGATGAAGCCACTCTAGGTTTCTAAGCAAGATTTATCTTCTGCAGGTGTGATGTTTCCAACAGAAAAACCATTGCTGCAACAGAGTGCTGCTCCAGAGAAGGTTTCCCAGGAGGACTAGGAAGAGAATTTCATCTTCTAGGTATGTTAAAAATATGAAAATGCCCTCCAGCATCAAAGAGCTACAAGTACCTCCTATGTCAAGACTTCCTCTTTCCAACCATCTCTGCTACTTACTCAGAGGTTGACATCTTCACATAACAGGGACTTTCATTTCTTCAGATTTCCTTCTGTACCAGAGGCTGGATGAGGCAGTCTCCTTCAATCCAAAGTCAGAGATTTTTTTTTCTTTCCAAAAACAACTTGCAGGTGGGGAAGCCCCAAAGGGCAAGCCTGACTTGAAAGGTGGGGGRAGGCAGATAGCTGAGCCTGCCTGAGCCTGACCATCTCCTCCAGTGGTCACCAGCAGCTGTGACATCAGAGAGTGTGACATCACAGCTGGGCAACCAGGTGAGCACATGAGGTGGGGCAGCACAGGCACAACTATCAGAGAAATACTGTGAGAAAAAACCTTTCAAATAGTTAACAAGACTCAAGGACAAGGGGGAGAGAAAAAACAGTACTGCAAAGGATAACCAGCTCTGGCTAAATAACCTTGATGAAACCACAGCRCTTTGAAGAATGCGAGGGGTAGGTAACACAAAAACAGCAGAATAACCCACAAGTGACCTTAGGTTCATTAAGGCTTATTAACATATTAAACTACACACCCCTAAATGAATAATGAGATGGAAATTACATGATAATAGTGTTACCGCCTCTTCTTCACTTCCTATGCTAATTAACAAGAATGTRAAAGCCTAAGCGCAGAGCGATTACCTGAGGTAATGAAACTGTAACCAACAGAAAGATTTGTATAAAGTACTCCCTGAAAAGCGTGTATAAATCAAGACTGAGAGGGGGAGAAGGGGTGCTAGCTTTGTGGATTTACCACCTAGCACCCGTCTCCGCACAGAAATGAAATAAACAGATATCTCGACCCTGTGTGTCTATTGGTTGCTTGCACACCGAGTAACAGAACCCAGATTTTGGGACAACACCAGGAGCCTGCTGGAAGTGCCCAAATGGAGAATTGTTGGGGGAAAGTCCAGCAGGGCCATCTCCCCCAGTCCCCTCCCAGCCCCACACCTCTATTGCCCAGCACCAGCAGGCCCCAAGCTTCTATGATGTTGGCTGCCCCATCCCCCCGGGGAACCTCAGCTCTGTGGAGTGATGCACCAGGGCCCAGCCCAGCCCTGCAGAGAGCAGCCCTGGAGTGCGAGCAAGAGCAGGTGTAAGTGAGGTTGGTAGGACTGTGGGCACCTTCAAACYGGCAGGTGTCCTCATTCCGAGACAGGGGCAGTGGTACTGTCCTGGGGCTGCTTTCCTCCAGGAGCTTCAGCAGGTCTGGTGGAGCTACAGTGACCTGGGACAGAGGGCAGCTGCCCTGCGAGACAGACATGGTGGCCAGCCCCCAACCAGCTTCGATGGTGCAGCTATKGGGATTTGGGGCAGGAAACTTTGCCCCTGCTGGGTGTCGGAGATCCATTTTCAAGCCTTTCCCTGAAGTAGTCTTGGCTGTCTGTAATGGGTGTTTTGCAGCACTGTAATCTTTGTGAAGCCATGAGGTGAATCAGGGAGGCTGCTGAGGAGCTGGCAGAGCCCTGAGGGAGGAAGGGGGAGCTGAGGATTGGAATAGCTGCATGACCAGTGTGTGGGCAGTGGGGTCATGGCTGTCTGTGAAAGCTGTGCCAGAAAATCACCAATGTCAAATCAGTTCTTTGTTAGCAGCTGACAGGCCAGCTGGAGGCACATGGCTCGGCTCTTGGACATGAGGTCATGTCTGCCTGAGAACCGAAAGGCCAGCAGCAGGAAGAAGGCATGGATGTTGATCCTGAGGTCACTTCTGAGTGATCATCTGTTTGGATATCAGGAGACCAGTGGCTGGGAAGGTGCTTGTGAGGTCACTTCTAGCCAAGCAGTTGATGGGATAGGACCGGGCACATGGTTGGGCTATATGCTTTAGAGATCACTTCTGCCTGAGCAGCTGATTGGTCAGCATTTGGCTCRTGGCTGGGGAAGTTCAAGTGAGGGAACTGCTGTCTCTGAGGCTTATAGGCCAGGGACAGGCACATGGCTGCAAAGGTTACTGAGATTATCTCCTTCTGAGTCCCAAATAGGTCAGCAGCAGGCCCCTGGCTGGGAAGTTCCTTGTGAGGTCACTGCAGACAGAGAACCTGGAAGGCCAGCAGCTGGCACCTGGCTGGGAATTGACTCTGAAGTCACTCCTGTCCCAGCAGCATATAGGGCTGCAGCAGGAACCTGTCTGTAAATGTGCCTGTGAGGAACCTTTTGTGTTCGGCAGCAGCATGTTCATGGCAGGGAAAGCTATTCTGAGGCAACTTGTGTCTCTAAATCCATAGGCCATCAGCAGGCACCTGCTAGGGATATGAACTTGTAAGGTCTCATCTATCCGAGCAGCTGGTAGGCCAGGAGGAGGTACTTGGCTTGGATGTTGATGGTGAGGTCACTTCTGGGCTTAGTGAGTGTGTTGTGAAGAGGGTTTGTCAGCTGCAAACAGTGCTTTACAGTAATACAGAGATGCATCTAATAAATCAAGTAGAAGTGGACAATAGTATTCCACGCTATCTGTCACAAATGTCCCTTTTGGAAGGTGTTGGAGGAATGGAAGAGAATGGCAGGTTTGGAGAGCAGGCCTTTGTGTGTTTCAGAGCCCTTGGGGTACCCTAGCTGCTGCTGTGTGTGGTGCTGTGCCCAGGGTGACCCTGCTGCAGAGGTGGGAATTGGCTGGCCACCTTCTGCGAGGCAAGTGTCAGGGGTGCAATAGGTCACAGTGGTGGGGTGTTCTATATTGGGGATGGATGCTGGCTCCATGTCTTGGTTCTCATCACACAGGGAGGTGTCTGGAGAGAGCAGTGTGGTGCATGGAGAGTGCCACCAGGCTGAGGAGCTGGGGAAGACTGCCAGGTGAGGAAGTGACTCAGAAAGCAGTTTATATCATCTTTTTATATCAACTGTTTTCACCCATATAGTTACCAAAGAAACAGTCTTGCCACAGTGGAACACTCAGAGGTGCTCTTTCAAACAGCAGTGACTTAGTCACTATCTTTTAAAATGGGCAAAATAAGGGGAACTTCCAAAGACAAAGTATTTCTTCAGAAAATAATTGGCCTTTAAAATCACTTCTCCTAAATGCATGGTCACTACAAGGAGTGGTGATGCTCAAGCACTTGTCAGTAGGAAATACTTCACAGGTCACAGCTAAGAATCAGCTTGCAAAGCTGGAGCTGTTTTGTGCAGATGCCTTGCAAGCCCCCTCAGAATTACGTCCCTCACCTTTCCACATGCTCTTCTCTTTTCTCTTCTCTTCTCTTCTCTTCTCTTCTCTTCTCTTCTCTTCTCTTCTCTTCTCTTCTCTTCTCTTCTCTTCTCTTCTCTTCTAAGGGACTCATTTCTGACCTGAAAGTCCAGGTGTTCAACTCGGCTGAGCATGTTTTGGGGTGTGTCACAGAGCTGGTTGAGGCCTGCAGGTTTTGAAGCTCCTGCCTGATCAGCCCCTACACAGCCTGGTATTAGCTCACTCGTGGACTTTCCTTCGCAAGTGAACCCTCTTGTGAGATGAAATCTCAAGTGTGGATCTGAGGCTAATTTGGACAAAGGTGCCCCTTGGCAGTGAGGTGTGGATACAGTGAGGATCAGGTTCTTCCAGAGTCATCCAGGGTTGTCCCAGCAGGCCTTGCACAGTTCAGCTCACCCACATATCATCCAACTGCACATTGGAGCGTGCAGAATGAGTCCTTCTTGGTATCATACTATGAAAACCCCTCTGCCTGGTAATAATACATCATGCACTACATTGAGAAGGTTGAGCTGCCAACAGAAGCTTCCAGATAATGTCCATGGTGTCTCTGGGCCATAGAGGCAGTACGCTGAGCTCGAAGGAGACCTAAGTGAGGAGCTGTGCACTACTTGGTGGCAGGTCTGCCCCAGAGGGCTAGTTCTGAGCAGGGTGGACATGAGTCGCACCTATCTGACTGGCCATCATTTTCTGTGCCAGAAAATCCCAAGTGTAAAATCAGCTCTTTGTCAGTAGCTGACAGGCCAGCAGGAGGACATGGCTCGGCTTTTGATGATGAGACCATGTCTGCTGGAGTACCTGATAGGTCAGCTGCAGGAAGAAGGCATGGATGTTGATCGTGATGTCACTTCTGAGTGATTACCTGATTGAATCACATCAGACCTGTGGCTGGGAAGGTGATGTGAAGTCACTTCTAGCAGTTGATGGGGCAGCAGTAAATACGGGGCGAGGCATGGAAAAGAGGCAGCAGTTTGTGCAGCATTGTCTCAGCTTTGCCTTGAACTTCTGGGGTCCATGTTGGACAATGTGGTCTGCTGACCCTTGTGGAACTAGGGGACTAGAGAGTGATTCTGCTAACAGGTAAGGGAGCTGGGCAAAGGCAACTGCAGGAAGCCTTAAGCTCTCCTGGGAGAAGCTCCAGCACTTACCACCCACTCTAGCTGGGTGTAGCTGCTGCTAACAAGCTGTCTAGGTTGCCCCTGACTAGAAGGAGTTGGGGCTTTTGATCCAGGTAGCCCCTGTTCAGAGTGGATTGAGTACCCTGTGAGTCAGTAGTAGGGAGAGGTCTGTATAAGAGCCAGGCCTGGAGTGCAGCTCCCATAGTGCAGCTAACAGAGGCAGTGAGCAGCTGCAGTAGTTTGCGCAGGAGAAGTGCGATTATGTGCAAGAGGACATCTTTCTGTTTCCAATGCTAGTAGTGCCCACTCTCACAAACATGGCTATAACTCACCGTAAAGCATTTTTGCCTGAAGCTGTTGGAATTGCTGCATCAGTTGTGTCAGAAGTTTCAACCCARACAGACCTTCTTACAGCAGATGCTGCCCTACAGGTCTCAAGCTGCAGGGAGTGCTTGGAACCTCTCTAGAAGGCCTGGACTGATGGTCCGCCCTCCTGCAAGAGGTGTGCTGCTGTTGACGATTTGTGTCGTTAAGTCAAGCAGTTGCTGGATGGAGTCAGTAGACTGCAAAGCATCCARGAAAGTGATCAGGAGATAGACAGGGCGTTCTTAGAGGCCATACTGCTCCAGGAGCCCCAGKCCCCTGCAGCAGGGGAGTTGCTGAACGGCTCTGTGCAGAGTGAAATAGTACAGCATAGCACTGAAGAAGAAGGCTGGAAACTAGTTGCTTCTCAAAGAAGAAGAAGAAGGAGAAGAGGAAGAAGAAGAAGAAAGGGCCCTAATCCTCCTGTAGACTTGGAGTTACAGTTGAAGAACAGGTTTAGTGCGCTCCAGGATGAGAAGGACCTGGACCTGACCTCAAGAGAAGCAACTGGCCTGTCAGACCCTGTGCCTTGTGTGACCACTCAGAAGAGGCGACGAGTGGTTGTAGTGGGTGATTCCATGCTGCTGGGGACGGAGGCACCTATCTGATGACCTGATGCCTCCAGGTTTGCTGCCTGCCAGGGGCAAGGATACAGGATGTGTCTGAAAGGCTGCCAAGGCTTGTCCGCTCATCAGACTACTACCCTCTGCTGCTCTTTTATGTGGGTGCTAACGATACAGAGAGCAAGCTGGAAACAATCAAGCAAGACCTCAGGGCTTTGGGTGTGGTGGTAAAGGGTCTGGGAGCGCAGGTGGTCTTCTCATTGGTCCTGCCAATTAGCAGGAGGGATGAGAGGAGAAGTAGACAAATTTTCCAAATTAACAACTGGCTGTACCGCTGGTGTTGGCCACAGGGCTTTGGTTTCTATGATCATGGAACGTTGTTTGAAGATCAGCAACTTGTGGGGAGAGATGGGATTCACCTCACCAAGTGGGGCACGTGTGTCTTTGCCAACAGGTTGGCTAGCCTAGCTTTAAACAAGGTAGGAAGGGGGAAGAGGAGAGCTATAGAGAGAGCGGAGTCAATAAAACACAAGTTGGGTTGGTGGGCCTTCAGCAGTTGCATGCTGCTGGGAATGTGCGTTTGCGACATGGCTATGGGGGACCCCCCCTACAACCTTCCTGGGAAACCTGCATGCATGACCACCTCTCTGAAATGCCCGTACACCAATGCATGCAGCATGGGGAGCAAACAGGTGGAGCTGGAGATCTGTGTGTGATCACAGGGCCACGATCTCATTGCAATCACAAGGTCACAGGGCCATGATCTCACTGCAATCACAGAGACATGGTGGGATAGCTCGCATGACTGGAATGCTGCCATGGATGGATATGTGCTTTTTAGGAAAGACAGGCCAGGGAGGTGAGGTGGTGAAGTTGCTCCTTCTGTGAGAGAGCAACTGGAATGCATCTAGTTCTGCCTATGGGAGAAGGAGGAGGCAGTCAAGAGCTTATAGGTGAAGATCAAAGGGTAGGCTAAAATGGGGGACACTGTTGCGGGTATCAGGCCACCTGACCAGGAAGAGGAAGTCGATAAGCCTTCTACAGACAGCTGGAGGTAGCCTCCCGATCACAGGCCCTGGTTCTCATGGGGGACTTCAACCACCCTCACATCTGCTGGAAAGACAACACAGCTAGGCACAAACAGTCCAGGAGGCTCCTGCAATGAGTTGATGRTAACTTCTTGACACAGATGGTGGAGAAGCCTACGAGGAAGGGTGTCCTGCTAGACCTTGTCCTAACCAACACAGAGGGATTGATTGGAGATGTGAAGGTTGGGGGCAGCCTTGGCTGCACTGACCATGAGATGGTGGAGTTCAGGATCCTGCAGGAAAGAAATAAGGCAACAAGCAGGATTGCAACCCTGGACTTCAGGAGACCAGACTTCAGGCTCTTCAGAGACCTAATTGGTGGAATCTCACGGGTTAAGGCCCTAGAAGGAAGGGGGGGTCTAAGAGAGCTGGTTAGTATTCAAGCATCACTTCATCCAAGCTCAAGAGCGGTGCATCCCAAGGACAAAGAAGTCCAGCAAAGGGGTCAGGAGACCAGCATGGATGAACAAGGAGCTGCTGGCAAAACTCAGAAGAGGAAAGTAAATAGAATGTGGAAGAGGGGACAGGCTACTTGGGAGAATTATAGGAATGCAGCCAGAGTATGTAGATGCGACGAGGAAGGCTAAGTCCCATTTAGAATTGAGTCTKRKAAGGGATGTCAAGGACAACAGGAAGGACTTCCTCAAATATATCAGTAGCAAGAAGAGGACTAGGGAAAATGTGGGCCCACTATTGAATATTGAATGGGGTGAGGGCCCTGGTGACAAAGGCTACAGAGAAGGCAGAATTACTGAATGCCTTCTTGGCTTCAGTCTTCACTGCTAAGGGCAGCCCTCAAGAATCCCGGAGCCTGGATGTGAGGGAKAAAGTCTGGAGAAGGGAAGACTTTCCTTTGGTTGAGGAGGAGAGGTAGAGATCTTCTGGGCAAGCTAGACATCCACAAATCCATGGGCCCGGATGGGATGCACCCACGGTTACTGAGGGAGCTGGCAGATGTTGTTGCCAGGCCGCTCTCCATCATCTTGGAAAGGTCCTGGAAACTACAGAGGTGCCTGAGAACTGGAAGAATGCCAATGTCACTCCAGTCTTCAAAAAGGGGCAAGAAGGAGGACCCAGGCAGCTATAGGCCAGTCAGCCTCTCCTCTATCCCTGGAAAGGTGATAGAGCAGCTCATTCTGGATGTCATCTCCAAGCATATGAAGGAAAACGAGATGATCAGGAGTAGCCAGCATGGATTCCCCAAGGGGAAATCCTGCTTAACCAATCTGATAGCCTTCCATGATGGAATGACTGGGTGGGTAGATGAGGGCAGAGCAGTGGATGTTGTGTACCTTGACTTCAGCAAGGCTTTTGACATTGTCTCMCATAACATCCTCCTAGATAAGMTCAGGAAGTGTTGGTTAGATGAGTGGACAGTGAGGTGGCTTGACAACTGGCTGAAAGGCAGAGCTCAGAGGGTTGTCATCAGTGGCGCAGAGTCTAGTTGGAGGCCTGTGGTTAGTGAGAGCTGGGCCTGTTTAGCCTGGGGAAGAGAAGATTGAGAGGGGATCTTATCAATGTGTATAAGTATCTGAAGGGAGGGTGTCAAGGGGATGGGGGCAAACTCTTTGCAGTTGTCCTGTGATGCAGGATAAGAGGCAATGGGTAGAAACTGAACCACAGGAAGTTCTACCTCAATATGAGGAGGAATTTCTTCACTGTGCTGGTGACAGAGCCCTGGAACAGGTTGCCCAGAGAGGTTGTGGAGTCTCCTTCTCTGGAGATATTCAGARCCTGCCTGGATGCAACCCTGTCTCACCTGCTCTCGGTGACCCTGCTTGAGTAGGGGTGTTGGACTAGATGTTCTCCAGAGGTCCCTTCCAACCTTACTGATTCTATGATTCTTCACTGTGTGTAGGACTTGCCACTTCTCCTTACAAAATGTCATGAGGCTTCTGCTGGCTGAATTCCTCAGTTTTTCAATGTCCCCCTGTGRCRGAGCACAACTACGTCCCCCAATTTCTTTATCTCAGGCTGAAAGTGTGGTGGAGTGCAACTACCTCCCCCCCCCTTTCCTTATCTTGGGCCTCATCTGACAATAAATAACTGACAGTCCCCAGAGCTGACCAGAAGGAACTGGGTTACACTGGTTGCAACTGGTGAGGCCAGAAATGGGCATAAGATCAGCAAAAAGGGGTATATTTTCCTCTACTCAGCATGAGGTCAGCTAGAACTGCACATCTATACACAAAATATTATTTGAACATAAGTCAAACTCCGTGCCCATAAATAGTGCTGCAGCCTACAGCCCATTGAACTCTCCTACATGGCAGCTGGCTGCAGAGTGGTGAATCTCCCTTTGAGTTGGGACACCTCTCAAGGTTACTTCTCGAGGTCAAGAGGTTCCTTATCCATGACAGATCCTTGTTAAGTGGCTAATAGTATGCTGAAACTTTGCAAACTTTGATAAGTTGCATCTTTGATTGTACTTGTAATCCTTTAGATATAAACCATAGACCAAGTCTGAGACTAATATTGGATCCAATTGCACCCAGATTGCTCTGCGGAGGAGTTGGGAAAGCAAAGGGGTTCCACTCTGAACCAAGGGTTTTCTTGATGATTTCATCTGTCCCTCTCCTCTCTGCAATAAGTATTGAATCTTGTGAAACCAGTCTTATTTACCATTAAAATTGGTTAAATCACTGTCTTATATCAGTAAAACTTATCGCTGCATCTCTCTTACAAGTGAAATGCATCTCTGTGGCACCTGAGAAGCCCAGGGTCAAAACTATGGGAGATCCAGGCTGTACAGGGTTGTATAGCCCCCAAGGAGAGCCAGGCTGCTGGGAAGCTGTACCCAAAGGTGTAGCACTGCCCAAGGTGATGCTGGAAAGCCCAAGGAGCAACAGAGGCCCAGAGATGTGAAATGGCTTTCCCCAGGCTCAGCGAGAAGGAAAGCTGGGCAAAAATAATGAGAAAACTTCCCCACATTTGCTACCTGGACTGTATGCTAGGTATGGAGCATGGCAAGGACCAGGGTCCCAGATAATGCCCTCCGGATAACTGGTGTTAAGGGCACCTCTGCTCCTTTCTGAAATATCAGCAATATCTTAAAGCACTGCAGACTGAGAAACCTTGCTGCAGACTTGCAATAACAAAGAGCTTGCTTTGGCGCCTCAAGGGGGAATGCTAGGTCCTCTCCCATATTGTCCTACATTCTGCTTCTACAAAAAGAGCAGCCCACAGTAGAAACCAGTTTTGAGACTCACCAAAGCATCTCAGCCCAAGGCCATGCTCTGTGCTGTTTCATCCCAAACGACTTTGAAAAATGTGAACCCCCCCAAACCAGCCCCCAAATGCCACATTCCTAAACAGGTCTGCCCAGTGCTGAGATCTGTCAGAGCAGGGGCACAGAAGTGACCCCTCCAGGAGCTCATTTGGGTTGTCATCAGTGGAACAGAGCMTAGTTGGAGGCCTATGGTTATTAGAGTTCCCCATGGCTCAGTACTGGGTCCCATCCTGTTCAAATTATTCATCAATGGCCTGGATGAGGGGACAGAGTGCCTCCTCAGCAAGTTTRCTGATGAYAYCAAGCTGGCACGAGTGGCTGACACACTTGAGGGCTGTGSTGCCATTCAGAGAGACCTGCACAGGCTGGAGAGCTGTGCAGAGAGGAACCTCATGAGGTTCAACAAGGGMAAGTGCAGGCTCCTGCACCAAGGGAGGAATAACTCCTTGCACCAGTACAAGCTGGGGGCTGACCTTCTGGAGAGCAACTCTGCAGAGAAGGATCTGGGAGTTCTGGTGGCTGACAAATTGACTATGTCAGCAATGTGCCCTTGTGGGCAGGAAGGCAAATGGTCTCCTGGGGTGCATTAGGAAGACTGTTGCCAGCAGGTCGAGGGAGGTGATACTGCCCCTCTACTCAGCCCGGGCAAGGCCTCATCTGGAGTCCTGTGCCCAGTTCTGGGCTCCTCAGAACAAGAGGGACATGGAGCTACTGGAGAGACTCCGGCATAGTGCTACAAAGATGATCAGAGGGCTGCAGCATCTGCCCTATGAGGAACGGCTGCGAGAGCTGGGCCTGTTTAGCCTGGACAAGAGAAGACTGAGGGGAGATCTTATTAATGTCTACAAATACCTTAAAGAAGGGTGTCAAGGGGATGGGGCCAGTCTTTTCCGTGGTGCTATGCGACAGGACTAGAGGCAAAGGGCACAAAGTGAACCACAGGAAGTTCCGCCTGAATGTGAGGAGAATTTTCTTTCTTGAGAGTGAGAGAGCACTGGAAAAGGTTGCCCAGAGAGGTTGTGGATTCTCCTTCTCYGGAGACATTCCAAGCCCGCCTGGATGCAACCCTGCCTAACACACTCTAGGTGACCCTGCTTGATCAAGGGGGTTGGACTAGGTGATCTCCAGAGATCCCTTCCAACCTCAGCCATTCTGTGATTCTGTGTGGAGGCTATTTTTGGACATTGCCATGCCCTGACATCGCCTCCTGCTCGTCATGTGAGGTTCCAGGAAGGTCTCTGGGAGAGCAGTGTGTTTAGCCTTTGCCCTGGAAATCAGGTGTGAGCTCCCTTCTTAGCCAAGCTTGACTCCAGAGATGTCCACTGACTTTACAAACTGCTCCTACGGAGCATTCTTGTGCTTGATAGGTGCTTAGTTACTGCCAGCCTTTCTGGGCTCTTCTACCCTTCAGAGATGCCTCCCTTGTCCATCCCATGGAAGAGCTCTGTACATCCAAGCTACCCCATCTCACACAGGGCATCGCTCTCCTCATCTTCCCTGGTGGCCTCTCCTGAAGAACTTGCCCACTGCCTGTGAAGGACTCCAGTCATGCGATTGATCCCACCACATCTCAGGGATTCTAACCTTGTGACACTCCTGTGGCAGCTTGTGCATCTCCATTTGCTCCCAGTTGCACACCAGGCTGCATATGCTTGTGTATATCTGGGCTACAGAGCACCTGTACAGAGCTGACTGAAGATTTGTCCCAGGAAACATGTCACCAAGAACCATATGTATGGAAAGGCTTTGACTGCAAGTGGTGACATCATGGTACGGAGAGCAGGTGGCAATGTAATGGTGCAAGTATGTTCCCACTAAGAGAGCAGACCCTACAGTGCCCAAGGCCAGGGAGAAATGGAGCTGTGCTGCACAGTACTGGCAGGGGAGGAATTGGCTGCCTAGGTGTGTCTGCGGCACCTTGGTGCCTGTGACAGACTTGAAACAATCTCTAGGCAGGACAAGGTGCCACTGTAGAAGTCCCTGAGCCCTGAYTGGAAAGTGTAGAGACTCGAGTGGAGACCTTGGTGTGATGTGCCTCCCATTTGTGCAGTACACTTGCATGTAGACAGTAGAGACTGTACCTAAAGGCAGTGGTGGAATTCAGTTGTTTAGGCACACGGGGGAAACCCAGGATGCCCTGAGGCACTTGCCTAGCAAAATCTCCCTAGGAGCATAATTCTCCTGTAGATCTCATACTGTAACTACTAGAGACATGTAGTTTTGCTGAGCACCCCAGGCTTCCAAAATGGCCCTGCCAGCCTATTTCTATGTCATTAAATCAGGTGTCTGCACTGGATTACATGAGCTGTTTGTGTTTGTAACATCGGGATCTTCCTATGTCTGAGCTTCAGAGTGAGTGGAGCACTAGTTGTAGTGGGCATCTACTGTCATGTGAGATGGTCAAGGAAATTCCCCTCCTGGCCCCTAGCTGATGCTCCATCAGGATGTGGGTCTCCCAGTTGCTCCATCAGAGCAAACAGACAGTGCACATGCCTGGGACCACCTCTGACTCTTCCAGTGTCACCAGGTGTTTGCATGTGTGCAGCTGACTCCCACCCTCCATCTATGGTGGTTATAATGGAGCTTAGACAATGTGCACCCATGCAGACATTTTCTGTTGTGCCCACTTCAGTTTTGGCAAGGGGAATCCCACCTCCAATGTGTTGGTGGAGTTTACAGTACGGCACTGAATTCTACTCCAGCCCAGGGCCTTCTAAATGGGCATGCAATGCCCAGATTGTGTCATGCCAAACCTGAAGCACGTCCATGCTTATGTCAAAGAGCTCTCTTCTTGTTTGCTTCTAGGTGTCTCGCCTGCTTAAGACGTGGGAATATGGATATCCAGGGAGGGACGTTTCCACCTCTTGTAGATAACTGTCCTCTGATGAAACAACTGAGAAAGCTGTAAATGGTCACTCCGTGTTGTTTAGAGAGGGACCAAAAGTGATTATTTTGCTTTATCTCYGTGAACATTTCCCAGGAGGAGGGAGCATAAGGGACAGAGAAGGTCATGCCTTCAGCTGGGCCTCTGCTCCTGGGCAGGGCCAGGCTTCGGGGACAGAGGGTGCTGATGGCAAACTGGCAGCACAGCTCTGTGCAGAATTAGATCCTCTGCAAAGAGCAGCCTGCTGCTGCAGACTTGAGATGAGACATGACAGAGAGAAGTGAAAGGCAGTCTGCAGTGGGAGGACAGAGGAGAGCTCCTTGTGGGAGAAATCTTCACAGTCCTTGACAGGGTAAGTCTCTGGCTGCAGGACAATGCTACGGAGGTTCCTGGAAGGGTCTTCTAAACCTATTGCATCTCACAACTCATAGATTTTTTTAAGGATCACTGCTTTATAGGGAAGGGTGGGATGCTTCAGAGCAGAGATCTCCTGCCACATTGCCACAGGAACAGGGCATGCTGCTACTTTCTCCTAAGGATGGCTCTAGGGCTGTGCAGTTATGATATGCACCCAGGTGTGCCCAGGGCTGTGATACACAGCAGTGTCCCTGCACTGCAGGGAAAGGTGAAAAAAGGCTCCTTAAAAGGGAAGGAGGTTTCTTTCCAGGGCTTTTAGTTTCCTCATTTTGACAGGGAGAAAAAAAGGAAAGAGTTTTCTGTTTTAACAAGGACTAGGATACACAGTAGTTCTGTGAGAAAGCTCAGGAAATCCCCTCAACAACCCTACCTCCAACTACAGCAGCACCAGTGTCACCTTTATGGATTGATCAGGGCTTATGTGACCTACTCCTTATGTCCTGCATGCACAGAGATGCCCTTGGACAGTGGCCAGTCCTGAGAGGTTTCTGTAGGGCAGAACTGAGCACACACTGGGTAGACAAGGTCTATGAGCACTGACAGGGAAAGATGTTGCGACCGAGGAAGCTCCAGGCAGCAGGAACAGCTCCAGGCAGTGGAAATGGGCAAGGAATGAGAGTGAACTGCATACAGAATGGTCATGGGAGGATGGATTTGGGCAAGTCATGGTTAGTCCTCYGATGCAGACACTTTCCTTTGAGCAAGCCTCCCATTTCTCCCCTCTCTCTCAGCAGAGCCTCTGTCCTGACAGCCTTGGGTTCTAGGCCATTAGCTGCCTGCTCTGCAGGCAGACCTCCAGCAGAGGAGAGGGACTGCTGCTCCACAAAGGGGCTGAGAGCTACTGCCCTGAAATGTTGCTGTTGGCAAGGTGACATGTCCAGCTGGGAAAGGTGAAGCCTTGCCTGAGTTCCCATGTCTCTCTCTCCTTGCCTCCCTTGGCAGMAGGATCATACTCTTGCTCCTTGTTTCCCCTCCATGATGCTCCTGTTCTTGCTTTTGTGCTTTGTGGGGTTGGGAGTTTTCAGCTGCAGTTCAGACATTGGTGCTGCAAGTCAGGAACAGAGAGGTCTGCTTGGGAGTGAGGTTTCCCCAGTTCCCTGCTAATCTGTGGAGCTCCAGAAGAAGGAGTCTGTGGGGTTGGGAAATGAACTGACTTTCCCTTAAGGAGAGCCCATCTCCTGTCCTRAGAGTCCTTTGAGTGTTTTCCTGTGGTGTCCTGCCAGGCTGTGAGCTGCCCTCTAGAAGGACTCTGCTGTCTCCATAGCATTGCTGTGATATCTTAGAGATCTATGAAGGTGCAGAGATGCTGAGAGTATGGAGATGGTGGTTGGAGGCTGTATATGGTCGGCTGAAAAGAGCCCTGTGTGTCCTTACCTGGAAGGGGGGCGTGGAGAGCTCCATCAGGTGCCTGGATAAAGCAAGGAAAGTTTGGAGACCTGCACTTCGAAATGAGACTCCTCTGCTGTCAGCAGGGGTTTGTTGGTTTTCAAAGTAGCATCACCCACCAGCTCAAAGTTGTGCAAACATAGGACATCTGGGAATGAGGTTAATAGGCAGCTGAGATGTCCCCACTCTGCACAATGTGCCAGTAGATGCTTTCCTCTCAGGCCTCAGTAGAAATGCCAAGGAGTTCTGCTCTTAAAGGGCACTCCCCAGGGGAGACAGGGGCATTGAAAAAAATAAACAATATTAAAGAAACTCCCAAAACACAATTCTGTAGTGCTTAATCTATAGAATTGGGAGTGAAGATGCTGAAAAGCCTTCCACAAGATGAGGGGATTTCATTTGACAGAAATAGTGTGTCAGAGGTAGCCACCTCCATGCGCTTGTACCCCTACCTGTACAGCAGGGCGGACTCTTCTGGAGCCCAAGAGAAGAAGTCCAAGCTGCTCGTGAGAGAGCCAGCACAAACCAGAGCTCGAGCAAGGAAACTGCACAAAGAGCCTCCCAACATAAAAGCAATGAAGGATTTTTAATAAGAAATGAAACATTTTATTAATTTATGTATTTTCCTTTAAAAGTCTCTCCTAACTTGTCACTGTCTTTTCCTCCTTGAACAGTCCTCTATACCCAGTGGGAGCCAATGTGCAACAGCAGCTCTTTCAATGAGTTCCTCCTCCTGGCATTCGCAGACATGGGGGAGCTGCAGCTCTTGCACTTCTCGCTCTTCCTGGGCATCTATCTGGCTGCCCTCATGGGCAATGGTCTCATCATCACAGACGTAGCCTGTGACCACTGCCTCCACACCCCCATGTACTTCTTCCTCCTCAGCCTCTCTATTCTCGATATTGGCTCCATCTCCACCACTGTCCCCAATTCCATGGCCAATGCTCTGTGGGACACCAGGACCATTTACTACTCACGATGTGCTGCTCAGGTCTTTTTCTTCTTTTTCTTATGTTCTGCAGAGTATTATCGTCTCACAGTCATGCCCTATGACTGCTACACTGCCATCTGCAGACGCCTGCACTACAGTACACTCATGGACAGCAGAGCCTGTGTCAGAATGGTAGCATCTGCTTGGGTCAGTGGTTTTCTCAATGCTCTCCTGCACACTGCCAACACATTTTCCATACCCCTCTGCCAAGGCAACACAGTGGACCATTCCTCTGTGAAATCCCTCAGATCCTCAAACTCTCCTGCTCAGACTCCTGCTTCAGGGAAAATGGGCTCATTGTAGTTAGTGCCTGTTTATTCTTTGGGTGTTTTGTTTTCATTGTGCTGTCCTACGTGCAGATCTTCATAGTTGTGCTGAGGATCCCCTCTGAGTAGGGCTGGCACAAGGCCTTTTCCATGCACCTCCCGCACCTGGCTGTGGTCTCCCTGTTTATCAGCCCCTCATTTTTTTGCTTACCTGAAGCCCCCCTTCCAGCTCCTCTCCATCTCCGGATCTGGTGGTGGCTGTTCTGTACTTGGCGGTTCCTCCAGCAGTGAACCCCCTCATCTACAGCATGAGGAACAAGGAGCTCAAGGATGCACTGAAGAAATTGATCCAATGGGTAGATGGTCAGCACCAATAGCTATCCCATGTGAATTCACTCACTATGATATCTAGAATCAAGGCTGTGTGTTGTACATTTATTTCTTTCTTACCTTTTCTTGTGGGTCCATGGTAAAAAATAGACACAAAAATATCAATTTCATGTCATGTCTCCTCATTAATCTTTCATTTGAATCTGACAYTATGGTGAAGCAGGAAGCCAGGCTCGCCCTTTCATCTGCAGAGCCCGAGTGTGAGCACCTTTGGATGCCCCCTGTGCCATGTGGAGTTTTCCTTTGCAGAGTTTCTTTCAGCACCAACACCAGGGGAGTTCTGGAGCACAGTCAGGCTCCGATGTGTACAGGCAGGGTAAGACCACGGGTCTTGTGTCCATTAGGAGAGCTCAGCTCCCCGGCCACAGTAACGGTATGATTTCACACCTTGCTTCTGCAAGGGTCGCAGCCAGCTGTCACCATGGACTCCAACACTGCAAGTGGAGAGGGACTGGAGGGGAGGGGAGTCAGGCAGCAGCTTATGCAGCCAGACTCTGGACTTCTCAGGACTCTTCCACCACTGCCACAGCAGGCATATCCTGGCTATAGTCTTCCTATGGAGGCTGCAGCTTTCCTGGAGACATAGCCCTTCACAGCAGCAGGAATTTCGCTTTTCTAGATTTGTTCTCTTCATTTCCATACTGTCCTTCTGTGCTCTACTCTGTGGATATGGCCCATGAATTCTCATAACCTGGTGGTGGTAGGATTGTGATTCTATGTTCATGTGTCCTGTGAGCACAGGCAGGACCAGACAATGGGCACCCTTACACCAGACTTAATCTCCAGAATAACATTTCCTATAATAAAAGGGGATCTCCCCTGTGATGTCCCTCAAGTCTGGCCATTCTTCAGAACGTGGAGTCAAAAATATGCCCAAAGAATTGCACAATAAAAGGGCCTGTTGTTCTGCTTGTCAACTCCGTGGGATCCGAGGGAGAAGCTTAGTGTCTCTGCATGATCTGTTAGGGACTGAGGGCTTGATACAGGGTTCATCTGTCAGTGACCAGTGCCAGTGGAGATGGGGAATGATCTCTGAATTACTTGTCCAGGGCTGTCCCAGAGGTGACAGTGCTGACAACACATGCTCATCCCTCTGGAGTGGAATCTGAGTCCCAGGAGAGCTCAGGGGATCTCCAGAGATGGCATGTGCGGAGTGGTCAGTGAGCGGAGCCTCACAAAGTGAGGGACAGTCCACAGTGGAGTAATCAGAAAGTAAAACCCTAAATCCAGGTATGCATGGGGAAATGAGGGCTCTATAATCCCCAAAGCAGCAGTGGAGACTGAGGAGGTCCTGGGAAGGGTCACTGGAGAGTGATTCCTGCACTCTCAGTGAAACACCACAGGCTGGATCTGGTGCACTCCTAAACACATCTCCTGGCACTTCAAATGCCCTGCAATCACTCTGAGCACCATCCAGGAGCATGGAGAGGTGCCAGCAGCACGATCATCTTCTCCTGTGGTCACCAACACCAACGACATTAGAGACCCCAACAAGCCTTCCAGCTTAGAATCAGGCACAGAACATGAAGAGGAGGCAGCTGCCTGGCAGGTAGCAGAGCAGCAGCTCACCCAACCAAATACAGCCAATTTGCAAGGGACCACCACTACTCACGATTGTAAAGCATCAGAGCTGCAGGATGTGCAGGGGTTTTGCAGGCAGCACCCCCATGAACAGTTGTTAGAGTGGTTTTTAAGGCTGTGAGATTACGGAGCAAAAGCAGCTTATTTTGGTAAAGAGGAGCTCAGTAGCATGGGGCCTACACCTCAAGATCCCACACTCTGCAACACCCTCCACATCCTGCAACAGCAAATCTGAGGTAGTCTCTTTCTTTCAATGTTGAAAAAGTCCCAGAGAAGCCAAACAAATCCCTGCTTGCAGGAACTCGGTGACGAATCCATTCAGTGGACTACAGGTACCCTGCTGGACCCATGGCAGTGAGAGCCCAGCACAACCTGGGGTTAGTTCAGGCCTCCCTGGAGAGGCTCAGCCCTCCAGGGAACAGCCTTGCAAGGCCAGCACGTTTGTGCCCATTGTCTTCAGAGACAGAAGCATCGTCCCAGGCCATTTCACAGCCCTGTTGCTGCTGCTCAGCTGCTCAGGCTGAAGTGGCCTCACAGCTGCTCTGCTGATGCTGTTCCTGCTGCTGGTCTATCTGGTACTCGGGCAGCAGTGACCTCATGGTCTGCACTGAGGCCATGAACCTGCTTCTGGCCTGTCAGCATCAGATGCTGAGGGGACTTTACAGGAACCTACAGCAACCAAGAGCCTCCTGCTGGCACATCAGCTGCAGAGCAGGAAGTGACCTCACAATCAGCATCAGAGCCATGTCCCTGCTTGTGGCCTATCAGGTACTCAGGCAGCAATAACCTCATAATAACCATATAAGTTATGTGCCTGTTTCTAGCCTATCACCACCAGAGACTGAGGTGACATCACAAGAACCTGCAAGAGCCTCCTGCTGGCCTATCAGGTACTGAGGCGGAAGTGACCTCACAATCAGAATCGAAACCATGTGCCCACTGCTGGCCTATCAGCACTGAGGCAGAAGCAGCCGCAGAAGCACAAACTTCAGTCCTCTCTCTGCTTCTCACRTATCAAGTGCTGATGGAAAAAACAATCTCAAAATCAGTATCGAAGCCATAAGCCTGTTCCTGGCCTCTGAGTAGCAGATACAGAGGAAACCAAAAGATTTTTCATGAACCAAGAGTCTGCTGTAGCCCATCAGCCTCAGAGAGGAGTGACCTCACAAGCACAAACCCCAGCAATGTCTTTGCTGCTGGTCTGTGTTCTCACACAGCAGTGACCCTGTCACTGGCTCTCAGGAACACAGAGAAGTTTGTTCTCTGAGACTGGTTTGCTTCTGCAGGGGCTTTTCAGGACCTGGAAGAGGGCCTAGGAGGTAGCAGGTCGCTGGCCCCAGGCACGTGTCAGCACCTTCACTCCACAAGCCAAGGGACCTGTCTTTCCTTCCCTCAGTCCTCTGAATGGCCAGCTGCTCTCCAACAAAGTAACAAGAGCCTGAAGTCTCCTTGCCCACCAGCAGGGCATGCTCCCATATGCACTGCTGCCTGCTTGTCCACAAAGGTCCAGGCCAGGRAGTGTGTGCAGGGGGTTATGACAACACCAGGCAGTGCAGTGCCATGAGAATCCCACCAGGTCTGTTCTTCCAGCACTTCCTCAAACTACATGCTTGGGAGGAACAGGAAGGCTTGAGTCCCATCTATGCCAATCCAGCCAGGTGCAGAGAACACCTTGAGTGCTTATGGGAGTCTATCAGGAGCATGCCATCACATGMTGCTGGTCAGGGAAGGAGCAGCCTTGCAGAGATAAAGTAAATCCACCCATATGTGGACATTTTTATCTGTAGGAATCCTAGCCTGAACTCCCCCTCTTTTGATTCATTYCTACTTTCTTCCTCCCATCTGAGCTCCATCCCTGCACATGGTCTCATGGCCCTGCCGTGTAGCCACCGCGCAGAGCAGGGTGCGTTCAGGGCTGGGGAAATGTCCCCCTGGCACAGTCTCCATAACAGCCCTTGGTGACCCATTCACCCGCATCCCTTCTGCTTTGCCAGCCTGCTCCAGTACCGGGCCCTTGCCCAGCCAAGGCTGTGTCCCACTTTGGAGGGTGGCTGTTCCCCTCGATAAAGGCATCAAGTCCAGCAGAACAGAGATGGCCATGCAGCAAAATCCACCTAGAAACTTGGGGTGTGTAGCCAGGGCTGGAAATGGCCAGTGTGAGAGGTCGGGCTGTGACAAATGCCTGGGGGCCCCATGCCATGGTCAGTCCATGCAACCAAGGGCACAGACTGATCTCCTGTCTTCTGCACTAGGCCTGTCCTGGTTCCCCTCTGTGAGACCTGGCTCTGCTTCACAACTGCTGTGGTGTGTGTCCTCACCCTGCCCATTCACACAGAAGAGTTGACATTGGTGTTTTCCTTTCCAGCCCAGCCCAGCCCAACCCTCCTCAGTTCTCCCAACGTCCCCTGCCATCCCCCCAGCCCACCCAACAGAGCAATCCAGGATGGAGGTGGCCCACAGCAGTGTCTGCTGTGGGGGGCTGCAGAGCTCTGGGCACTCACTCCAAAGCCACACCCCACAACAGGCACAGCAGCTCCAGGGGGCAGATGTGTGTCAGCTTCCCCATCAACCTCCAAGATGAGACTGGCCATAGTGGCACAAGGAGGCAGAGCACAGTGATGCTCTATGTCTCTTGTTCTGGTGTCCAGGAGATACCCTACCTCCAGGCAGCCTGCAGCCCCTTCTTCTCTGTCTCCACAAGAGCACAAGTGTCCCAGCCCTGGGGCTGTTCTGACAGCTCCTGCTGCCCCAGAGACACAGCAGCCTGCCCTTACTGTGCTACATAGAAACAGATTTCTCTTTCTCATTTATTCCTCCTTGCCAGCATGTAACTGCTCCTTTGTTCTTCTCCAGGAATGTCCCTGCTCCCTGGGGAGTCTTTCCCCAAGTGCATGTGTCAATACTGGCCTGTTTGACCATTCTAGACCCTGCCCTGTTCTCCCCACAGGGCCTCAGGCTGGTGGTGCTACTCTGCAGAGCAATTCAGTTGTGAGGCCCCAGGGCCATGGGGTGACTCTGCACTGGTCATGGTGGTCTGAGTGGGAAGCAGACACAGCTGGATGTATGACATGGCACTTGACAACCCCCCACCAAAGTGTCTGTGGCAGTTTAGGATGTTCTGAGCAATCACAGGGCATTCCAATGCCTCAGGCTCTCTTCAGGGGTGTCCCTAGATCCCAGCTCATGGTTTTTGATTGAAGGTGGTATGAACAACTCCTCAGGCACCGTCCTCTGAGACTGCTAGGTCCCCACTACCTCTTGTCAGATTGCAGAGCTCTCACTAGCCAGGACATTCATTGGTTTTGCCCTTTACCTTTGGATCACTCCACTTGACTTTGTGAAGTTCCTATCACCTTGAGGCAAATGGTGCATTTGGAAGTGCCCTGTGCTTTTCTTGGTGCTCCATATTTTGAGAATGACAGACATCAGTCTCCAGCCCTGTCATATGGGAGATACTGCTTGACCATTCACCACCTGCTGGAGCACTGGGCACCCACAAGCGAGAACTGAATCCAGCCCTCATTCCCTAACACATCACCTGGGAGCTCATCAACTTGAGCCCAAGGAGATCCTGGAAAAACTGTTAACAGAGTCTCTCAGCATGAAAGTCCTTGAGCGTGTTCTTGGCTCCAGGGTTAAAAGGAGAGCCCAACTTTCAGGCATTGCACTGAGGAAATCCCCTTTTATTAGAGAGAGGCCAGCTATGACAGTGACAGACACATTCAGAGAAGGCCTCTGGCTCAGACAGACTGAGGTCATGCCTTTGGAGAAGTGGGATAAATTCAAACATACTTATAAAAGCGTGTCTATCACAAGGAGAATGCCCAGAGCACAACAATTGTCTGAGATAAATCAGAAACCACTTGTGAAGAGGGATGGGCATCTTATCGCTGCTGAACTAGGACCAGCTGAATCAGTTTCCTCAGGGCATCCTTGAGMTCCTTGTTCCTCATGCTGCAGATGACAGGGTTCACTACTGGAGAAATTACCACATACAGAACAGCCACCATCATATCCAAAGCTGGGGAGGAGAGGGACGGGAGCCTCAGATAGGCCAAAAAAATATGTGTTGACACACAGGAAGACCATGACTAGGTGTGGGAGGCACATGGAAAAGGCTTTATGCTGGCCCTGCTCAGAGGGGATCCTCAGCACAACTGTGAGAATCTGCACGTAGGACAGCACAATGGAAACAAAACACCCTAAGGCTAAACAAGCACCAACCACAAGAAGCCTGACTTCCCTGAGGTAGGAGTGTGAGCAGGAGAGCTTGAGGATGTGGGGAATCTCACAGAAGAACTGGTCCACTGTGTTGCCTTGGCAGAAGAGTAGTGAAAATGTGTTGGCAGCATGCAGGAGAGCATTGAGAAAGCCACTGGCCCAAGCAGATGCTACCATTTTGACATAGGCTCTGCTGTCCATGAGGGTCCTGTASTGCAGGGGTCTGCAGATGGCAACATAGCGGTCATAGGCCATGACAGTGAGGAGAAGAATACTCTCATTCTAACAAGAAGACAAATAGAAAGACTTGAGCAGCACATCCTGAGTAGGAAATGGCCCTGGTGTCCATCAGAGAATTGGCCATGGATTTGGCGACAGTGGAGTATACATAGTCAAGGTCGAGGAGGGAGAGGTTGAGGAGGARGAAGTACATGGGGGTGCGGAGGCAGTGGTCACAGCCTATGGCTGTGATGATGAGGCTGTTGCCCAGGAGGGCAGCCAGGTAGATGCCCAGGAAGAGCGAGAAGTGCAAGAGCTGCAGGTCCCATGTGTCTGCAAATGCCAGGAGGAGGAACTCATTAAGGGAATTGCTGTTGCACATTTGCTCTGTCTTGGTTCAGGGCACYGTCCAAGGAGGAAAARGCAYTGACAKGTTAGAACAGGCTTTTCTCAGCAAAACCTACTCCACTCCTCAAAGCATCCCCCACATTGCCTCCCTCCTTTACCTTGTTCCACTCCTTTCCTGACCTCTGGCTTATGCTGAGGATGCCCTGCAGTGCAGGAGCCTATGCCCAGAGGCTCCAGAGGATTCATCCCTGCTCCTGAAGGGTTTATAAATGGAGGTGTCAGACTTCCCTGTGTATTTAGTGGGGATACCTGGKGATGGGCGCCCTGACGTTCATACAGGGGATTTTGTCTGGTGACCCAGGGGGAATATTCTCTTTTTATCCTTATGAGAGACAAACACAGCACTCATGGCAGTTGTGTCTGAAAGAGGAGATCCTTCTGAGGGGTTCATCTCTCCAGATTTTGCCCTCTTGAACTGGGGTGCCCRTATCAGGATCAATCACACCAGCTTCCATTCTRCCAWGGGAAAGAAACAGTGCAGCGAAGGCAGGGGTTGACCCAATCCTTCTTAAACATGTCTTTCCAACTGAGAAGGACCCTGCCCTCACATCAGTCTACCATCTGCAATTTTACTCCAGGCAATGTAGTGGGAGTGGAATGTTACTGCCTTAACTGCAGCTGAACCCCCTCCTTAGCCCCAGAGAGCAGGAGAAGAAAACTAGACCAGCACAGAGAGGTGAGGAAACATGGAGTAGTTGCTCTATTGCTCCTGCCACAGGGAAAGCAAGGAGTGAGAAACAGACAGGCGCTCAGGAAATCCTTCCCCTCACCCAGCTGTGCACACTACCTCCCAGGTGTCAACTTCACAAGACAGTCACTCTCAGCTCCTTTGCCACACAGTGGGAAATGGGCACRTTGSAGACAAGATGCCTTTTTCCTCTGCTGAAGCTTGGGCTGCAGAGGAGGCTTGTGCCCTTGAGGCCTTGAGGACTGGGGGTCTGCTGGGTGGGAGAGGAGACCCAGCAGGGCTTCCTTAGGGATTGATATCTGCATTGAAGAGGATGACAGAGAGGTCTCTGAATTCCCCCTTCCACAGCATTTATGGTTCTAGTTTCCTCTCCTTCACTGATCAGATCTTCACTGCTCGGAGCTTTTCCTCCTGGGAGCTGTTTCTCTCTGCCCTATCTCTTCCCTGTCAACACTCTGCAAACAGCAGGAAAATGAAAGCACTGACTCAGGAGAGCCCCTGATCCTTAAGGTAACCTCTGTCCCTGCCCTGATTGTCCTCCAGGAAAGGTCCCTCAGAAATATCCTGGGGGAGAAATGGAGCTGAGAGTAGCCCTGATGCACGCAGCACCCTCTCAACAAGAGAATGAATCTACTCTGCTGGGGACTGCTTCTTCCAGCAAGAAATTCTCTCCACAGTAAAGAGGGCACCTCCCCAGGCAGGCTGAGTACAGACCCTTGCTGGCAGCACAGTCACTGCCCCAGGCACACAACACCCTGGGACACAGGGACACTGCTCTGAATTAGAGCCCTGGGCAGACATGGGTACACTCTCTGGCTCACACCCCTGCAGTGTCCTGTAATGCTCTGTCCCTCTCACCACATATAGCAATGAATCCTTGCCCTAAAGCACCACTTACTCCAAACAGGAGAAGCTGGGAGAGCCACCMTGACAGACTCTTTCAGCTGGGGAAGGTGCCAGCTGCAGGAGAACCTGCCAAAAACCACAGCAGCAATGTGACCCTGCAGCCAGAGACTTACTGTGTCAGGTGCTGTGAAGGTTCCTCTCTGCAGGGAGCTCTCAGCCATGCTCCGATTCCCAATTATCTTTAACTTTTCAGTCATTCATCTCATCCTGGCCATAAGTCTTGTTGCTCTTTTAAGAGGAGCTGTTCCTGGAGAGAGCTGTCTTTCTGCAGCACTTGACAGGCTGCCATGGGCTACCATTGTTGCAGGAGCCAGGCACAGCTCAGAGGCAGAGTCGCAGCTGAAAGCATGACTGTCTCTGTCCCCTGTGCACCCTTGAGATGTCTTCAGGACTCCAGGATTGACAGCTCCTGAATGGCAGCAGGGTCAACCTTGGGAAATGGACTAAAATAATCACCAATGGTCCCTCTCTAAAGAGTGGAGAGAGACTGAGTCCAGCCTTGCAGTTGGTCTCATCAGAGGACGGTTATCTAAGAGAGGTGAAAACTTTCCACTCCAGAAGGCCCTGCTCCCATCTCATAAGAAGACAGGACAGATAGATAGGGATAAGAAGGGAGTTCATATACTTGTGCTTCAGGGACTGATTTGGAGGAGTTCATCAATATGTCTAATGTCCATTGAAAAGCTCTTGTGATGGAGTGGGATTCAATTCCTTCCTGTGCACTCCACAAGCTCCTGTGAGGTGGGATTCCCCTTGCCCAAATTTTGAGGTGCTCAAAATGGGTGTCTGCATGGGAGCTTCTTGTCGAAGCTCCCATTGGAATCAACGTCAGGGAGCGTGAGAGGCAGCTGTTCACACACAAACACCCGGTGGCATTGAAAGAGACAGAGGTGGTCCAAGATATATGTCTGTKTCTGCTTGATCTTACGGAGCAACTGGGAGACCCACCTCTTTTGAGAGCATCAGCGGAGGGCCAAGTGTAGAATCTCCTTGGCCATCTGCAATGACACTTGCTGCCTACTACTGCAAGAGCTCCACTCATTCTGAAGCCAAGACACACGGATCCTGTTGGCATTTCCAACAGCTCCTGTGATTCAATGCTCACACTTGGTTTAATGCAATAACAAGAGGCCTGYAGGACCATTTCAGATGCATGGGGTGTGCAGCACAACCACCATGTCTCTAACAGGTACATGCCCTTCTAGAGTGGTTTCTAGGCAAACACCTCAGGGCATCTTGGATTTCCTACCTGTTCCCAGATAACAAATTCTCACCAGGGCCTTCAGGCAAAGTCCATCTCTTCTACATCCAAGCATGCTGCAAAAATGGAAGGGACATCACACCAAGCTCTGCACATATGCTACACTGCCCAGTTATTCTCCTGTCTCCAAACCATTTCTGATTGGCATGAACAAGGACTGTGCTTATGATGCAGTGTTCTAGTTAGATTCCCAGGGGACAAACATCTGGTTGGGCAAGCCAGCACAAACACACACACACACACACACACACACACACACACACACACAAACACTCTTCAGTAGCAAGCAGTTTATTAGTAGATAMTTACAAACAGACTGACCTGATGGTAATCTCGAGAAGGACCACCTCAATGCTTGTCCCGATTGTCTGCATGATGAGAGAGAGAGTCGGCAGGCACAATCTTTTCRGGCATCCCCGAGGAGAAAACGTGGTCCTCTGTTGTGAAGCAGCCTCCCTCTCCTTCAGAAAAATTCTGGTGTTTATGATTATTTGCGGTAGGCAGGAGTCCCAGCACGTGGGGACTAAGTGCAGGGAGTCTAGCCCAACTCCGCCCTGGTTGCGTAACCAGGCTATGATACTGCGCATGTGTGCAGACTTATTTCGGGGGCCACCTTTGCCTTTGAGGGTCGCTATTTCATTACTCTTCAACTTCTGACCTTCATGTTGACTGCTTCTCATGGTKATTCTGTGGCTGGAAGCCACTATATGTAACCAACCGTTGTTCTTTCTCACAGATTTCCAAGACCTTGTGAGTTACTTRTTTGTATTCCACTTAAAACAGTGGTATTATTCTAGGCACTAAAAAGTTACAACATGGACCATTCCCACCAAGTATCATGTATTACGGATACATGCAGCCAACATGTGCCTGCACTGCAGGCTGTTCTGGGCCTGCAACTTTCTCAGTGGCACCTTGAGATCTGGTCACTTCCATTACTGGCCAAAGGTACTGCAGAGTCCCCTTGGGCACAGAACATTTCTTCTACCATGACTGCATGGTCCAGCTCTGTTTCTCTGTGGCCTTGGTACTGCAGAGTTTGCTCTGTTAGTGGGTGTCTCATGTCATTATTACATAAGCATCTGCTATTTACATGAGCACATATCTGCTCTGAAGCAGGGTCTTTGCATACACAGTGTTCTTAGCTCTTGGGACCAGGTTTCATAGTGACAAGTCTGTGCTCAGTCTTGCTGCTACAGCTGAGGTTCTACAGCCCARTTATACACAAATGCACAAAGCCTGGGACACAAAGAGGAGGAAGCAGAGTTGTACAAGCTGCCATAGAATGGCTACATTTTTAAGTGACCTGAGGAAATCTGTGGATCATAGTGCCTGACTGTCACRGGGGGACATTAATCTCCCTGACTTTCACTGGGATGGCAGTGCAGCAGGGCACAAATAGTGCAGCAGGATTCTGGAGGGTGTGGAGGACAACTTTCTGGCACAGTTAAGCCAGATAGGTCAACAAGAGTGATGCTTTCCTGGACCTGGAACCAGCAAAGAAGGAAGGACTCATCAGGGATGTGATAATCAGTGCCAGTCTTGCCTGCAGTGGCCATGAGATGGTGGAATTCCAGATTCAGAGGGGAGTGAGAAGAGTAGTAGCAGAGTCCAGACTCAATGTTAGAGGATCAGACCTGGGCCTAGTGGGGGGACTGTTAGTGGAACCCCATAGGAAACAGCTCTGAAGGGCAAAGGAGCTCAGAATATTTGACAGGCCTTAAAGAACACAATCCTCCAAGCTCAAGAATGGCCTGTATTAATACCCATGGGAACAAACATATCTCAGAAAACAGGCTTGGCTAAACAGGGCTGTACTGAACAACAACACAACAGGTTGTACTGARCAACAGGGGAAGCAGGGAGAGGCTGCAAAGGAGGAATTTAGAAGTGTTGTCCAGGGAAGTAGGGAAGTGGTTAGGAAAGCCAAAGTTCCTCTAAGATTGATGCTTGCAAGGGATATCAAGGGCACAGAGATCATTTGCTATTGCTTCATTAACAGTAAAAGCATAAACAAGGAAAATGAGGGCCCATGGCAGAATGGGGCAGCAATACAGTAAAAGCAGATGGAGACAGGTCCTGACTCCTGAGAAGAAAAACAACCAGAACTGCCTAAGGGTCAAGCCAGGAATTCTTTGCAAAAACACAAGTCTATGCATTGGATGTTCTGCAGCCGAGGATGCTGAGAGAGCTGGCCACTGTATTGCAAGGCCACTTTCTATCATCTTTGAAAGCTGTGGAGACTTGAGGAGGTTCCAAAGACTGGAGAAAGGCAAATGTTGCACCTATTTAACAAAAAGGTTATAGGAACAACCTGAGGAACTATAGGCTCCTCATCCTCCCTTTGACCAGGTGAGTGTCATGGAGTGAGTCGTCTCCTATCACTATACAGGTCCATGACGGAGAAGAAGGTGATGGGGAACAGTCCGTATTGGTTTACCAAGGGTAAATTATGCCTCAACAACAGCATGGCCTTTTATGTTAAAAGAACTGTATTGGTAGATAATCAGAGAGCAGTGAACGTGAGTTAACTCGAGCTTTGGAACTCTTCTGACACTTTCTCCCACAGTGACTTGCACACCAATTAGGATTTCATGGTCTGAATGGGTAGACAACCAAATGGCCACATAACTGGTTGGATGATGTGACGCAGAAGCTAGTGGTGAGTGGACTTCCTGGAGGGCTGAAGAGTAATTCAGTACCATAGGTTCCTTCTAGGGACCTGTCCTGCTTAACACATTTATGAATGACCTGGAGGGGGCAACTTTCATCATGTTTGTAGATGACCCCAACCTGAGTAGGGAGCAGCCTTATGCTTGAGAACTGTATTGGTGAACYRTCAGAGAGAAGTGAACATGGGTTAACTTGAGCTTAGGAAGGCTTCTGACACTTTCTCCCACAGCAGACTTGCCCGCCAATTAGGACTTCATGGTCTGAATGAGCAGACAGCAAAATGGCCACATAGTTGGATGATGAGGTTCAGAAGATACTGGTGAAAGGACACTAGAAAGGACACTACTCTTCCTGAAGAGTTTTAGACTAATGGAGTATCAGACGCTCCTTCCTGGGATCTGTCCTGCTTTAAATCTTCATGAAGGGTCTGGAAAGGGTAACTTTTATTACATTTGTAGATGACCCCAACCTGAGTGGGGAGCAGTTTTATACTTGAGGGCTGCCACTGAGAGGACCCTAGACAGGCAAGAGGAAAGGGCTGCCAGGAATCTCATGAAATTCAGCAGAGACAAGGGCCATGTCCCTGCACCTGGGATAGACTAAAATCCTGCAGAGATATAGGCTGAGGACTGAGTGTCCGTGCAGCAGCACTGCAGAAAAGGATCCAAGGATTTTGGCAGACAGAAGGCAAAATATGAGACAGCGGTGTGCCTAGGCAGCAGAGAAGACCGACAGCAGCCTGGGCTGTATGAATAGGAGCATGGCCAGGAGGTCAAGGGAAGTGATCCCCCTCTGCTCAGCACTTGTTGGACAACATGTACAGTACAACATGTGCACCCGGTTTTGGGCCCCCCAGAACAAGGACCTCCCTGTACGAAGGGGTCATCAAGAAGACAAAGCCAGGCTCTTCATAATGGTGCCTAGCAGGATGAAAAAAAGATAACAGCTATAGAATGAAACCTATAGGAGAACCAGGCTAGAGAAAAGCACAGGCTTTTGAGCTGAGAGGACAGTCAAGAATTAGGATATGTTGCTCAGAGAAGCTGTGCCATCTCCATCCTTGGAGTCTTTAAGCCCTCAGCAACCTGGTCTGACGAACCTGGTCTGACCCTGCACTGAGCACAACGCTRGGCTAGAGTCTTCCTGAGGTCCTATGCATCCTGATATTTTGAGATTCCTTCCTCTCCAGCTCTACGMTTGTTGATGTTAGGGAAAGCACTCAGGTCTCCTGACCATGGAAGGAAGTCAGACAGCAGCAGGATCACATCAACAAGCTTTCCCATCCTGCTCTAATTAGAGATGTTCCAACACATGGCTGCTTGGCAGCTGCTCCTGAACAGCCTTGAACGCTCCCTTGCTTCACCTTTTATTGTGTTTTTCTCTCCACTACCTTTTCCAGGTTCTATCCACTTATTATTCTTCAACTCTCCCATACAAAGAGCCTACTTCTGTTTATCCTTGCATCATAGACCCTGGTTGTGCTTGCTTGGTACCCTCATTTGGCATTTTTGAGATGGTTGCCATGGTAATTGCTACCTAGGTCAGCAATTCCATTAAACTAGTAACTCCTTTTACAAACTTGAAGTGACCAGCAATTCCTCATGCTGTTCTCTTGTTAGAGGCACCACAAGTCAGAGGGAGCCGTCAACACACACACACATTCACATCTGACACAACAGAAATTCTGTCCAAGGACTGTGAGAAATGGAGGGATTCAGCCAGCACAAACCTCATAATGTTTTACAAAGAGGAGTAGCAAGTTCTGCATGTAGCAAAAAAAAGAAAAAAAAAATCTTGTASCTCTTATGGGATGCCATGCAAGCCAGTGGTGAATGTTTCTTTAGAATAAGACCAAATGCCTACAGGGTTGCATTAGGATAAGCGCGGCCACCTGCCAAGGGGAGTTATTATCCCCTTTGACTCTGCACGAGTGTGTCCCATTCTGGGGCTCCCAGGAATTGTTGTTGGTAGTGGGAAGGAGCACAGGAATGGGAAACAGCTACAAACTGCTGCTTGAGAAGTTCAGACTGGACATTAGGATGAAGAAATATCACCCAAAGGGTAGTGCTGTGGTGCAAAAGATCACCCAGAGGAAGTCTGTGATCAGCCCATGCTTCTGTGTTTCAAGGAACAATCAACAAGGACAGAGAGACATCAGTAAAGGTGGGGAGATCCTGGAGTGAGAGCAAGGTGGGGAAGCAGGTTGGGTGTCTATAGTCTCCAACGACCCAGGCACAGGTGTGGTATAGCACAGAATGGCCTGTGGGAAGATGGCTGAGGGCACTGGCAAGGCTGAAGGGCCCTGACAGAACTGAGGTCTTCATCTCCTTGGCTATGGCTGTTCTCTTTGCCASTGAGCCTGACTAGGAGACACCAGGGGCTCGTTGCCTCCTGGCATTCCAGGAGGCAATGGAGGAGTCGTTATCGTCCTGCACTTAGTATTGCACGCCCCCACCTGCATGCTGCCCCCAGAAAGAGTCCCAGGCAAGACAAAAGGGAGTGGATCTCCCTTTCCAGGGATTTGGTGTCCATCATTGGCCATTTTGCTTGATAAAACATATCAAGGGTTTATTTGGCCTCACAGCCATCTGCACATTTTCTTTACCTGCCTGTAATCCTTGAGTACAATTTTCTGCCTGAATCAACCCCCAGGGAGTCTTGGTGGATAATGATCCTTAGTGGGACCCCTTAAYACTTGACAAACCTTGGACTTTGCTTCTGACTTCTACTGCTGGAATATTTTCTTCAGTCTCCTCTCAGGAGCTGAGGTTGGTGGACTCAGCACCAAATGCACCACAGGGCTCTTTAAAATGCAAAAAGCCCTGATGAACCATGTCTTTCCCTATATTTTTCTTCAAGGCCTGTAGGCTAATTGGAGAAGCTTTGAGAATGTAGCAGAAAGGTGGAGACTTCAATAATATACGAGTGTTTCTACTTCTGAGGGTTTCTTTAGGATTATTATTTTCCAGCTTTCAGAATAAATGACAGCAACGTTCTGCAGCTGAGATCCATCTGGAGTGTCTCCTAGGGAAGTCAGAACATGTAGGAAAAGCAGTGTTGTGGAGGTCCGACCCTGTGAGGACAATCTTCCTCCCCATGTCCCCAACATAGCCAGTGCTCTTAATCAGCCATCTGGCACTGACATCACTCTTGGTAAAAGCTAACCTTATTCCACTCAAGCCTGCAACTGAGTGTTACAGCTCATAGGTCCCAATTCCCTCCTGTTTTACCCAGACAACTAGCTGCAAATCGACATGGAGATTGAACAGAAGGATTTTCCTTCCCCTTCCCCTTCCCCTTCCCCTTCCGCTTTCCTTTTCCTTTTCC
>NW_028186683.1:59164-80184 GCF_003343005.1 Rhea americana | reverse complement strand
TTTTTCTTTTTCTTTTTCTTTTTCTTTTTCTTTTTCTTTTTCTTTTTCTTTTTCTTTTTCTTTTTCTTTTTTTCTTTTTCTTTTTCTTTACAAACGAATCAAAAATAAAACATGACATATTTTCATTGAAAATAATTACACTCCTCAACAGTATGTTAGTTGAAACCTGCCTCCAATTAGGTCCACTTTCCACAAGAGAGAGCCTCACTGGAAATCTTTTGGAGAGATAAGAAATGGTAGATAGAAACAKAAAGACTTGGTTCAAGGGACAACCTACTGAAAGATGGAGCAAGCCTTAAACTGCCCGGTGTTTACATCAGCAACTTTGTATATGAGATTACCAAAAATAAGAGATGAAGGGAAAGTAAACGAAAAAGGAAAATATAATGTCAGCTAGGGTGCTGCAAAGGTGATGTTAGAAATTGTCTATTTAATCAGGGCATTTGGAAATAGAAGAGAGAACCACACAGCTCCTGGGGGTCCTAGACCTTGCTATGGGCCATGCTGCTCATGGGGATCCCTGACTGGGCAGTGTTTCTGAACAAAAGTCTGGAAAAGCCTTGATGCAAGRCCCTAGAGAAGAGGGATTTCCTGGGCACTCAGAACAATACCTGAAAAACTCAAGACATATGGAGGGAAACACACCCCACCTACACCAAAACCACTGCTCTCCCCCAGAGACCTTCCTGGACCTTCAGTCTAGGAGCAGGAGGGGATGTGGAGACACAGTAATATGAGGATATGGACTAGCCTGCATCAGGCCTTCAGATCCACAACATGAAACAGTTTCAGGTGAGCTCTCTAAAGCAATGCTTCCCTTGTCCCTGCTGGTCTAAGAGGACTTCGGGTAGACACACACAAGACAAGGCAGAGATCTAAAGTTGCAGAGCTGGGGCTCACAGCTTTAGATCAGCAATATCAAGGGCTGAATAAGCAACCGACTTGGAAAGCCCCATCTCTGACAGTATTCAAGGGGGATGGAGCCTCCCTTCTGCAAAAGTTACCTTGGAATGGTGCAAAGATGAGGAAGAGCAGGAAGGCTGGTTGCAGGGACTTTCTCAAACTCCAGCAGCTGCCAAGCTGGGAGCTGGGGCTCTCACAAATTTCTCAATGAGCCAAAATGCAGCCCCTGAGTCATTGCACTGCCTTACTGTCTCTGCAGCAGAACCTGGACAGCAACATTGCTGTGTTTGCTCTTTCCTGACATCTCATCTCCATCTTAAGCACTGCAGATCAAGAAACCTTGCTGAGGACTTGTAAAAACAGAGAGCCTGCTTTGGTGGCTCAAGTATGAATTCTGCCTTGTTTCCAATATTGACCTACATCCTACTTCTACAAAAACATCCACCCACAGGCCAAAAAAAAACAGTTCTAAGGCTCACCAAAGCATCTCAGTTCCTGGTCACATGTTGTGCTTTTATGTTGGATGCCACATGATTTTAATCCTGTCTTTGAAAGCTCCCAACTCCCAATCCAACCCTCAAAGCCCTGCTTCCTGCACAGGTCTACCCAGTGCAGACACCTGTCAGTGCAGGAGCAGAGAGGTGACTTCTCTAGTGCTTCGTTTTAAATGTTTCACAGCCTTTGGCACTGCCTGGAGACATTCCTGAAGGAGCTATGGGAAATATTTGGAACATAACTAAGATGAGGGGAGGTGACTGCTTTCCAGAACATGACAGAAAATCTCTCTGCTGTTTTCCTGGCTGAGACATCTCCATGGCGATGACCTGCTGAGCCCCTAGATGACACGAGCTGAGGTCACAGTGGGATGTTACACAYCAAGGAGCGGTCTCCCTGCTGCCACAGTGATGTCCTCACTTTCCTGCGAGGCCCAGGCACTGCTGGGCAAAACTGTTACACTCCCCACCACTACCTTTCAGAGCTAGTCCATGGCAAGGAGGGAGGACAGGAGGCAGTGAGGATACACTGGTGCTGCTCACCAACAGGCAGAGGAGCAGTAACATGTAAGAGAGGAGTTTTAGGGGGCCAAGACAGGAAGAGCATCCTTCCTCCCTGGATACAGAGGTGAGCTGAGGGCAAGGGAGCAAGCTAGATGAAGGCCTCCTGGACTGACACCACCAGCTTGGACTTCAGTTTCTCATTCCCAAGGCTTCTGTGGCTCTCCACCAAGGGTAACGGCTTCAGGAGCTCTTTCCCAAAGTGTTGTACACAGACTGTGAACTGCAAAAATGTCTGTGGATTCTGGACTGTGGGAGTGGCTGGACAGCGGGGGTTGCCAAGGAGCCCTGCCTGAGTTTCCTTTGTCTTGGGGAACAATGCAACAGCTACGACTCCTGGGTCCAGGGGCTAGGAGTGTCCTCAACCATAAATCTCCCRTGGGATAAGCTCCATCACCTCATGGCAATGGGCAGTCCAAGGCCAGGTTACCCTGGGAACAGGTCCCCCTTTGGGACCTGGTTCTTGCAAGAAAAAGGTCATGAAGGCTGGGGTTTCCTGCAGCTCTCAAGAGCCTGCTGGAASTGCTCAAATGGAAAATGAAACTTCCACTTTGTAATAATCCAAAACATCCACTTATTTAGGAGAAGCTCTGTTCCTTCTCCTTGGATCCTTTGATGATTCTAATTTGGCAGAGTATAGTTTCAGCTCAGAGATGTTATCTTCAAGTGACCATAGCCCATGTCTTCCTGCAAAAGAAAGACAAACCTCTACACCCAAAAGACAGCCTGTTTGGGATAGCCACTTGGAATCTGGTAGGAGTAACATACCCAACCCACAAGTTGCTACTGACCACAAGTGTTTTTCTCTGAGCCGTGTTGGGCAGTGCTGGGGGRAGTCCAGCAGGGCCATCTCTCGCAGCCCTCTCTCAGCCTGACCCCCCTGCTGCCCAGCACCAGCAGGTCCTGTGATTTTTGGCCCCTGCCTGCCCCATGCCCCTGGGGCTCCTCAGCTCAGCAGGGCAATGCACCAGGGCTCAGTCTGGTCCCACAGAGCAGCCCCTGAGTGGGAACAAGAGCAGCTGGGGGCTGCTCTGGGCTGGTGGGGCTATGGGAGCCTTTAAACGCTGGCAGGTTCCCTCATGCTAGGGCAGGGGCAGCAGTGTTGCCCCAAGGCTTCTTTCCTCCAGGAGCTCCTGCAGGGGCCATGGGGCCATCACCATAGGACACAGCAACCTGGGACAGAGGRGAGCTGCCCAATGAGCCAGACATGCCAGTCAGCGCCCAATCATCTCAGTCGGGGTGGCTGCTGGGGTTTGCCACAGGAAGCTTTGCCCCTGCTGGCTGTTGGAGACCCATTTTCAAGCCTTTCCTGGAGCTGCTATGGCCACCACATCCCCCAGGTTCTGCTCAGCATAGCGTTTGTGATCTCCTGGGCAGTGTCTGACCAGACTGCTGGTGTCTTCACCAAGACCCTTCCCCATGCTTATTGTCGTCCTGAAAAGTGCATTTCTGAGGGACTCTGGAAGTGGTTGTCCGGAAGTGTCACATCATGTCCCAGTGTTGCTGTTGCTCCATACCTCTTGTTTGGCCTTGAGCCCTGTGACCCTGGCAGCAGCTTGAACAGTGTTTCCAGACCACTTTGCTGCTTTGCTTTTCCAGGGCCTTGGAAGCGGATGGRTGGTCAAACTTCTCCTGAACGTTGGTATTAGCCCTGCTCACAGGTCGAGGTGAAGAGCTGCTGAATCGTGGCTTTGCTGGTATCCCTGGTTGAGATGCCCTGGCCTGAGTCCTTCACTGTATCTCCAATGGTCAGTCTACCAAAGAGCAAAACGTTTGTTGTCCTTGATGTGTGAAGGATTTCCTGGGTCTGATCATCATTTGGGCAGGAACCAGACTGCCATGAAATCTTCCTGTTAGGAAATGTTGCCAAGAATTGCTTGCAGGGCTTTCCCCTATCCCTGTGACAGGCATGTGGCCATGGTGGTGACTGCGAGGTCGTCTCTTGTGAGCCCCTGATAGGCCAGAATCAGACACATGGCTTGGAAACTCCTTGTGAGACCACTGCTGACAGCAGCTGGAAGGCCACCATCTTGCGCATGGCTGGCATTTGACTCTGAGGTTACACCTGCCCAAGCAGACTTCTGTCCTAGCTGCCTTCTGTGTGCTGAGATTCAGGCCTCATGTTTCTCCAGCTCTTGCAAAGATGTGCAGGCAGAATGCTAATTAAAGGCAAGGCAGTGTTTCTTCTTGCTCTGAGATGAAAAYCAAGCCTTCTTTTTCAATGTTTTCCTCTTGTTTGCTTTTATGCATACAATCTTTCTTCTGCAGCAGTGTTTGCTGAGGGATAGGGAGGCAGTGGGAGTTGCTCATTGCCAGCTGGTTGTTAGCGTATTGGAAGGTTTTTGGAGGAGTGAAGGCCTTCCAGGGAGGTGGTCTTTGTACACAGACAGGTATGTCCTTGGGAGGATGAATTGAAAGGGGCTGAGGTCTTCCTATGCCAGATCTCCTTAGCTACGGAGTCCCTTTGAGTAGGGAAGCCCTGGGAAGAATGCCCTGCAAAGCCTGCACACCCCTGATCTCTCTCCCTTCCAGTTGCAGTCTGTGCAAGTTCCTTGACTGTCCTGCTGTAGTGTGACCTGTCTTTGCTGCAGCAGGGACACAAGACAGCAGCCCAAGTGCAGGCATGAGCATGCTAGGAGTGGTGTGATTAAGAGCTGCCACTGCAGACAGGAGCAAGGTGCTGTTTTTCCCCTGAGCCTTGGGTGGATGTGAGGAGCCCCACTTAGCTCTAGATGCATTGCTGTGAGTAGCTGGAGCCAAGGGAGTGGTGGTGAGCACAGCCATCCACTAAGGAGCCTGTCCGTCTTTTGGACAGGCATTGTGGACACTCTGTGCTTGACTCTTGGCTTTTCCGCATGAGCAGTTGTTGAGTTTCTCCTCCATTTTGGAGGGGAGAATCCTACTGCTTTTGTATTGTGGTTCCCTACTTTTTTTTTYCCCTCCTCTCMTTCCCTCTGATCCCGTGATAGGGTATTCTCCCTGCAACACTGAGAAGTCAAGGTGCCAATGAGAGGAGCCCTGGGAGTCAGTTGCTTACTAAGAGAAGAGAGAGAAGCAGTCCTTCCTCCAGTGTGTCCCTAGTGCTAGTTTAGAGAACAGCTCTTTGCACCAAAAAAGAGGACTAATAAACTCTGTTCTGCCATGGTCCAAGCTCCTTCAGGGGGTTACTTTGTGCTCTTGGACTCTCCCTGTGCCATGCCATGTGAGACCTTGGAGGCAGAGCCTGAACTGCCTTTTCAGTTCAGGCACCGGACAGTTCAGGTGTCCAACTCAGATGAGCATGTTTTGCAATACGCCAATGAGCTGGTTGAGGCCTGGAGCTTCTGAAGCACTTGCTCAATCAGTCCCCACACAGCCTGGGTATGTGGATTCTTCTTTGCAAGTGAACTCCCTGTGAGATGAAATCCCAAGTGTGGATCTGAGGCTAATTTGGACAAAGGTCACCTCTTGGCAGTGAGGTGTGAATAAAAACAAGTGAGGGTCAGGTTCTTCCGGAGAGGTCCAGGTCTGTCCCAGCAGGCCTTGCACAGTCCAGCTGATCCAACCATCATCCAACTGTACATTGGAACCTGCAGAATGACTCCTTTTTGCTATCACACCATAGGAAAAAAAAAACAAAAACAAAAACAAACAAAAAAACTTCTGTCTAGTAATAGTACATCATGGGCTACTTTGGGAAGATTGAGCTGCCAAAGGAAGCCTCCAAATAATGTCCATGGTGCCTCTGGGACACTGGGGCAGCATGCTAGGGTCAGAGGAAACCTAGATGAGGAGCTGTGCACTGCTTGGTGGCAGGTGCTCTCCAGAGGGCTAGTCCTGAGCAGGGTGGTCATGAGCTCTGCCTAACTGCCTGATGGCCACGAGCTGGTGGGGTGCAGCCCAGGTGCCCTTGCAATCAGCAGCCAGATGGGTCCTTGTCACCTGCATCACCTCCTTCCTCCCCAGGATGGTCACTGCTGCTGGGTGGCATCTCTGAGGTGCTGGGTGACATCACAAAGCCTGCTGGCCAGCACATCTGCTGAGGGCCAGTCAGGCAGCTGCAGGGGAGGTGACCTCACAGACAGCCCTGCAGCCAGGTCCCCTTTGCCTGCCCCTCCCCGTCCTCCCATCTGTCAGTCATCTCCAGTGGGATGAGCAGTGCTGTGATTCTCTTCTTGTCCTCAAAATGGCTCCTACCAGTGATTCTTCTGCAAGAGGTGCCCTCACCATCAACACTGGAGAGGGGTCACTTCTATCTTGTTCTCCCTCACCCCTCTTCTGAGATGTCCTCTCTTCTGGGCCTAACACTCAACATCCCAGCCATGTCCACCTCCCTCTCCCCTATCCTTGGAGGAAGTGATGAGGCAGTCCAGACCTTGTAGTAAGGAAAAGAGGACACACCAGTCTGGGTGACATTGTGGTAGTGGTTGGTAACAACTTCCTGAGGAGGGAAGGGAAGTAGCTGAAACCTGCATGGGAGAAGCCTCATGGTCACAGATTCTGGTTCTCTCAGGGTAGTTTAACCACCTTGAAATCTGCTAGAAGGGCCATTGGCCTGTGCACAACCAGCCCAGGAGATTCCTGGAGAGCGTTGGAAGGAATTTCTTGGCACAGGCAATCCATGAGCCCAGAATGGCTGGACTCTTGTCAGTCAGTCAGTCACAAGCAAAGCAGAACTGGATGGAGATATAAAGGTTGAAGACAGCCACAGCTGCAATGGGGATGGTGGAGAAGTGACAGAAAGCCAAGCACAGCCCAGGGCTGCAGGAGAGCAGATTTCAGCTCATTCAGGATCTGCTTGGCAAGATCCAACAGGAGACATCTGTGGAGGGCAGAGGGGTCCTGAGTCCTCTGTAAAGACAGACTAGGCAGAGGACGGAGAGGCAGAAGAAGAGAGAGGAGACATGTCAATTTGGATACAATCGTTTTGCAGAACAAAGTTTCGCCATTCAGAGTGTTGCCAGGAAACATATGGTAAAAAAGAGCCTATACATATATACATGCATAAACATGTTATATATATATGCACACATGCAAACTCACATAGAGTAATCACTGAAGTGCACTCAATAAAAAGAAAGAGAATATTCATTAGAATTGATAAAGAATGTTCAAAGTTCTGAAAAAAAACGAAGATATTTTATCTGAGTTCTCTCATAGAGCTCTTTCTTGAATGGATTTCAACCAATTATGAGAACTTTACATTCAGGTCCTTACAGACACATAGGGAGGCCATTGCTGCCTGAGATGCCCTGTGTAGCTCTGTTCCCATGTGGTGCTGGGTAACGTGACCCAGGAACTATGGGAACCTTTCTGGAACATTAGCTGGTCACCAGGAGAAGCCCCTCATGACCTCTCAGTGGGACAACTTTTCTCTTTCCACTGAGTAGAAAGAGAAGTCCAGACAGCTGGATTAGGCAGARACATCTGCACTGCTGGGATCTGGCGGTGGGTGAGATAATTCCCATCCTTGTTGTCACCTCAAATGGAGCTGCACTTCATGACCATGCAGGGAATGAAAATGGAGAGTGGCCAGATGTTTAGGACATCAGTGAAACACAAGTAGGTTTAGATTGGTGCAAATTAGGCCATTGAAAAATAGAACATTTTACTGAAGTTGAACTGCTTGCTTCCCTCTACCAGCTGTGAGAGTGTGACAGCTCATGGTGCTGTGATTCACTGTGTGCAAACAGTAAGGAGTGGCAAAGATGCTGGTCAGTGAGTGGTCTGATGGGTAACGGACTGGGGTGAGACACAAAAAAATATCATTTTTAAAGAGTAGGCTCTTTTATAAAAGAAATCTGTAGAAATTGTCAATAAAAGTGAAAGAAGAACAAAATTGGATACATATTCTAAAACCGGAAAAAGTCTTTTGTTATACTTTTCAGGTTTTCAAAATTCTTTGTGGTCTTATTGCCCCCCTCCTCCCACCTTTATTTTTGGAGAGATTTTTGTTTTTCTTTCCTTTTTTTTTCTTTTTTCTTTTCTTTTCTTTCTTTTTTTTTTTCTTTTTTTTTTGAAAGGCAAAGTGATTTTAGAAATGGGGTTGGATGCAGTCACAGGAACATGGACAGCTTGTGCCATGGCAGGGGCCCTGATCCCTTCTGCCTAGCCTCCATCTGCAGCTCCAAGGGGCTCCCGTCTCCTGCAGGTCTCCTACAAGAGCTGCTTGGGCCAGGCAGGTACATCAGAGACACCGACGCCTCTCCAAGTGCCACTGGGTGCTTGTGGTTGGACATCTGAGCTCTGCCTGGGAACATGAAGAACTGCTTTCAACATTTCAGAAATACGAGCACACTTTCATCAGCTCAAACAGTCGGCTAATTTTAATGTCAATGTTTTCCTGTGACAAAAGAGTGGAAATCTTCAGGAAGGGTATGAATCTCAGGAGAAGAAATATCCATCTGCCCTTGACCTTGTCCTTCCCCTGCTCTTTCTGTTCTGCTGTGGATGTAGTCTCTCACGTATTTCCACATGTCCTGATTAAAGTGATCATTTCTAAAGGCATCTTGGCATCAGACTCTCTGGGCACGTGCATTTGTCATAGTTTTTCTCAGTTTTCCTCCTCCCCTTGCTCTTTATCCATTCCRATGCCTCTCAACTCTCCAGCTGCTGCTGTGAGCTTCTGGGAGTCTGAAGTTTGTCTTATCTTTCAGGAGTCTCTTTGTTTCTTCAGCCAGCTCCTATCCTGTTCCTTGTCTAACCTTTCCTATCTATCTGTTGGAAACATTTCTAGGAAGGTTCATGGCAGACATGTCGTGTGGGCAGTGGACCTCACTGGAGGCAGCTTGGGCTTGCCATGCAGTTGAGGAGTGTCTTTTAACTTTTATTAAATTATTTCAAGTTTTATTTTTGTTTGTCTGCTATTAAGAAAAATCCTTCKGTGTCTATTTCCCTGATGAGGGAAATGGCAAAGCTGGTGAGCTGGGGAGGAAATTGGTCCATACCTGTCTCCTATCAAAAATACTGCTTTTCCTACATACCCAGACTTCATTAGGACACACTTGTAATCCATATCAGTTGGAGAATGTGGGTATGACATATTCTGAAAACTGAAGCATGCCAAAAGCCTAAGAAGCAGACATCTTTCTTTTTCAGGTGCTCATTGAAATCTGCCTGATTTCAGTACACTCCTGAAATTTTGCCAATTAGCCTCACAAGAACTGAAGAACTGAAGAAAATTATGGAAAGCGGCATGGCTCGTTTGGGTCTTTTGCATTTTAATGACCTGCTGGGTCAATTTAATTCTGAGCCCATGAACCTCAGATACTGAAGGGAGGCTGAACAAACCTCTCAAGAAGTTAAAGTCAGAAGYAAATCCCAGTTTCTTGGAGCGTTAACAGGTCCCACTGAGGGCCGTTGCCAACAAAGCCACCCCAGGGGCTGATTAGAGCAGAAAGTTGGTGGCACTGATAGAAGGTAGGCAAAGGTAATGTGAGAGTGGCTCTGATACCAAGTCCACCTTGATGCGTGTTATCAAGCAGTGCGAGCAGTACTGACACCCAGCCCCTGGGTAGGGTGATCCTTTCCCTCACATGTTGTTCAGGTCTCTTCCTAGGGGCAGTGTGAGGGTTGCACTGTACAATGTGAGGTCAGGACAACATTACAGCACCTCCTGGGCTCCCGGGGACAAGAAGGCAACAAGACCAAGTGTCATAAGGAAACATCATCTTCTCGTAGGCCTCATGGCAGACACACCAGCCAATGTGGAAGGAACAAAGACCTTCTGGAGACTTTCAGCCTCTGTCCTTACTGGCTGCTCCTTGAAACACAAAGCCAGGGGCTAATCACACAGTATATCTGCATGTCCTGTTGCACCACAGCACTACCCTACGAGTGACATTTTTTTTTCCAGAAGTTCAGTCTGAACATCTCAATATGCAGTCTGTGGCTCTTTCCCCTTCTCGTGTTCTTTCCCACTACCAAGAAAAGCTCCCTCATCTCTGAATCTACCCAGGTCCCTCAACCTCTCCATACAGGCCTTGTGCTTCAGACTGGACAACAAGTTGACTACGAGCCAGCAATGTGCCCTTGAGGCCAGGGAAGCCAAAGGTATCCTGGGCTGCATTAGGAAGAGCGTTACTAGCAGGTTGAGGGGGCTGATTCTGCCACTCTACTCAGCCCCGGTGAGGCCACGTCTGGAGTCCTGCGTCCAGTTCTGGGCTCCCCAGTACAAGAGAGACATGGAGCTACTGGAGAGAGTCCATTGTAAGGCTACAAAGACGATCAGAGGACTGGAGCATCTTTGCTGTGAGGAAAGGCTGCGAGAGCTGGGCCTGTTTAGGTTGGAGAAGGGAAGGCTGAGGGGGCATCCTATCAATGTGTATACGTACCTGAAGTGAGAGTGTCAAGGGAATGGGGACAAACACTTTTCAGTTGTCCCATGTGACAAGACTAGAGGCAATGGGCACAACTGAACCACAGAAAGTTCTGCCTGAATATGAGGAGGAATGTCTTTCCTGTGAGAGTCATAGAGCACTGGAACAGGTTGCCCAGGGAGGTTGTGGAGTCTCCTTCTCCGGAGACATTCAAAACCCGCCTCGATGCAATCCTGTCTAACATGCTGTAGGTGACCCTGCTTGAGCAGGGAGGTGGGACCAGATGATCTCCAGAGGTCCCTTCCAACCACAGCCATTCTGTGATTCTGCGTGATCCCCAACTCCATCTGGACAGACCTTCTGAACCCTCTCCAGGTGCTCCCCATTGCTATAGTGCTGGGCATTCCACACTGGGACAGAGTGTTCTAGACAGGGCCACTCCAGTGCTGAGCCGAGATGGCAAAGAACTGCCCTTCTCTGTCTGTCCAGATGCTTCCTAACGCAGCCCCGTATTCAGTAGCTGCATCCGTGGTGAGCATGCACCACAGGCTCATAAGGCATCGCCTCTAATGTCCAGGGCCTTCTCCTTAGGGTCAGTCCTCTGCCGGTCAGGTCTCTGCCTATCCTGATGCATGCGCTGTTCTGCCTTGCTGATGAGCCTGTCAAACAGGACAGGATGTGGGGTATGTCCTTGCATACCCCACCTTTACCTGCCTTCCTGACAATTCATGAAAATGCTCTGAGCTTGATTATTCAACCAGATTTTGCCTATCTGGATGCCTACTGGACATCCGCTACTCTCCACWCCTCTCCTTCACAAGTGCAGCTTCATGACACACACGCCACCAACGTGAGACTGAACGGCCTGCGGCTCCCCAGGTTGCCCTTGTGGCCATTTTTGAAGACAGGCACAACATATTCCTCTSTCTGGTTTGTGGGATCTCCCCTGATCTCCAAAACCTTTTGAAGGTGATAGAGAGCAGCCTTGCTGTCCCAGCAGCCATCTCTCTCCATGTCCATGGATGCCGACCATCCTACCCCAAAGACTTGTATGGGTGGAGCTGTAGAACGTTATGCACTGCTGGGTTGTTTTCCCCTCAGGACTCCTGACTYTAGGCACAACAGCTCAGGAGAACGTGTTGGTAAAGACCGAAGCCAGGAACTTGAGCTCCTCAGACATACTACATCCACTTTTACTAGAATCCCTACTTCATTCAGCAGAGAGCCCACATTTCCTTCTTTATTCTTCTGCTGTTACTGAAGCAGGAGCAGCTCTTCTTCTTGTCCTTCACRTTTCGYGCAAGTGCCTGTATCCCAGGGGAGTTTTGGCTTCCCTAACCCTCCACTTTGCTGGACAATATTTCTAAACTCCTCTTGGCAGCGTCTGCTTTCTTCCTCTTTCCTTATGCTGCCTTATTGCCCTGGAGCTCATGTGGGGGCTCCCTGTTTAGCCATGCTCGGGTCTAGAGATGATTATTGCTTTTTACAGACTGCTCATATGGAGCATTCTTGTGCCTGACAGGCACAGTCCTGAATTACCTGCCAGCTTTCCTGAGCTCCTCTGGCCTTCAGAGATGTGTATCTTGTTCCATCCCATGGGAGATCTCCATATATTCCAGCTACCCCTTCACGCGTAGGGCATTGCCTCCTTGTCTTCCCTAGAAGTCTCTCCTGAAGAACTTCACCCTAGACTGCATACATTTACGTATATCTGGACTACAGAGCATGAGCTCTGGTGTTAACTGAAGATTTGTCACAGGGAAACCTGTTATTAAGGACCATATGTATGCAGAGGCTTTGATTAGAAGTGGTGACATGCTAACATGGATAGCAAGTGCCAATGTAATGGGGAAGGGAGACTCTCACTAAGAGAGAATACCTGCAGTGGCCAAGGTCAAGGAGAAGGAGGGCTGGGCTGCATAGTACTGGCAGGACATTTACCACTTTGCAGGCAGGACAAGGTGCCACTGAAAAAGATCCTGAGCCTGTGATCCAGCCACCCTGAGGACATCACTAGCATTGTCCCTGTCCATATCATAGTTGGGAGGTGAGAAGGAGTTCAGGAGGAGGAAAACTAGAATGTTTTGAAAGTGCAGAGACTCAAGTGGAGGCCTTGGTGTGATGTGCCTCCAATTTGTGTAGTATGCTTGAATGTACACAGTAGAGACTGTACCTAAAGGCAGCGGTGGAATTCAGTTGCTTGGGCATAGGTAGGAAACTCAAGATGCCTTGGGGACTTGTCCAGGAAGCACTCCAAAAAGGCATGGCTTCCTGTAGGTCCCATGCTGTAACTACTAGGGGCATGTGGATGTGCTGGACACCCCTGGCATCTGACATGACCCTGCCAGCCTATATTTATGTCATCAAATCAAGTGTCTGCACTGAATTACTTGAACTGTTTGCATTTGTAACATTGGGATCTTCATATATCATCTCATGGATCTTTATAGTGAGTGGGGCTCTAGTCATAGTAGGCATCTAGTGTCATTTTAGACGGTCATGGAAATTTCCCAGCTGGCCCTTCATGCTCTAGGATGGGGGTATCTTAGTTGCTCCATCAGAGCAAGAAGTCTCTGTCACATGCCTTCGTTCACCTCTGTCTCTTTAACTGTCACCAAGTGCTTGTCTGTGAGCAGYTGACTCCCACCCTCCATCTTCAGTGATTGTAATGGGAGCATAGACAAGGAGATCCCATGCAAATGTATCTATTGTGCTCACTTCAGTTTTGTAAGGAAAATCCCACCTCCTGTGTGTTTATGGAGTTCACAGGAGAGATGTGGATCCTACTCCAGCCCAGGGGCTTCAAAATGCACTTGTGATGCCCAGATTGACTCATCTGTATGAAACCCTGAACCATGGATAAATGAGCTCACTTCTTGTCCACTTCTAGGTGTCCTGCCTAGTTAAAACATGAGAATACCGATTTCCGGGGGGAGGGATGTTTCCACCTCTTGAAGATAGCCATCCTCTGATGAAATAAGTGACAATGCTGCAACTAACCTCTCTGTATTGTTCAGAGGGGGACCAAAGGTGATTATTCTGGTTTACCTCAGTGAACATTTCCCTGGAGGAGGGAGCACAAGGGACAGAAAAAGTCACGATTTCAGCTGGACCACYGCTCCTGAGTGGGGCCAAGCTCCTGGGACAAGAGGGATCTGATGGCAACCTGCCAGCACTGCTGAGAGACAGCTGTGTGCAGCAGCAGCTCCTCTGCAAAGAGCAGCAGGGCTCCAGGCACTGCCTGCTGCTGCTGAGATGAGATGAGACATGACAGAGAGAAGTGAAAAGCAGTGTGGAGTGGGAGGACAGAGGAGAGCTCCTTGTGGGAGAAATGTTCACAGCCCTTGGCACAGTAAGTCTCTGGCTGCAGGACAATTCTGTGGAGGTTCCTGGAATGCTCATCTAAACCTATTGTATCCCATAACTGAGAGTTTCTCAGGGCTCGCTCTCCTYTGCAGAGCAGGAGGAGATGCTTCAGAGCGGGGGTTCCATGCCACACTGCCACCGGCACAGGACCTGCTCCTACTTTCTGCCAAGGACGGCTGCAGGGCTGTGAAGCTGGGATATGCACCCAGGTGTGCCCAGGGCTGTGATTCACGGTGGTGTCCCTGCACAGCAGAGGAAGATGAAGAAAAGGCTCCTTGAAAGGGAAGGAGCTTTCCTTCCAGGAGTTTCCGTTTCCTCATTTTATCAGGGAGAAAAACGGAGAGAGGTTTCTCTTTTGACAACAAACACAGATTTGAAATTCTTCACTCTCAGAGATCAGCAGGTCTGTGAGAAAGCTCATCAAACCCCTTCACCCCACTTCCACCTACAGCAGCACCAGCAGCACCTTTATGGACTGATCAGGGCTTATGTGGCCTGCTTCTTAGGACCTGTATGCACAGAAATGCACAGTGCCCAGTCCAGGGAGTTGTCCGTAGGCTAGAACTGAGCGCATATAGGGTGGACAGGGTCTGTGTCTGTCAGAATCTACAGGGGAAAGATGTTCGGATAGAGGAAGCTCCAGGCAGCAGAAACGGCTCCAGGCRGCAGAGATGGGTAGGGAACGAGAGGGAACTGCTAGCAGAATTCTCATGGGAAATGGACTTGGCCAACTTGTGGTCAGTCCCTCCAAAGCAGACACCTTCCTCTGAGCAAGCTGCCATGTCTCCCCTCCCACAAAGGTAAGCCTCCATCCTGAAAGCCTTGGGGTCCAGGCCAGGAGCTGTCTCCTCTGCAGCCACACCTGCAGCAGAGGAGAGGGTTATCCCTCCTGCCACAAGCCCATTTCATGCTGCGTGAAAAGCGGGTTGAGAGTGACTGCCCTGCAGCATTGCCATCTACCATGCCCAGCTGGGTAAGGTGAAGGCTTTCCTGAGACCCCTTCTGTCTCTCTCTCCTTCCCTCCCTTGCCAGAAGGATCATGCTGTTGCTCCTTGTTTCCCCTCCTGTCYTTGATGATCTTGTTCTTGCTCAAGAGCTTTCTGGAGGTAGTTGTTTTCAGCTGTAGTTCAGCTATCAATTTGAAATTGTGCAGCTGAGGGTTCTGCATGGGAATGAGGTTGCTCCAGCCCCCTCTTAACCTGTGGAACTCCAGGAAATGTAGTCTGTGGGGTTGGGAAATGAACTGACTCTCCCTTAAGGAGAGTTTCGCTGTGGTGTCCTGCCAGGCTGCGAGCTGCCCTCCAGCAAAGCTCTGCTGTSTCATAGCATTGCTGTGCTACCTGAGAGATCCATGAAGAAGGTGCAGAGATGCTGGGAGTATGGAGATGGTGGTGGGAGGCTTTATATGGGCAGCTGAAGAGAGCCCTGTGCTCTAGCTCTAGCAGCCAGAAGTGACGTTTGTGGAGCTCCCTCAGGTGCCTGGAGAAAGGAAGGGGAGTTTGGAGATGTTCACTTTGAAATGAGACTCCTCTGTTCTCAGCAGGACTGGTTGCTTTTTAGAGTAACGGCATCCTCCAGCTCAGAGAGATGGGAGCACAGGAGAGCTGGGAACAAGGCTAATAGACAGCCGAGATGTCCCCACTCTGCACCAAGTGCCCATGCAGGCTTTCCTGTCACAACTCAAAATAGAAATGGCAAGGATTTCTAATTTCAGAAAGCACTCCCCACGGTGACAGAGGCATCACAAAGAAAATAAACAATACTAAAAAAAAATCCGTAATACTCTGTTCTTCAAATGTCATTCATTAGAACTGGGAGAGAAGATGCTGAAAATCCCTTCCACAAGATGACTGGATTTCATTTAACCAAAGCTGTGAGTGTCAGAGCTAGTCACCCCCATTCGCATGTAGCCCCTGCTGTACAGCAGGGTGGACTCCTCCAGACCCTATGGGCAGAGGTCTCAGCCCCACACGCCACACACAGCCAACACAAATGAGAGTTCAAGCAAGGGAATGAAGCAAAGGACTTCCCAATAAAGAAAGAAACAATGAGGAATTTTTACTAAGAAATTGAATATTTATTTGTTTTCTTTTAAAAGTCTCTCCTAACATATCCCTGTCTTTTCTTTCCTTGGACAGTTCAACAAACACAGGGCAATCAAATGTCTAATGGCAGCTCCCTCGAGTTCCTCCTCCTGGCATCTGAAGGCACATGGGAGCTACAGCTCCTACACTTCTCGCTCTTTCTGAAAATTTCCCAGGCTGCCCTCCTGGGCAATGGCCTCATCATCACAGCCGTAGCCTGTGACCACTGCCTCCACACCCCCATGTACTTCTTCCTCCTCAACCTCTCTATTCTCGACCTTGGCTCCATCTCCACCACTGTCCCCAATTCCATGGCCAATGCTCTGTGGGACACCAGGACCATTTCATACTCGGGATATGTTGCCCAGGTCTTTTTCCTCTTTTTCTTATATTCAACAGAGCGTTCTCATCTCACAGTCATGGCCTATGACCACTACGTTGCCATTTTCAAACCCAAGCACTACGGGACCCTTATGGGCAGTGGAGCCTGTGTCAAAATGGCAGCAGCTGCCTGGGCCAGTGGTTTTCTCAATGCTMTCCTGCACACTGCTAACACATTTTCCATACCCCTCTGCCAAGGAACACAATGCAGCAGTTCTTCTGTGAAATCCCCCAGATCTTCTTGCTCTCCTGCTCAGATTCCTACCTCGGGAAGTTGGGCTTATTGCGGTTACTGACTGTTTAGCATCAGGGTGTTTCATTTTCATTGTGCTGTCCTACGTGCAGATCTTCACTGCTGTGCTGAGGATCCCCTCTGAGCTGGGCAGGCACAAGGTCTTTTCCATGTGCCTCCCACATCTTGCTGTGGTGTCCCGGTACATCAGCACCTAATTTTTTGCCCATCTGAAGCCCCTCTTCCTCTCCTCCCCATCTCTGGATCTGGTGGTGGCTGTTCTGTACTTGGTGGTGCCTTCAGGAGCGAACCCCCTCATCTACAGCATGAGGAATAAAGAGCTCAAGGATGCACTGAGGAAACTGTTCAAATATACACCATTTCAGCAAGTTCCTCAATGACTCTCAAGGTATCACAGCGAAAGCCAAGTCTATCTTTTGTTCATGTTTCTTTCCTTTTTTTAATTATTTGTTATGTCTGTGATATATTTGTTTCCAAATGTTTATCAACTATTTATCCTACTTCTTTTTAGCATCCACCTCTTTTTTCTGACCCAGGTATCTGATGTATATGGCAAACGTGGTTCACTGCATACTCAAACAAAGTAAAGGAACAAGCAGATAATCATTGGTCTCAGCTCACACCCCTGTTAAATTCTCTTGAACTCAGAGGGCAGCACCAGGCATGCAGAAGTGACAGAGTGATTGAACAGTGCATGGAGAAGCAGCCCCTGACCCTCAGTGCTGTCCATCAATGCCTTGGCTCGCAGTTCTGCTCCTCAACCTTCAAGTTCGGGCTACTGCTTTCCTCGAGCCATATCCATTGACAGCAGCTGGACTTGGTCTTTTCAGAGCTGTTGTCTTTTCACKTCTGCTCTGTCCTGTTGTGCTCTTGTACTTGGGTCAGCCCTAAGRTCTCTTGCACCTTGGTGACAGTACTGCTGTGTCTACAGTCACATTACTGTGACTAAGGGCAGGACCAGGCAATGCGAGCCAGTTCTATCAGAACTGATCTCCCCATGAGCACTACTGTACTGAAATTGGCTCTCCTCAGTGCAATGGCAAGGGATTGGACTCCTCTTCCAACACTGGTGTCAAGAATGTGTCCAAGGAATTGCACCTTACAGGGATATTCTCTTGATTTTCCAGGGTTCCCCACAGGTTTGGGAGGATGAGCTCAGAGTCCCAGCAGGATCTCTTAGGGACCAGGAACTACACAGAGAGCTTGCTTCCTGGTGGCAAGTGCCCATGCAGAAATCCAAGATCTCTGCCTTGTCTGATTGGTACTGCTTCCCAGATGCAACGGGGCTCAGAGGAAACTGRAGCAGCCATGAGAGCTCAGGGGATCTCCCAGGATAGGTTGTGAACCTAAGTGAGACCTCTCAAGATGAAAGACCACTCAAGGTGGAGTTCCCAAAAGTAAAGAGCTAACCTGAGGAATCTGAAGGCTAATGAGGGCTTTGCAGTGCCAGGAGAGGCTATTAGGACCCAGCAGGCAAAGGGAGGTCAAACTGGAGAGTGATTCATGACATTGTCTTTGAAACACCACAGACTTGATCTAGTGCAGTACCCAAATGCCTGTCATGCTGGTAGGGATGCCCCATTGTCCATCCAAGCACCCTCCTTGACCATACACCCAACAGGTAGGGGAGAATGGAAAGAGGCTCAGCAACAGAAATCCTCATCTGGCTGGGTCTACTTCCAGCTCCAAGCAGCACGGCCAGTGCAGAGTCATTCCATGGCCTCAGAGCCTGTTCATGCTGCAGAGACCACCAGCCCAGGGCCCTGCAGGGAGCACAGGGCAGGGGTGCAGGAATGGCCAGCCAGGCCAGCACAGACACACTGAGCTGGGGGAAGGTTCTCCAGGGAGCAGGGACCTCYAAGAGAAGAGCACTGTGCATGTGTGTGTAGGGGAGGAATAGAAAGAGAAACTCTTTTCTGTGTGCACCAGCTTGGGGCAGGCGTCTCTGTCACTGGGGCAGTAGGATCTACCTGAGGACCCCTGGGGCCGAGACTCCAGTGCTGTCTTGGAGAGGGTCTGGGGCTATGGTGTGAGTGCACAGAGCTCTGCAGCCCTCTGCAGTGGCCACTGCTGTGGACAACCCCCAACCTGGGCTGCTCTGCTGGGTGGGCTGGGGAGAGGGCAGCAGAGGTGGAGAGAGCTGGCAAGGGGCTAAGTTGGGCTGGAAAGGGCCCAGGAGAGAAAAATGCCAGCAGGCAGTAACCGTGTGTGAATGGTGCCCAAAGCATGGGGAGCAGCAGGGAAATTGGGCAAAGACACAAGAAGCACTAGATGGGCGATGTCTTTGTGGCCAACCAGGCTCCAGGTGTGGGATGCAGGCCAGGTAGGAGCACTGGGATTTTCATAGGCTTCCTGTGCAGCTGTGACTGTGGTGAAGGCAAGTGGGTAGACTCAGGCCTACACAGCTGAAAAGGCTGGGGTTGGAAAAGGCAGCGTGGGACTGGTGAAGGAGCTCTCTCTCCTCCCCATGGGGGAGAGAGCCCCCAGGCGGTGCTGGCCTCCACTTTGCCTAATGGGATGGGAACACAGGGCAGAGAGGAAGAGGCAGATGGAGCCCCTTAGGATGTGTGAGGGAGTTTTTCAAAGCCCAGGGCTGAGCCAGGGACCTTTGGATCTTCCCCCTCATGCTCTTCCAACTGGGCTCATTCTGTTCTGCCCCAGGTGCTCTCATCCCCCTGCCAGCCATGCTGGAGTAGAGGCTGAGGAGTAAGAAGTCACAGAGTTGYAGAGGAGTTTCAGTRGAAAGGGCCCTCTGGAGGTTTCCAGTCCAGCCTCTTGTGCAAAGCAGGGCTGGTTGGAGCCCTCCAGTCTTATCTGGCCATCACTGGACTGGGCTGGCAGTGTTGCTCTGCAGAGTGAGCAGCTGTGTGGTTGTGGGGCCACCGGGTGACTCGTGACTCAGCCCTGGCCATGCTGGTCATGTTAGCAAGCAGACACAGCAAGACACTGATCACCACCACTGACACTGCACAGGTCTGTGCTCATRGATCACACAGAATCACAGAAGGGTTGACACTGGAAGAGACCTCTGGAATAGACCTCACCTAGTTCAACCCCTCTGCTCAAGCAGGGTCACCTACAGCATGCTGCCCATGACTGCCTAGACTTCTTTTGAATATTTCCCAGGAAGGAGACTCCATAACCTCTCTAGGTAACCTGTTCCAGTGCTCTGTCACCCTCACAGTAAAGAAATTTTTCCTCATGTTCAGATGAAACTTCCTGTGTTTCAGTTTCTGCCCGTTGCCTCTTGTCCTGTCACCAGGCACCACTGAAAAGAGTATGGGCTCATCCTTTCTATCCCCTCCTTCAGATACTTATACACATTGATAAGATCCCCCTCAGCCTTCTCTTCTCCAGGCTGAGCAGGCCCAGCTCTCATAGCTGCTCCTCATAGGAGAGATGCTCCAGTCCCTTCATCATCTTCGTGGCTCTCCACTGGACTCACTCCAGTAGCTCCATGTCTCTCTTGTACTGGAGAGCCYGGAGTTGGAGACAGTCCTCTAGATGTGGCTTCACCATGGCTGAGTAGAGGGGGAGGATCATCTCCCTCGATCTCCTGGTAATGCTCTTCCCAATGCAATGGTGCTCATCACAGTGGATGGTGCTCAGAATGACCCCAGAACATTTGCAATGGCAGGAGACGTGTTTGGGTATACACTAGCTCCAGCTTGCAGTGTTTAACGGAGGGTGAAGGAATCACCCTCCAATGACTCTTCCCAAGGCCTCCTGGCTCCCCGCTGCCTGTCCAGACATTGCAGAGCCCTTGTTTCCCCATGCATACCTGGATTTAGTGCTTTATCTTCTGGTTACTCCACTGTGGACCATGTCTCACTTTGTGAGGCTCCACTCACTGCCCACTTCCAGGCACACACTCTCCTTGGAGCTCCCCTGAGCTYCCCTGGAGCTTAGATTCCCCTCCAGGAAKATGGACATCTCTCATCAGCRCYGTCACCTGTGGGATAACCCTSRGCAGGTAATTCAGAGACCATTCCCCATCTCCCTTGGTCACTGACAGATGAACCCTGGATCCAGCCCTCAGTCCCTAGCAGATCACACAGATACTCTGAGATTTCCCCTGGATGCCATGAAGTTCAAAAGTGGAGAAGCAGGCCCTTTTATGGTGCTATCTCTTGGGCATACTTTTGACTCCATCTTCAGAAGAAAAGTCAGACTTCTGGCATGTCACAGGAGAGATCCCCTTTTATTATGGAAATGCTAYWGTRGAGKCTGGGTCTGGCATAARGATGTCCRGTGCCYGTTCCTGACTGASCTCACAGGGAAGCACAAACCTACARCCAYSATGTTACRAGAGCAGTGAGGCCATATACACACATCAGARCCCAGCAGCACAGGGTGGAAATRAGGAGAAARGCCRAGAAAAGAGRGAGTCTCGCTRCTGTTGCTGGACATGCCTCCAAGGAAGCTGCAACTCCATTGCAATGGCTACAGCAAGGAAATGCCTTCTGTGGCAGTGGTAGGACAGCCCTGAGGAGCAGAGGGTCTTTCCCATAGGCTGTGTCCAGACTGTCCTCCCCACCACTCCCACTCCCACTCTGAGTATTGATGCACTATAGATGGAAGGGACCAGCCCAGAATGACACCTGGCTGCCATCTTCGAAGAAGAGGGCTATGAGATCACACCCTGGCTGTGGCCAGAGGGGCTGAGCTCTCCTAATGCATA
>NW_028186683.1:45949-59158 GCF_003343005.1 Rhea americana | reverse complement strand
GTCATGAATCACTCTCCAGTTTGACCTCCCCTTGCCTGCTGCATCCTATCAGCCTCTCCTGGCACTGCAGAGCCCTCGTGTTAATGTGTTTGATAGTTAATATGTTAACGTGTTCGCCCTTCAGATTCCGCAGGTTAGCCCTTTACCTTTGGGACTCCACCTTGAGTGGTCTCTCATCTTGAGAGGTCCCACTCAGGTTCACAGCCTRTCCTGGGACATCCCCTGAGCTCTCATGGCTGCTTCAGTTTCCTCTGAGCATCTGTGGAGGCAGTCCCAATCAGACAAGTCAGAAACCTTGGCTTTCTGCTTGGGTACTTACCACCAAGAAGCAAGCTCTCTGTCTAGTTCCTGGTCTCTAAGAGATCCCTCTGGGACTCCGAGCTCAYCCCCCCCAAACCTGTGGGGAACCTCAGAAAATCAAGAGGGTGTCCTTGCAGGGTACAATTCCTTGGACATATTCTTGACAACAATGTTGGAAGAGAAGTCCAACCTCCTGCCATTGCACTGACAGCCCATTTCAGTACAGTGGTGCTCACGGGGAGATCAGCTCTGATACAACTGGTCTGCACTGCCTGATCCTGCCCGTACTCACAGCAATGTGACTGTAGACAYAGCAGTACTGTCACCAAGGTGCAAGAGATCTTAGGGCTGACCCAAGTACAAGAGCACAACAGGACAGAGCAGAAGTGAAAAGACAACAGCTCTGAAAAGACCAAGTCCTGCTGCTGTCAATGGATATGACTTGAGGAAAGCAGCAGCCCCAACTTGAACGTTGAAGAGGGAACTGCCTGCTGAGGCAGTGAGGGACAGCACTGAGGACCAGGGGCTGCCTCTCCATGCACTGCCTGGACTGTTCATTCACTCAATCACTTCATGCCTGGTGCTGCTCTCTGAGTTCAAGAGAATGTAACAGGGGTATGAGCTGAGACCAACATTTTTTCTCCTTGTTCCTCTACTTTGTTTGAGTATGCAGTGAACCATGTTTGCCATATACATGAGATACCTGGGTCAGAAAAAAAGGTAGATGCTAAAGAAGAAGTAGGGTAAACAGTTGATAAACATTTGGCAACAAATATATCACAGACATAACAAATAATTTTTTAAAAAAGGAAGAAACATATGAACAAAAGACAGGCTTGGCTTTTGCTGTGATACCTTGAGAGTCACYGAGGAACTTGCTGATATGTTGTATATTTAAATAGTTTCCTCACAGCATTCTTCAGCTCCTTGTTCCTCATGCTGTAGATGAGGGGGTTCATTGCTGGAGGCATCACTGCATACAGAAGAGCCACCACCAGATCCAGAGCTGAGGAGGAGAGCAAGGGGGGCTTCAAGTAGGCAAAAAAATGAGGTGCTGATGTACAGGGAGAAAACAGCCAGGTGCAGGAGGCACATGGAAAAGGCTTTGTGCCGGCCCTGCTCAGAGGTGATTCTCAGCACAGCAGTGAAGATCTGCATATAGGACAGCACAATGAAAATGAAACACCCAAAGACTAAAAAATTACTAAATACAGTAAGTCCAGCTTCCCTGAGGTAGGAATCTGAGCAGGAGAGCTTGAGGATGTGGGGAATCTCACAGAAGAACTGGTCCACTGTGTTGCCTTGGCAGAGGAGTATGGAAAATGTGTTGGCAGTGTGCAGGGCTGCATTGAGAAAACCACTGGCCCAGGCAGCTGCTGCCATTTTGACAGGGGTTCTGCTGCCCATGAGGGTCCCATAGTGCAGGGGTTTGCAGATGGTAATGTAGCGGTCATAGGCCATGACTGTGAGAAGAGAACACTCTGNACTCTGAGTATTGAAGCACTGTAGAGAGAAGGGACCAGCCCAGAGTGATATCTGGCTGCCATCTTCAAAGAAGAGGGGTATGAGATGGCACCTTGACTGTGGCCAGAGGAGCTGAGCTCTCCTAATGCATACAGGACCCATGGTSATGCCCCACTGGTACTCAGCTGATGCCGACTTTATGCCCCTGAGCAGCCTTGGTGTCAGAAATGACCCTGCAAAGGGAAACCCCCCTCATTGTCCTGGGGTGCATCCTACGGAGCTCAGAGTAGTGGGCTCTGATGTTCCCCCACCTCTGCTGATGAACTAGGAAGCCTGGCATCTTGCTTCAACACAGACTCTAGGTCAGATTCAAATGAGAGATTCCTGAGGAGATGTGAAATGAACTGGATAAATAYATTTTTAACATAGGCCTAAGAAAAGAAAAGTAAGAAAGAAATGAATGCACAAAACATAGCCTTGGTGCCGGGTATCCTGGTGAGCAAATACACTTGGGACAGTTATTGGCATTGACCTTGTAAATATTTAATCAGTTTGCTCAGCGCCTCTTTGAGCTCCTTGTTCTTCATGGTGTAGATGAGGGGGTTCGCTGCTGGAGGCATCACCATGTACAGAACAGCCACCACCAGATCCAGAACTGGTGAGGAGATGGAAGAGGGCTTCAGGTGAGCAAATGTGCCAGTGCTGACAAAAACGAAGACCAAAGTMAGGTGTGGGAGGCACATGGAAAAGGCTTTGTGCCAGCCTTGCTCAGAGGGGATCCTCTGCACAGCAATGAAGATCTGCAYGTAGGACAGTACAATGAAAACAAAACATCCAAAGCCTGAACAGGCACTAACCCCAAGAAGCCCAGCTTGCCTGAGGTAGGAGTCTGAGCAAGAAAGTTTGAGGATGTGGGGAATTTCACAGAAGATCTGCTGCACTGTGTTGCCTTGCCAGAGGGGTATGGAAAAGGTGTTGGCAGTGTGCAGGAGAGCATTGAGAAAACCACTGGCCCAGGCAGCTGCTGCCATTTTGACACAGGCTCTGCTGTCCATGCTGGTCCCGTAGTGCAGGGGTCTGCAGATGGCAATGTAGCAGTCATAAGCCATGACTGTGAGGAGAGAATACTCAGTWGACATGAAAAAAGCAAACAGAAACACCTGGGCAGCACATCCTTAGTAGGAAATGGTCCTGGTGTCCCACAAGGAATTGGCCATGGATTTGGGGACAGTGGTRGAGATSGWGMCAAGGTCAAGAATGGAGAGGTTGAGGAGGAAGAAGTACATGGGGGTGTGGAGGTGGTGGTTGCAGGTTACAGCTGTGATGATGAGGCTGTTGCCCATGAGGGCAGCCAGGTAGATGCTCAAGAATAGTAAGAAGTTCAAGACCTGCAGGTCCTGTGTTTCCATAATTCCCAGGAGGAGGAACCTATTGAGGGAGTTGTAATTGGACATTTAACTACCATGAGCTTATTGAACTGTCCAAGGAGAAAAAAGACAGTGACAAGTTAGCAGAGACTTTTAAAGGAAAACAAACACAATAATAAAACATTCCATTTCTTATTAATAATCCCTCATTGGTTTTTTTTCTTTATTGAGAAACCTTTTATGCAGTTCCCTTACTTGAGTTTTGGTTTGCTGAGTGTGTCATTAGGGGCAGGGACCTCTGCCTATGGGCTCCAGAAGACTTTGTCCTGTTATACAGCAGCGGCTACGTGGTAACGGGGTTGACTAGCTCTGACACTCACAGTTTTTGCCATATGAAATACACTTGTTTTGTGGGATGGCCTTTCAGTATCTTCACACCCTGTTCTAAAGAACGTGGTTTCAAGAACAGAGTGTTAGGGATTTTTTAATGTTGTGTATTTTCTTTAAGATGCCTCTGTCACCTCTGAGCATTTCTACTGAGAGTMCAGAGACTTCATGGGTCCCTCAGGTCGCACAGCAATGAGACAGCAGAGTCTTTCTGGAGGGCAGCTGACAGCCTGCCAGGACACCACAGGGAAACAGTGAAAGGACTCTCAGAACTGATGATGGGCTCTCCCTTAGGGAGGGTCAGTTCATTTCCCAGCCCCACAGACTGCATTTCCTGGAGCTCCACAAGTTAAAAGGGGGCCGGGGTAACCTAATTCTTATGCAGACCCCTCTGCTGCACAATTTGCAACACTGATATATGAACTAAACTCCCCTGCCCCACCCCCCCAAAGAGCTCTTGAGCAAGAACAAGATCATCAAGGACAGGAGGGGAAACAAGGAGCAACAGCATGATCCTTCTGGCAAGGGAGGGAAGGAGAGAGAGACAGAAGGGGTCTCAGGAAAGCCTTCACCTTACCCAGCTGGGCATGGTAGATGGCAACACAGCAGGGCTGTCACTCTCAGCCCCTTTTTCAGGCAGCATGAAATGGGCTTGTGGCAGGAGGGATACTCTTCTCTTCTGCTGCAGGTGTGGCTGCAGAGGAGGCAGCTCACGGCCTGGAGCCAAAGCCTTTCAGGATGGAGGCTCAGCTTCGTGGGAGGGGAGACNATAGCCTTGATGCCAGATATCCTGGTGAGCAAATACACATGGGACAGTTATTGGCATTGACCTTGTAAATATTTAATCACTTTGCTCAGCCCCTCTTTGAGCTCCTTGTTCCTCATGCTGTAGATGAGGGGGTTCACTGCTGGAGGCACCACCACGTACAGAACTGCCACCACCAGATCCAGAACTGGTGAGGAGATGGAAGAGGGTTTCAGGTGAGCAAATGTGCCAGTGCTGACAAAAAGGAAGACCAAAGTCAGGTGTGGGAGGCACATGGAAAAGGCTTTGTGCCGGCCCTGCTCAGAGGGGATCCTCAGCACAGCAGTGAAGAGCTGCATGTCAGACAGCACAATGAAAATGAAACACCCAAAGAATAAACAGGCACTAACCAGAATTAACCCAGTTTGCCTGAGGTAGGAGTCTGAGCAAGAAAGTTTGAGGATGTGGGGAATTTCACAGAAGAACTGCTGCACTGTGTTGCCTTGGCAGAGTGGTATGGAAAATGTGTTGGCAGTGTGCAGGAGAGCATTGAGAAAACCACTGGCCCAGGCAGCTGCTGCCATTTTGACACAGGCTCTGCTGTCCATAAGGGTCCCGTAGTGCAGGGGTCTGCAGATGGCAACGTAGCGGTCATAAGCCATGACTGTGAGGAGAGAATACTCAGTAGACATGAAAAAAAACAAACAGAAACACCTGGGCAGCACATCCTTAGTAGGAAATGGTCCTGGTGTCCCTCAGGGAATTGGCCATGGATTTGGGGACAGTGGTGGAGATCGTGACAAGGTCAAGAATGGAGAGGTTGAGGAGGAAGAAGTACATGGGGGTGTGGAGGCGGTGGTTGCAGGTTACGGCTGTGATGATGAGGCYGTTGCCCAGGAGGGCAGCCAGGTAGATGCTCAGGAAGAGCAAGAAGTTCAAGACCTGCAGGTCCTGTGTTTCCATAAACCCCAGGAGGAGGAATTCATTGAGGGAGCTGTCATTGGACATTTAATTTACCTTGGGCTTACTGAACTGTCTAAGAAGAAAAAAGACAGGGATAAGTTAGAAGAGACTTTTAAAGGAATACAAATACATTAATAAGACATTCCATTTCTTATTAATAATTCCTCATTTTTTTTTCTTTATTGGGAAACCTTTAATGCAGTTCCCTTGAGTTTGGGTTGGCTGAGTATGTCATTAGGGGCAGGGACCTCTGCCCATGGGCTCCAGAAGACTTTGTCCTGTTATACAGCAGGGGCTACATGGTAATGGGGGTGACTAGTTCTGACACTCACAGTTTCTGTCATATGAAATACACTTGTTTTGWGGGATGGCCTTTCAGTGTCTCCACACCCTGTTCTAAAGAATGTTGTTTCAGGAACAGAGTGTTAGGGATTTTTTTTAATATTGTGTATTTTCTTTGAGATGCCTCTGTCTCCCCTGGGGAGTGCTCCTTAATTACAGAAATCCTTGGCATTTCTACTGAGAGTCCAGAGACTTCATTGGTCCCTCAGGCAGCACAGCAATGAGACAGCAGAGCCGTTCTGGAGGGCAACTGACAGCCTGGCGGGACACCACAGGGAAACAGTTGAAGGACTCCGAGAACTGATGACGGGCTTTCCCTTAGGGATGGTCAGTTCATTTCCCAGCCCCACAGACTGCATTTCCTGGAGCTCCACAGGTTAAAAGGGAGCTGGGGCAAGCTCACTCCTATGCAGACCCCTCTGCTGCACAATTTGCAACATCGACAGCTGAACTAAGCCCCCCCCACCCCCACCCCCAAAGAGCTCTTGAGCAAGAACAAGATCATCAAGGACAGGAGGGGAAACAAGGAGCAACAGCATGATCCTTCTGGCAAGGGAGGGAAGGAGAGAGAGATAGAAGGGGCCTCAGGAAAGCCTTCACCTTACCCAGCTGGGCATGGTAGATGGCAATGCTGCAGGGCAGTCACTCTCAACCCGCTTTTCACGCAGCATGAAATGGGCTTGTGGCAGGAGGGATAACCCTCTCCTCTGCTGCAGGTGTGGCTGCAGAGGAGACAGCTCCTGGCCTGGACCCCAAGGCTTTCAGGATGGAGGCTTACCTTTGTGGGAGGGGAGACATGGCAGCTTGCTCAGAGGAAGGTGTCTGCTTTGGAGGGACTGACCACAAGTTGGCCAAGTCCATTTCCCATGAGAATTCTGCTAGCAGTTCCCTCTCGTTCCCTACCCATCTCTGCNGAGAAGTGCAGGAGCTGCAACTCCCGGGTGTCTGCAAATGCCAGGAGGAGGAACTYGTTGAAGGAGCTGCSATTAGACATTTGACTGCCCTGGGTTTATTGAACTGTTCAAGGAGAGAAAAGACAGCAACAAGTTAGGAGAGACTTTTAAWAGAAAACAAATAAATATTCAATTTCTTATTAAAAATCCCTCATTGCTTCTTTCTTTATTGGGAAACCCTTTGTTCCATTCCCTTGCTTGAGCTCTCATTTGTGTTGACTGTGTGTGGCATATGGGGCTGAGACCTCTGCCCATTGGGTCTGTACAGCAGGGACTACGTGGGAATGGGGGTGAGTAGTTTTGACACTCACAGTTAGTGTTAAATGAAATTCTCTCATCTTGTGGAAGGGATTTTCAGCATCTTCACACCCAGTTCTAAAGAATGATGTTTGAAAAACAGAGTGTTAGGGGTTTTTTTAAGTATTGTTTATTTTCTTTCAGATGCCTCTATCACCCTGGGGAGTGCTCTTTAAAAGTAGAAATCCTTGGCATTTCTACTGTGAGTCCCCAGAGGAAAGCATCCAGTGGCACTTGGTGCAGAGTGGGGACATCTCGGCTGTCTATTAGCCTTGTTCCCAGCTCTCCTGTGCTCCCATCTCTTTCAGCTGGAGGATGACGTTACTCTAAAAAGCAACCAATCCTGCCGAGAGTAGAGGAGTCCCCTTTCAAAGTGCAGGTCTTCAAACTTTCCTCCCTTTCCCCAGGCACCTGAGGGAGCTCTCCACACTTCCCTTCTGGCTGCTAGAGCTAGAGCACAGGGCTCTTTTCAGCTGCCCATATRCAACCTCCCACCACCACCTCCATACTCCCAGCATCTCTGCACCTTCTTCATGGGTCTCTCAGGTAGCACAGCAATGCTMTGAGGCAGCAGAGCCTTTCTGGAGGGCAGCTGACAGCCCGGTAGGACAGCACAGCGAAACTCTCCTTAAGGGAGAGTCAGTTCACTTCCCAGGCCCACAGACTGCATTTTCTGGAGCTCCACAGGTTAAAAGGGGGCTGGGGCAACCTCATTCCTATGTAGACCCCTCTGCAGTACGATTTGCAACATTGATGTTGCAACGTTGAAGAGGAAGTGAAGGTGAAGGGGTTTGATGAGCTTTCTCACAGACTGTCTGATCTCTGAAAGTGAAGAATTTCGAATCTGTGTGCCTTGTCAAAAGAGAAACCTCTTTCCTTTTTTCTCCCTGATAAAATGAGGAAACAGAAAGTCCTGCAAGGAAAGTTCCTTCCCTTTCAAGGAGCCTATTTTCCCCTTCCTCTGCTGTGCAGGGACACCACCATGAATCACAGCCCTGGGCACACCTGGGTGCGTATCCCAGCTTCACAGCCCTGCAGCTGTCCTTGGCAGAAAGTAGCAGCATGTCCTGTGCCTGTGGCAGTGTGGCATGGAACCCCTGCTCTGAAGCACCTCCTCCTGCTCTGCAAAGGAGATTGATACTTCAAAAACCTATCAGTTATGGGGTGAAACAGCTTTAGACAATCCCTTCCGGCACCTCTATAGCATTGCCTTGCTGCCAGAGATTTACTATGTCAAGAGCTGGGAAGATTGCCCCCATAAGGAGCTCTCCTCTGTCCTCCCACTCCACACTGCTTYTCACTTCTCTCTGTCATGTCTCATCTCCTGTCAGCAGCAGCAGGTAGTGCCTGGAGCTCTGCTCCTCTTATGCAGAGGAGCTGCTGCTGCACACAGCTGTGCCTCGACAGTGCTGTCAGGTTGTCCTCAGCTCTCTGGAGCCTGTTCCCCCTCAGGATCAGGGGTTCAGCTGAAATCGTGATTTTCTCTGTCCCCTGTGCTCCCTCCTCCAGGGAAATGTTCACTGGGGTAAACCAAAATAATCACCCTTGGTGCCTCTCTAAACAATACAGAGAGACCAAATGCAGCATTGTCACTTGTTTCATCAGAGGATGGCTATCTTCAAGAGGTGGAAACATCCCTCCCCCTGGAAATCCATATTCCTGTGTCTTAACTAGGCAGGACACCTAGAAGTGGACAAGAAGTGAGCTCATTTATCCATGGTTCAAATTGACTCATCTGTATGACAATCTGGGCATCACAAGTGCATTTTGAAGCCTGGGCTGGAGTAGGGTCCAGATCTCTCCTGTGAACTTCATAAACACACAGGAGGTGGGATTTTCCTTACAAAACTGAAGTGAGCACAATAGATACATCTGCATGGGATCTCCTTGTCTATGCTCCCATTGCAATCACTGAAGATGGAGGGTGGGAGTCAACTGTTCACATACAAACACCTGGTGACAGTTAAAGAGACAGAGGTGAACGAAGGCATGTGACAGAGACTTCTTGCTCTGATGGAGCAACTAAGATACCCCCATCCTTCTAGAGCATGAAGGGCCAGCTGGGAAATTTCCATGACTGTCTAGAATGACACTAGATGCCTACTATGACTAGAGCCCCACTCACTATAAAGGCATATGAGATATATGAAGATCCCAATGTTATAAACGCAAACAGTTCAAGTAATTCAGTGCAGACACTTGATTTAATGACATAAATATAGGCTGTCAGGGCCATGTTGGATGCCAGGGGTGTCCAGCACATCCACATATCTCTGGTAGGAGATGAGGAGGCAATGCCCTACATGTGAAGTGTTTGCTGGAATACATGCAGATCTTCCATGAGATGGAACAAGACATACATCTCTGAAGGGCAGACGAGCTCAGGAAAGCTGGCAGGTAATTCAGGACTGCGCCTGTCAGGCACAAGAATGCTCCATATGAGCAGTTTGTAAAATCAGTAATCATCTCTAGACCCCAGCATCGCTAAACAGGGAGCCCCCACATGAGCTCCAGGGCAATAAGGCAGCATAAGGAAAGAGAAAGAAAGCAGATGCTGCCAAGAGGAATTTAGAAATGTTGTCCAGCAAAGTGGAGTGCGAGGGAAGCCAAAACTCCCCTGGGATAGAGACCCTTGCAGGAAATGTGAAGGATGAGAAGAAGAGCTGCTCCTGCTTCAGTAACAGTAGAAGAATAAAGAAGGAAGTGTGGGCTCTGCTGAATGAAGTAGGGATTCTAGTAAAAGTGAATGTAGATATGTCTGAGGAGCTCAAGTCCTTCCTGGAGGAGGTTACCCAGAGAGGTTGTGGAGTCTCCTTCTCTGGAGATATTCAATACCCACCTGGACGTGATCCTATATAACATGCTCTAGGTAACCCTGCCTGAGCATGGGAGTTGGACAAGCTGATCTCCAGAKGTCCCTTCCAACCACAATCATTCTGTGATTGTGTGATTCCTGGCTTCAGTCTTCACCAAGATGTTCTCCTGAGCTATTGTACCTGGAGTCAGGGGTCCCGAGGAGAAAACAAACCTTTAGTGCATAGCTGTCTACAGCTCAACCAATAAAAGTCTTGGGGATTGGATAGTTGGCATCCATCTCTGTGGAGATCAGGGGAGATCCCACAAACCAGATAGAGGAATATGTTGTGCTTGTCTTCAAAAATGGTCACAACGGCAACCTGGGGAGCCACAGGCCATTCAGTCTCACATTGGTGGAGAGTGTGTCATGAAGCTGTACTTGTGAAGCAGAGGAGTGGAGAGTAGCGGATATCCAGTAGACATCCAGATAGGTAAAATCTAGTTGAATAATCAAGCTCAGAGCATTTTCATGAATTGTCAGGAAGGCAGGTAAAGGTGGGGTATGCAAGGACATACCCCACATCCTGTCCTGTTTGACAGGCTCATCAGCAGGGCAGAACAGTGCATGCATCAGGACAGGCAGAGATCTGACCGRCAGAGGACTGACCCTAAGGAGAAGGCCCTGGACATTAGGGGCGATGCCTTATGAGCCTGCGGTGCATGCTCACCACGGATGTGGCTACTGAATACAGGGCTGCATTAGGAAGCATCTGGACAGCAGAGAAGGGCAGTTCTTTGCCATCTCGGCTCAGCACTGGAGTGGCCCTGTCTAGAACACTCTGTCCCAGTGTGGAATGCCCAGCACTATAGCAATGGGGAGCACCTGGAGAGGGTTCAGAAGGTCTGTCCAGATGGAGTTGGGGATCACACCAAGTCAAAGAATGGCTGAGGTTGGAAGGGACCTCTGGAGATCATCTATCCCAACCCCCCTGGTCAAGCAGGGTCACCTACAACATGTTAGACAGGATTGCATCGAGATGGGTTTTGAATATCTCCAGAGAAGGAGACTCTTCCTGGACACAACCTCAGGAGACTCCACAACCTCTCTGGGCAACCTCTTCCAGTGCTCTATGACTCTCACAGGAAAGACATTCCTCCTCATATTCAGGCAGAACTTTCTGTGGTTTGATTTTTGCCCATTGTCTCTAGTCTTGTCACATGGGACAACTGAAAAGAGTTTGTCCCCATCCCCTTGACACCCTCACTTCAGGTACTTATACACATTGATAAGATCCCCCCTGAGCCTTCCCTTCTCCAACCTAAACAGGCCCAGCTCTTGCAGCCTTTCTTCATAGCAAGGATGCTTCAGCCCTCTGATCATCTTTGTAGCCCTACATTGGACTCTCTCCAGTAGCTCCATGTCTCTCTTGTACTGGGGAGCCCAGAACTGGACGCAGTACTCAAGATGAGGCCTCAGCAGGGCTGAGTCAAGGGGCAGGATCAGCTCCCTCAGTCAGCTAGTAATGCTCTTCCTAATGCAGCCCAGGATACCATTGGATTTCCCAGCCTCAAGGGCACATTGCTGGCTCATAGTCAACTTGTTGTCCAGTCTGAAGCACAAGGCCTGTATGGAGAGGTTGAGGGACCTGGGCTTCTTTAGCCTGGTGAAGCAGTGGCTAAGATCAATATAGTATTCACCTGTGACTGCTGGAAGGGTAGTTTCAGAGATGAGGGAGCTTTTCTTGGTAGTGGGAAAGAACATGAGAAGGGGAAAGAGCCACAGATTGCATATTGAGATGTTCAGACTGGACTTCTGGAAAAAAAATGTCACTCGTAGGGTAGTGCTGTGGTGCAACAGGACATGCAGATATACTGAGTGATTAGCCCCTGGCTTTGTGTTTCAAGGAGCAGCCAGTAAGGACAGAGGCTGAAAGTCTCCAGAAGGTCTTTGTTCCCTTCACATTGGCTGGTGTGCCTGCCATGAGGCCTGCAAGAAGATGATGTTTCCTTATGACACTTGGTCTTGTTGCCTTCTTGTCCCCGGGAGCCCAGGAGGTGCTGTAATGTTGTCCTGACCTCACATTGCACAGTGCGGCCCTCACACTGCCCCTAGGAAGAGATCTGAGCAACATGTGAGGGAAAGGATCACCCTACCCAGGGGCTGGGTGTCAGTACTGCTCACACTGCTTGACAACACACATCAAGGTGGACTTGGTATCAGAGCCACTCTCACATTGCCTTTGCCTACCTTCTATCAGTGCCACCACCTTTCTGCTCTAATCAGCCCCCGGGGAGGCTTTGTTGGTAACGGCCCTCAGTGGGACCTGTTAACGCTCCAAGAAACTGGGATTTACTTCTGACTTTAACTTCTTGAGAGGTTTGTTCAGCCTCCTCTCAGTATCTGAAGTTCATGGGCTCAGAATTAAATTGACCCAGCAGGTCATCATTAAAATGCAAAAGACTCAAACGAGCCATGCCGCTTTCCATAATTTTCTTCAGTTCTTCGGTTCTTGTGAGGCTAATTGGCAAAAATTCAGAAATGTACTGAAATTAGGTAGATATCAATAAGCACCTGAAAAAGAAAGATGTCTGCTTCTTAGGCTTTTGGTATGCTTCAGTTTTCAGAATATGTCATACCCACATTCTCTAACTGATACTGATCAAGGATGTCTCCTAATGAAGTCTGAGTATGTAGGAAAAGCAGTATTTTTGATAGTAGACAGGTATGGACTAACTTCCTCCCCAGCTCCCCAGCTTTGCCATTTCCCTCATCAGGGAAACAGACACAGAAGGATTTTTCTTAATAGCAAACAAACAAAAATAAAACTTGAGATAGTTTAATGAAAGTTAAAAGACTGAACTGCATGGCAAGCCGAAGCTGCCTCCAGAGATGTCCACTGCCCACMAGACATGTCTGCCATGAACCTTCCTAGAAATGTTTCCAACAGATAGATAGGAAAGGTTAGACAAGAAACAGAGCAAAGGAGTTGGCTAAAGAAACAAAGAGATTCCTGAAGATGATACAAACTTCAGAATCCCAGAAGCTCACACCAGCAACTGGAGAGTTGAGAGGCATCAGAATGGATAAAGAGCAAGGGGAAGAGGAAAACTGGGAAAAACTATGACAAATGCATGTGCCCAGAGAGTCTGATGCCAAGATGCTTTTAGAAATGATCATTTTAATTAGGACGTGGAAAAATGTGAGAGACTACTGAGAATACATCCACAGCTGAAGAGACAGAACAAGGGAAGGACAAGGTCAAGAGCAGATCAGTATTTCTTCTCCTGAGATTCATACCCTTCCTGAAGATTTGCACTCTTTCATCATAGGAAATTTAATTAATTAAAATTAAAATTAGCTAACTCTTGAGCTGACGAAAGTGTGCTCATATTTCTGAAATGTTGAAAGCAGTTCCTCACATTTCCAGGCAGAGCTCAGGTGTCCAACCACAGGCACCCAGTGGCACTTGGAGAGACCTGGTGTCTTGGTGTCTCTGAGGTCAACTCTCCACAGTGTCTACATCTGACTATGTCTCAGTTTCCTAGTGAGTGGAGCTCTGCTAGCAGTGGGCATCTAGGATCTCGGGGGCCAAGG
>NW_028186683.1:37018-45650 GCF_003343005.1 Rhea americana | reverse complement strand
CTGAAAAGTATAACAAAACTTTTTTTGGAATATGTATCTGATTTAATTCTTTTTTCATTTCTATTGACAATTTCTAAAGATTTCTTTTATAAAAGAGCCTATGTTATTAAAAATGATATTTTTTGTGTGTCACCCTAGTCCATTACTCATCAAACCACTCACTGACCAGCATCTTCCTTGGTACTCCTTACTCTGCACACAATGAATCACACCACCATGAGCTGTCACACTCTCACAGCTGGTAGAGGGAAGCAGGCTGATCAACTTCAGTAAAATGTTCTATTTATCAATGGCCTAATTTGCACCAATCTAAACCTACTTGTGTTTCACTGATGTCTTAAACGTCTGGCCAATCTACATTTTCATTCCCTGCATGGTCATGAAGTGCAGCTCCATTTGAGGTGACAACAAGGATGGGAATTATTTCACCCACCACCAGACCCCATCAGTGCAGATGTCTCTGCCTAACCCAGCTGTCTGGACTTCCCTTTCTAGGCAATGGAAAGAGAAAGGTTGTCCCACTGAGAGGTCATGAGGGGCTTCTCCTGGTGACCATCTAATGCTCCAAAAAGGTTCCCTTTTTTCCTGGGTCGTATTTCCCAGCACCACATGGGAACAGAGCTACACAGGGCATCTCAAGCAGCAATGGCTTCCCTATGTGTCTATAAGGACCTGAATGTAAAGTTCTCATAATTGGTTGAAATCCATTCAAGAAAGAGCTCTATGAAAGAACTCAGATAAAATATCTTCATTTTTCAGAACTTCGAACATTCTTTATCAATTCTGATGAATATTCTCTTTCCTTTTTATTGACTGCACTACCGTCACCCAGCACCTCACAGAGGCCACCCAGTAGCAGTGACCACCTTGGGGAGAGGAGGGGATGACGCAGGAGACAGGCACTCATTTGTGTACTGATTGCGAGGGCACCTCTGCTGCACCCTACAGGCCCATGCCCATCAATCAGGTAGGCAGGGCTCATGACCACCCTGCTTAGACCTAGCCCTCTGGGACACACCTGCCACCAAACAGTTCACGGCTCCTCGTCTAGGTCTCCCCTGATGCCAGCATGTTGCCCCTGTGGCCCAGAGACACCATGGACATTTTTTGGAGGCTTCCTTTGGCAGCTCGACGTTCCCAGAGTAGCCCAGGATGTATTATTAGCAGCCAAAGGGTTTTTTATAGTGTGATACCAAGAAGGAGTCATTCTGCACGCGCCAATGTACAGCTGGATGATCGGTAGGTGAGTTAAACTGTGCAAGGCCTGCTGGGACAGCCCTGGACATCTCTGGAAGAACCTGACCCTCACTTGTTTTTATCCACATCTCACTGCCAAGAGGGGACCTTTGTCCAAGTTAGCCTCAGATCCACACTTGGGATTTCAGCTCATAAGAGATTCACTTGCAAAGAAGAGTCCGCATACTCAGGCTGTGGAGCGGCTGATCAAGCACGTGCTTGATCCTGCAGAACCTGCAGGCCTCAGCCAGCTCAGGCACATACTCACAGAATCAGTAAGGTTGGAAGGGACCTCTGGAGATCATCTAACCCAACCTCCCTGGTCAAGCAGGGTCACCTAGAGCATGTTAGACAGGGTTGCATCCAGGTGGGCTTTGAATATCTCCAGAGAAGGAGACTCCACAATCTCTCTGGGCAACCTGTTCCAGTGCTCTTTCACTCTCACAGTGAAAAGATTACAAAATGTCAGCTGAGTTGGACAGCTGAACAGCTGTCAGGTGCCTGAACTGAAAAGGCCATTAAAGCCCTGCCTCCAAAGTCTCACATGGCAGGGCACAGGGAGAGTCTGAGAGAACCAATAAAGTAACTCACAGAAGGAGCTTGTTCTATGGCAGAGCAAAGCTTGTTACTCCTCATCTGTGGAGCAAGGAGCTCGCCTGTAAACCAGCACTAGGGAACACACTGGAGGAAGGACCGTGTCTCTCTCTTCTCTTAACAAGCAACTGACTCTCAGGGCTCCTCTCATTTGCATCTTGACATCTCAGCGCTGCAGGGAGAATACCCTACCAGGGACTCAGTAGGAATGAGTTGATCAAAATAACATAGGGGGCCAGAATATAAAAGCAGTAGGATCCTCCCCTCCAAAATGGAGGAGAAACTCAACAGGTGTTCATGTGGAAAGGCCAAGGGTCAAGGGCTTCAAGCACAGAGTATCCACAATGCTGGCCTAAAAGACCAGCAGGCTCCTTAGACGATGGCCGTGCTCACCAGCACGGCCTTGGCTCCAGCTGCTTGCAGCAACACATCTAGAGCTAAGTGRGGCTCCTCACATCCACCCAACACTCAGGAGCAAACCAGCACCTTGCCCCTGTCAGCAGTGGCAGCACCTAATGACACCACTCCTAGCACACTCATGCCTGCATGTGGGCTGCTCTCTTGTGTCCCTGCTGCAGCACAGACAAGGCACATTACAGCAGGACAGTCAAGGAACTTGCAGAGACTGCAGGCAGGATGGAGAGAGACCAGGGGTGTGCAGGCCTTGGTGGGCACTCTTGCCTGGGCTTGCCTACTCAAGAGGACTTGTTCTAGTTAGATTCCTGGGGGCCAAACATCCTGTTTGGCAAGCCAGCACAAGCTCTCTCTCTCTCACACACACACACAAACATTCTTCAGTAGCAAGCAGTTATTAGTAGATACTTACAAACAGACCGACCTGATGGTAATCTCGAGAAGGACTGCCTCAATGCTTGTCCCAATTGTCTGCATGGTGAGAGAGAGAGTCGGCAGGCACAATCTTCTCGGGCGTCCCCGAGGAGGCAACGTGGTCCTCTGTTGTGTAGCAGCCTCCCTCTCCTTTGGAAAAACTCCAGTATTTATGATTATTTGCAGTAGGAGGGAGTCTCGGCACCTGGGGCCAGCAAGTGCAGGGAGTCTAGCCCAACTCCGCCCCGGCTGCATAACCGGGCTATGATACTGCTCACGCGTGCAGACTTATTTCGAGCGCCACCTTTGCCTTTGGGGGTTGCTATTTCATTACTCTTCAACTTCTGACCTTCATGTTGACTGCTTCTCATGGTTATTCTGTGGCTGGAAGCCACAGAATCTGTATGTAACCAACCACTGTCCTTTCTCACAGATTTCCAAGACCTTGTTAGTTATTTATTTGTATCCCGCTTAACACAGTGGTATTGTTCTAGGCACTAAAAAGTTACAACACTAGACTATTCTTACCAAGTATCAGGTAGCACAGATACAAAAAATTACAGCACGGACCATTCCCATGAAGTATCACATAGTACGGATACATGCCACCATGTGGTCCGTTGTTGGAACACATCTGTATTCCACCACATGAACAACGTGGTGTTGTAAAAATGAGACCATAATAGAGTGTAATAAAGATAGCATACAAGGGATACAACAGGAAATACAAAGAAAAATTACAAATAGTAAGCAGCAAAAAAGCAATAATATCTGTAGCCAAGGCCATCCCCATGTGCACGTCCCAAAAGGATTCCACTCATCATTAACCTGCAGTTGCTTTGTTAAGTGTTGTGGTTCTTGAATCTTCGCATGAATGGATTGTGAATGATCACTTAAATTCATACAACACATACCTTTAACATCTTGACAGCCATGGCCATGGACTAGCAATAGAAAATCAATGGCAGCACGATTCTGCAATGTAGCTTGTCTTATGGAATCTGTATCAGTCCGCAAGCCTGCTAAAGCACTGCTGGTAGCGTTACTAAATTTACTTAACCAGCAGCCAAGTTTATGTAGTGTAGCTAATGCTCAAGCACTTGCGACTTTAAAGGACATTGTCCACTTGGTAGTAGTGATGTTACACCAAGCAGTGGCATTTTGGTAAGTCACCTTGGTACTGCTCACCCACCAGGCTGCGGACTGTTTTTTCTCGGTATAATTAAACATAGTACAGTAAGTATTGGACAAAGACCCTAACAACTGCAGTTCTTGCAGTGGTAATGCAGGCGATATGCCTGCTCGTGATAGCCAGCCCTCCCAGGAGCTCTTCCACTGTATACAAAGAGACTGGCCGCTGCCGAGTGTGGTGTTACACAGGACTAATTCTTCTGCCGTCAATGGTGCGCCAACCAAGCAGGTAGAGAATGGGTTCTGTGGAGTAGCAGTACTTAAGCACAGGTGATCTTGTCCTGTGACATTGGCTAGAGTCACCCAGACATTCTGTTGTGGCTGAGGTACAGTCCAGGCATACCTGGGAAAATAAGAGGGGGGAGGGGAAGACAACATACTTCTGTCCCTGACTACTCTCTTTGCCTAAGGTGCTCAGCTGGTACTCGCTTCCACTGTTGCTCACCCTGAATGACAATGGTTACTGCATGCAAATCATCAGCTGCAAGTATTTCAGCCAGAAATGGCACTGGCTGTAAAGGGAGTTGGTACCACACGCGAGCTCCTGCAAACCAAGTTGATGGTGGCTGCCTTCGTGTTATGCTGTGGACACAATACACATTAACCCATGGAGCAGGTGGTACCGAGACTGGGAAGATAAGAACAGCCTCTGGAAGGTGGTCTACCCAACCCTGAAAGGAGCCTCCTCCTAATCTCTGGAGCTGTTCCTTTAGCAGCCCATTTATCCATTCTACCAAACCAGCTCCCTGGGGTGATAAGGGAGGTGCCATGTCCACGTAATTCCCCGCTCTGCTGCCCACTGCTGCACTGCTTTATTTCTGAAATGTGAGCGATTATCTGATTGTATTTCAATAGGGGTGCCATAGTACAACTCAATGGTATTCAAACACCGAATAGTTGTAAAAGCATTATTATAGCAGCTAGGAATGACGACAGCCAGCCCAGAATAGGTGTCTATTGCTACACAGGCATATCACTGTCGTCGATGTTCCTTCAATGGACCGATATAATCAAGTTGCCAAACTTCCCCCCTCCGTGCTCCCTCGCTTGATCTGTCCCAATGGTTGAGATAACACTTTCTGTTCCTTCAGCATCTGGCAAACGGAGCACTGGTCAATGACTTGCTGCACTTACATTTGCAGCAGACCCTGCGCTTTTCCCCATGTGACGGTAGCATCTCGCCCAGTGTGGCCAGCTTTATCATGAGCCCACTTTGCTAGCACTTCTTCCTCTGGGGCTGTGATGGCGAGGCGGTGAACACGAGCCAATTGGTCTACATGTGCTCTCCATTTTGCTGTTTCTGTGGACTCTTTAGTGTGGGCATCCACGTGAAACACCCGAACATCTTGTTCTTGTAATAACTGCCATATACTTTCCCAATGCTGCTTTCCCCACACTTCTTTGGTGCCAATAAGCCATTGGTCTTGCTGCCACTTACCTAGCCAGTTGACTAGACCTTGTGCCACTGCCCATGAGTCGGTGTATAAGTAACAAATGTGATTTATGGGCGTAGCATCAATAGCTTGCCATGTGGCCACCAGTTCAGCTAACAGACTACTACCTTCCTGCCCTTCTGCAACCAGCCGAGTATCACTTGCAGGGTTAAATACTACAGCACGCCACCGTCCCTTTCCGGTACAACTACCATCAGTGAACCACGTCTGTTGTTGCTGTGTGTTAGATAATTCTTCATAAGGTTTGCCCCATTTGCCAATTTGATAATTGACTAAATTCATGGGTTTTCCTGGTTCTCCTTGTACCCCTTGGCTGATTGTTTCATGTCCTAAATATTTGACACTCTGGGCTGGGCCTTGTATTTTCTTTGGATTGACTTCCCATCCAGCTTCCCGTAAGCATGAAACAGTCATGTCCAGGACTGCTTGCACTTCTTCGTGTGTTAACCCCTGTATTAGTATATCATCAATGTATTGCAACAGTTGTACCTGGGCAAGTACATCTATTTTTATGAGTGTGTGGTGAATGGCTTGGTGACAATAGGTAGGATTATGTTTGTAGCCTTGAGGCAATCTGGTAAAAGTATACTGATTACCATTCCAGGTAAAAACAAACTGCTCCTGAGTTTCCCTTGGAATGGGGATGGTGAAGAAAGCATTGGCTACATCTGTGACTGCATACCATGTGCCAGCATGCTGTTGGATCTGCTGTATTAAGGCAGCCACTTCAGGAACAGCAGCGGTTATCAGTGGTATGACCGCATTCCCTCGATAGTCCACTGTCATTCTCCAACTGTCATCTGGTTTCTTTACCGGCCAAATAGGACTATTGAATGGGGAATGGGTGTATTGCACTACTCCTGCCTGTAGCAAGTCATTAATTGTGGCTTGAATTGCTTCATCACCCCCTGGAATTCGATACTGTCGTTGATAAACAACAGTGGTAGCAATTGGAATTTGTGCTTCTTCCATAACCTTTCCTACTTGGACAGCACAGATGTGCAACCACTGTGCGGTACCAAATGCCCAGAGGGACCTATCTATTTCTAACGTTTGGCCTCGTGAGATGTCCATCCCTATTATATATTTGTCTAACGCAGCAATCATGATGCGGTATTCACAAGGTAGCCAATAACCAATTTTCATTCTTAGTAAGTCATTTTTTCTCATAATTGATTGGTCACCCAGACTCCAGTCGGGGGTCTGTGTCCCTTTGTGTATGTCAAGATTGCTGTGTATAATAGTGACCTCCGCCCCAGTGTCCACCAATGCCTGAATCTGTTGTGAATTTGTTTTTGGCCACCAAATAGTGCACCAGACAAAGGGATGTGGATCATGTCATAGTAGACAACAGTCTGGACCTGAGGCTTGGTCTAATCCCTATTCGGTTTCAGATTCGTTATGGTTAACAAAGCTTGTTGCTGCAGGAGATTTGCAGTTTCCTGCTCTTACACCTGCTATTCTAGCTGTCCTACCTTTTCAGCTTGAGCTGAAATTCATGAGCTTGTCCCTCCAGTACCTTATAGGCAAACAGGAAGGCTCCCCCCATTCACCCTGCATGCTTTAATCACTCCTTGTCCTTGATGTGTGTGTGTGGGGGGAGTTCTACAAATTTTTCCCAATACTTTAACGCTTCCATGGGGCTTGTCCCGGTCCATGGCTCCGGAGAAGCACCCATACATGTTTCCCACTTATCACATAGCACAGTCCATGGCTCTTGCGTCCACCCAGGACACTCAAGGGATGGGGCTGCCTCTTTTCCCCCTTTTGTTCCTGCAGCCTGAACCATCAGGCTCACGTGTCTCTGTTACTGAATCAAGTGTCTGCACTGGATGACATCAACTCTCCACAGTGTCTACATCTGACTATGTCTCAGTTTCCTAGTGAGTGGAGCTCTGCTAGCAGTGGGCATCTAGGATCTCGGGGGCCAAGGAAATTCCCTACCTGGCCCCCAACTCATGCTCTAGAAGGACGTAGGTCTCACACTTGCTCCATCACAGCAAGCAGACACTGGCACATGCCTAAGACCACCTCAGACTCTTCCAATGTCATGGGAGCACAGAGCACAACCTTGCATGCATACAAGGCCTTCTAAACTAGCCTGAAAAGCCCAATCTGACTCATCGGAATCACTACCTGAACAATGCAAAAGCAAACTCTATTCTTGTCCCCATCTAGGTTTCCTGCCTAGTTAAGAGATGGAATAGGGGCTTCCTGACTGGGACCTTTCCACCTTCCGTATATAATCATCCTCTGATAAGACAAATTGCAGTACTGGATTCAGTCTTTCTTCAGTGCTTAGAGAGTGTCAATGATTATTTTAGTTTATTGCAGTGAATATTTCCCAGGAGCACAACGGACAGAGAGAGTCACACCTTTGGCTAGGCCTCTGCTCCTGAGTGGGCCAGGCTCCTGGGATGGAGGGTGCTCATGGCAACTTGGCAGCACTGTCCAGAGACAGCTGTGTGCAGGAGCAGCTCCTCTGCAATGAGCAGCAGGGCTGTGGGCACTGCCTGCTGCTGCAGACTTGARATGAGATATGACAGAGAGACRTGAAATGTAGTGTGGAGTGTAAGGACAGAGGAGAGCTCTTTGTGGGAGAAATCTTCACAGCCCTTGACACAGTAAGTCTCCGTCTGCAGGGCAATGCTATGGAGGTTCCTGGAGGAGTCTTCTAAATCCATKCAARCCCACAACTGGATTTTTAAGGATTGGTCTCCTGGTTTCTACTTTGTAGAGGAGGAGACACTGCAGAGAAAGGATTCTCTGCCACACTTTTACAAGGAAGAGGATATCCTGCTACCTTCTCCCCAGGACACTGTAGGGATGTGAAGCTGGGATGTGCACCCAGGTCTGCTCCAGGCTGTGATTCAGAGCAGTGTCCCTGCACCCTGGGGTACTGTGTTCCCAAGGCAGTGACTCTGCTGCCCGCAAGGGTTAGTACTCAGCCTGCCTTGAGAGCTCCCCACGGTGCTGCAAGGAGAAGCTCTGGGTGGTAGGAGTGACCCTTGGCAGGGGAGGTTGAGCGTCCTCTCAAGAGGGTGCTGCGTGGGTCAGAGCTACACAGCTCCAGCTCATTTCAAGGACATTTTTGGAGGAGAATTTCCAAAAGGAAGGTCAAGGCAGGGGATACATGAAAGAGAAGCAGCTGTCATGAGTCGGTGCTTTCAGTTTTATTCTCTCTGAGTGGGGGGAAATGGGTTTGGACCTGTCAGGTTTAAACAGTGGACAGAAGAGCCAAAACAGTGACTCTGCAAGAAAAACAACTCTGGGAGGGACTCAGCAAATGCGTTCATCCACTGCTCAGCCTACAGACAGAACCAGCATCA
>NW_028186683.1:34520-35572 GCF_003343005.1 Rhea americana | reverse complement strand
AGGAAGTATTGTCCAGAGAAGTCTACCCCAACTTGTCAATGTCTCTTCTTCCTCAGAGAATCCTCTTGTGCCTTGGGGGAAATAATGTCCAACGGAAGCTCCCTSAATGAGTTCCTYCTCCTGGCTTTTGCAGACACACAGGAGCTGCAGCTCTTGCACTTCTCGCTCTTCCTGGGCACCTATCTCGCTGCCCTCCTGGGCAACRGACTCATCATCACAGCTGTAGCCTGYGACCACCGACTCCACACCCCCATGTACTTCTTCCTCCTCAACCTTGGCACCATCTCCACCACTGTCCCCAAGTCTATGGCCAGTTTCCTGTGGGACACCAGAGTTGTTTCATGCTCAGGATGTGCTACTCAAGTCTCTTTATTTGTTTTCTTCTTAGGAGGAGAGTATTCTCTCCTCATAATCATGGTTTATGACCRCTTTGTGGCCATCTGCAGACCCCTGCACTACGGGACCCTCATGGGCAGCAGAGTCTGTGTCAAAATGGCAGCAGCTGCCTGGGCCAGTGGTTTTCTCTATGCTTTCCTGCACACTACCAACACATTTTCCATACCACTCTGCCAAAGTAATACAGCRGACCAGTTCTTCTGTGAGATTCCCCAGATCCTCAAGCTCTCCTGCTCACACTCCTACCTCAGGGAAGTTGGGGTTACTGTGGTTAGTTCCTGTTTATTCTTTGGGTGTTTTGTTTTCATTGTGCTGTCCTATGTGCAGATATTCACTGCTGTGCTGAGGATCCCCTCTGAGCAGGGCCGGCAAAAAGCCTTTTCCATGTGCCTCCTTCACCTGGCCGTGGTCTCCCTGTTTGTCAGTACTGGCACGTTTGCCTGCCTGAAGCCCTCTTCCCTCTTCTCCCCATCTCTGGATCTGGTGGTGGCTGTTCTGTATGTGGTAGTGCCTCCAGCAGTGAACACTCTCATTTACAGCATGAGGAACAAGGAGCTGAAACAGGCCATGACGAAACTGATCCAATGGGTCCAATGTCATCACTAATAACCATCCCATGTTCATCTACTCATCATTCCCATGGCATCTGGGATCAC
>NW_028186683.1:31746-33307 GCF_003343005.1 Rhea americana | reverse complement strand
TCATCCTTCTGGAGGGGAATCCGAGCCCCAGGAGAGCTCAGGGGATCTCGTGGGGCTGTGTGTGCATGGAGGTGGGCAGTGAGTGGAGCCTCATAAACTRAGGGACAGTCCATAGTGGAGTAACCAGAAGGTAGAGCATAAATCCAGRTCTGTATGGGGAAACAAGAGCTCTGCAATCCCTGGAGAGGCAGTGGGGACCCAGGATGCCCCAGGAAGGGTCACTGGAGAGTGATTCCTGCACCCTCAGTGAAACACCACAAGCTGCAGCCTTGCCTGAGTTACTCTGCAGACGTGGCTGTGCCTGGCCCTGGAGCTCTCACATCCAGAACTGTTTCTGTGTTCGTCCTGCTGACCTGATGCCCATCTCTACCTTGGACTTGATACCTTACTACAGTCAATAAAGCCTTAGAAAGGGATACAGGGACCTGAGCAGCACCCAGAGAAGATTTTCAATACAAAAGACGATCGTATATCCACAGTAACTCTTGCCTGACAGCCTATTTAAAGGTGTAAGGAGGGCTTTATATTTGGACCTCTTCCCAGCTAACACTGCACACAGAGTCTTAGCTGGATAAAAATGGAAAGGTAGCCTTTCGGTTCCAGAAGAGAAGCCCTGCAAGGCTGGTCTTTTTCTCTCCATTGGGGTAGAGAGACCTGCAGGAGGATGGAGCTGGCCATGGATCACCCTACAGCTGGGGTGAGCAGCCAGTGSTGGGAAGGAGTGACGTGAGTGGCTGCTCTGGGATGGTGGCCCTGGGGCAGCTTYCCCAGTGTGTCCATGAAACACAGTGAAYAGCCTCGGCTTTTCTCTCCTGCACCCTCCATGTCCTCATGCCTTTCTCAGGAGACCTACATTTGCACTGCTAGCACATGGCTTTGTGCTCCCATACTGCTCATTCATGCATAGTAGTGGCCAAGGCTGCCAGTGGCCCCACAGCAGTGCCCACTACGGGGATCTGCAGAGCTTTGGGCACTCACACCACAGCCCCAGCTGCTCTGAAGGGCTCAGCAGCTCTGGGGAGGCAGAGAGGGGTGTCAGCCTTCCCATCGACCCCATGGCTGGGGACCAGCAATGGCATAAGGAAATGGAGGCGAGTTACCCCATCTATCCACTGCTCTCGTGACCTGGACATCCTGAACCATGGCTGCCTGTAGCCCATTTGGCCAGCCCCTCTCCCCAGGACAGCACACAGTCCTCGCCATGAAGCCCCTCCGGAGACAGGGCAGCCCGCCCCGTATTGGCGGAAAACAGGTTTTCATTTATTCCTTCCCACAAGCACATGATTGCTCCTTTTGTCTTCTCCAGAGGGATCCCTGCTCAGCAGAGAGCATTTCCCAAGGTCAGTGTGTCCAAGTCAGCCTGGCCAGCTGTTCCTGTACTCTTCCCCTGGGCTCGTCGCAGGGCCCCAGGCTGGCAGAGCTGCTCTGCAGAGCGAGTGGCCTATGGGGCCATGAATGCACTCTGTGCTGGCTGTGCTTGTCAGGAGAAACCCAGTTGGACCGGCATCATTGCACCTGACAACCTCCCTCCCCAGGGAGTGTCTGTGTCTGTGAAAGATGC
>NW_028186683.1:27497-29764 GCF_003343005.1 Rhea americana | reverse complement strand
CTGAGCTGAGGAAAGGGGATTTTGTCTGGCAACTCAGGGGGAATATTCTCTTTTTATCCTTAGGAGAGACAAACACAGTACTCATGGCAGCTGCGTCTGAARGAGACAGTCCTTCTGAGGGGTTCATCTGTCCAAGCTGTGCCCTCTTGATCTGGGGTGTCTATATCTGGATCAATCATATCAACTTCCACTCTGACAAGGGAAAGAAACAGTGCAGTGAAGGCAGGGGCTGACCCGATCCTTCCTAAACACGTCTTTCCAACTGAGAAGGACCCTGCCTTTACATCAGTTTATTGCCTGCAACGTTTCTTTAGGTAATGTAGTGGGGGTGGGATGTTACTGCCTTATCTGCCACTGAACCCCCTCCCAGAGAGCAAAGAGGAAAACCAGACCAGCATGGAGAGATGAGGAAACGCAGTGTAGTACTCTATCACTCCTGCCTCAGGGAAAGCAAGAAGTGAGAGACAGACAGGTGCTCAGGAAAGTCCTCCCCTCACCCACCTGTGCACACCACCTCCCAGAAAGCAACATCACAGGAAAGTTGCTCTCAGCCACATAGTAGGAAATGGRCATGTTGCAGATGAGATTCCTCTCTCCTCCACTGGAGCTCAGGCTGTYGAGGAGGAGGCTCATGCCCTGGACACCCTGGCCTTGAGGGTACAGGGTCTGCTGGGTGGGAGAGGAGACCCAGCAGGGTTTGGTTAGARGATAATTTCTACATTGAAGGGAATGACAGAGAGGTCCCCAAATTCCCCCTCCCACAGCATTTATCGTTCTAGTTTCYGCTCCTTCATTGATCATATCTTCACTGCTCGGAGCTTTTCCTCCTGGGAGCTGTTTCTCTCTGCCCTATCAGCACTCTGCAAACAGCAGGAGAATGAAAGCACTGACTCAGGATAGCCCTCAGTCTTCAAGGTAACCTCTGTCCCTGCCCTGACTGGCCTCTAGGAAAGGTCCCCTGGAACTATCCTGGGGGAGAGCTGGAGCTGAGAGCAGCCCTGACCCACACAGCACCATCTAAACAGGAGAATGAATTTGTCCTGCTGGGGATCACTCCTTCCAGCAAGAACTTTCCCCCCACAGTGCTGTGGGGAGCTCCCTGCACAGGCTGAGTGCTGACCCTCACAGGCAGCAGAGTCACTGCCCCAGGCACACARCACCCTGGRGTACAGGGACACTGTCCTTAATTACAGCCCTGGGCAGACACGGGTGCACTCCCTGGCTTCACACCCCTGCAGCGTCTGGTGATGTCCTGTCACTCTCACCACATAGCAATGAACCCTAGTCCTAAAGWACCACCTGCTCCAAACAGGAGGAGCTGGAAGAGCCACCCTGACAGACCCTTTCCGCTGTGGAAGGTGCCAGCTGCAGAAGAACCCACCAGGAACCACAGCACTGTTGCCCTGCAGCCAGAGACTTACTGTATCACGGGCTGTGAAGGTTCCTCTCTGCACAGAGCTCTCAGCCATCCTCCCATTCCCAATTATCTTTAACTTCTCAATCATCTCATCTCATCCTGGTCCTGAATCATGCTGCTCTTTTAAGAGGAGCTGTTCCTGGAGAGAGCCGTCTCTCTGCAGCACCTGACAGGTTGCCATAGACTACCATGGTTGCAGGAGCCAGGCAGTGCTCAGGAGAAAAATCTCAGCTGAAAACATGATTGTCTCTGTCCGTTGTGCACCCTTGAGATGTTCCCAGGGTTTCAGGATTAACATCTCACAAGGGTAGGGTCACCTTTGGGAAATCTCCACTGAAGGAGATTAAAATAACCACTAATGGTCCCCCTGTAAACAGCGGGGAGAGACTGAGTCCAGTATTACAGTTGGTCTCAGTAGAGGATGGTTATCTAAGAGAGTTGGAAACATCCCACTCTGGAACGCCCTGCTCCCATCTCATAAGAAGACAGGACATCTAGACACAGAGATAAGAAGAGAGTTCATTTGCCTGTGCTTCAGGGACTGATTTGGAGGAGTTCATCAATACTTCTCATGCCCATTGAGAAGACCCTGGGATGGAGTGGAATTCCATTCCTTTCCATGCATGCCACAAACTCATAGGATGTGGGATTCCCCTTGCCCACATTTTGGGGTAAACAAAATGAGTGTCTGCATGGGAGCTCCTTGTCAAAGTTCCTATTTTAATCAAAGGTGAAATAGGGTGGGAGAAAGTTGTTCACACAGAAACACCTGGTGGCATTGGAAGAGACAGAGGTCRTCGAAGATATGTGCTGGTGTCTGTCTGCCTGCTCTGATGGAGTAACTATGAGA
>NW_028186683.1:24782-26247 GCF_003343005.1 Rhea americana | reverse complement strand
TCAGTGTCAGGCTTGTAAAGAGGAGAAGCAGACTCCAGGCTCTGGCTGTCAGAAGAGCAGACTCGGGCCTACTGGGGGGACTGGCAGAGGAGTCCCAATGGAGGCACCTCTGAAGGGCCCGGAGTGCTTGATAGTTGAGTCAGCAATTCTTTGCAAGAACACAAGACTATGGCATTGGATGGGCTGCACCTTCTGGGCCCATGAAGGAGAAGAAGGTGACTGGGAACAGTCTGTATAGGTTTACCAAGGGTAAATCATGCCTCACCAACTACATGGCCTTAAAAAGCTTAAAAAGAACTGTATTGGTGAACCATCAGAGAGCAGTGAACATGAGTTAACTCGAGCTTAGGAAGGCTTCTGACACTTTCTCCCACAGTAGACTTACACWCCGATTAGGTCTTCATGGTCTAAATGGGTAGACAACCAAACGACCACATAATTGGATGATGAGGTTCAGAAGATACTGGTGAAAGGACACTATTCTTCCTGAAGAGCTGAAGAGTAATGGAGTACCACAGGCTCCTTCCTGGAATCTGTCCTCATTTACACGTTCATGAATGGCATGGAGAGGGTAACTTTTACTACATTTGTAGATGACCCCAACCTGAATGGGGAGCAGTCTTATGCTTGAGGGCTGCCACTGAGAGGGCCCTAGACAGGCAGGAGGAAAGGGCTGTCAGGAACCTCCTGAAATTCAGCAAGGGCAAAGGTCATGTTCCTGCACCTGGGACAGACCAAAATCCTGCAGAGATACAGGCTGAGGACTGAGTGTCCATGCASCAGCTCTGCAGAAAAGGAGCTKAGGATTTTGGYAGACAGAAGGCAAAATATGAGATAGCCATGTACCCAGGCAGCAGACAAGGCCAACAGCAGCCTGGGCTGTATACATAGGAGCATGGTCAGGAGGTCAAGGGAAATGATTATCTCCTTCTCCTTGGAATTTTTTGGACAGAATGTGCAATATTGCATCCGGTTTTGGGCCTCCCAGAACAACGACTTCCCTTTATGAGGAGGTCATCAAGAAGATAAAGATAGGTTCTGCATAATGGTGTGTGGCAGGATAAAAAGAGACAACAGCTATCAGCTAAAGCCAGAGAGAAATAGGATGAAGAGAAGTAYAAAACCTRTCTGCTGAGAGGATGTTCAAGCACTGGAATGCATTGCCCATTTTGTTCTCTTGCTGGAGGGACCACAGGTCAGGGGGAGCCATCGACATATACATATTAACAGTGCCACAGGATAGCTTCTGTCTGYGAGGAATTTGAGAAACTGAAGGATTCAGCCAGCAGAAACCTCATCAAGTCTTACAAAGAGAAGTGGCAAGTCCTGCACTTAGGAAAGAAAAACCCTGTGCACCAGCACAGTTTGGGACCTGACCTGCTGAGGAGTGGTTTCATCCAGGAGAAGGCCTGAGTGTTACGAGGGATTCCCTAGGAGCCATTGGTGCATGCTCCCTCCCTGAGAA
>NW_028186683.1:23214-24638 GCF_003343005.1 Rhea americana | reverse complement strand
CTCTCAGGAGCTTTTCTGGGTAGTGGGAAGCAGCATGGGAAGGGAAACGAGCCACAAACTGCAGCTTGAGGAGCCCAGACTGGACAGTAGGCTGAAGAAATATCACTCCAAGGGTAATGCTGTGGTGCAAAAGGTCACMCAGARGAAGTCTGTGATCAGCCYATGGTTCTGTGTTTCAAGGAACAGYCAGCAAGGACAGAGAGACATCAGTAMGGGAGGGGAGAATCTGGAGAGAAATCAAAGTGAAGAAGCAGACTGGGAGTCTACAGTCTGTAGGGACACAGGCACAGGAGTGGGACAGCACAGAATGGCCTGAGTTGGAAATGGCCAAGGGCCCTGGCAAGGCTGAAGGGCCCTGACAGAACTGAGGTCTGTGTCTCCTTGACTATGGCTGTTCTCTTTGCCACTGAGCTCGACCAGGAGACACCGGGGCCTCGTTGCCTCCTGGCACCCCAGGGAGCCCAGGAGGAGTCATGTGGTTGTCCTGCACTTGGTATTGCACACCACCAYCTACACGCTGCCCCAAGGAAGAGCCATGGGTAATGCAAGAGGGAAAGGATCTCCTTTCCCAGGGATTCGGTGTCCAGTGCCTGTGCTTGGGCATTTTGCTTGATAAAACATATCACGGGTTGGGAATCAGAGCTGTCTGCACATTTCCTTTGCCTGCCTGTAATCTGTGAGTACAATTTTCTGTTCTAATTAGCCCCTGGGGAGTCTTTGTAGATAAGGGTCCTCAGTGGGACCCATTAACACTTGACAAAACTTGGGCTTCACTTCTGACTTCAACTGCTGGAATACTTTCTTCAGTCTCCTCTCAGGAGCTGAGGCTGGTGGACTCAGCACCACAWGTACTGTGGGGCTCATTAAAATGCAACATGCCCTGATGAAGCATCTCTCTCCCTATAATTTTCTTTATGTTCTGTAGTCTAATTGGAGAGGTGTCAAGAGTGYAGCTGAAAGATGGAGACTTCAATAATATACAAGAATTCCTACTTAAAAGGTTTCTTTTAGGATTAGATTTACAGCTTTCAGAAGAAGTGACAGCAACAGTCTCCTGTTGAGATCCATCCAGTGTCTCCTAGGGAAGTCAGGACATGTAGGAAAAGCAGTGTCCTGGAGGTCAGACCCTGTGAGGACMATCTTCCTCCCCATGTCCCCAACACAGCCAGTGCTCTCCTCAGCCACCTGGGACTGACATCACTCTTGGTAAAAGCTAACCTTATTCCACTGTAGCCTGCAACTGACTGTTACAGCTCATAAGTACCAATTAATTCCCTCCTGCTTTACCTAGAAAACGAGCTGCAAATTGACAGGGACTTTATTTTATTTATTTTCAAAATCGTAAAAAGAAAACAAAAAACATAAGACAAAATATGACATAGTTTCTTTAAAAATAATTACACTCCTCAACACTATACTAAGTT
>NW_028186683.1:21659-23208 GCF_003343005.1 Rhea americana | reverse complement strand
AATTAGGTCCACCTTCTACAAGAGATAGCCTCTCTAGAAATCTTTTGGACAGRCAGGAAACCGTAGATACAAACAGAATTAAAGGCTTGGCTAAAGAGACAGATTACTGAAAGATGGAATAAGCCTTCATCTCTCTGAAGGGCAAATCAGCAACTCGGTATCTTTATGATCCAAGTGTAAGAGAAGGAGGAAAACTGGTAAAAAAGAAAACTTAAAATGTCCAGCTAAGGTGCTGTAAAGTGATGACAGAAAATGTCAATTTAATTGGAATATGTGGAAAAAAAAGAGAGAGTAAAACAGCTCCTAGAAGTCCCAGGCCATGCTGTGGGCTGTGCTGTTCTTGGGCATCTTGGACCAGGCYGTGTTTCTGTACAAACGTCTGGAAAAGCCCTGATGTGAGACCATAGAGAAGAGGGATTTTCCTGGGTGCTCTGAGCCACTCCTGCAGGACTCAGGCATGCAGTGGGAAACCCATCCCACCCACACAAAACCCACTGCTCTMCCCACAKACCTTCCTGGACCCTCATAGCAGCAGCAGGAGAGGATACAGGGGCATGGCCATGTCCTAGACTAGCCTCCATCAGGTCTTCAGCTCAACAATGTGAAGCATCTTCAAGTGAGCTCTCTAAAGTAACACTTYCCATGCCGCAGGTGCCCAGAGAAGACTTTGAGCAGACATRCAATAGACAAGGTRAAGMGYTAARGGTGCAGGGCTGGGGCTCACAGCAYCRGMTAGGCAGTTCCAAGGGCRGAATAAGCAACYCAAAGAAGTAAAGGAGTCCTTCCTTTTGCAGTGACTTGGAAGCCCCTTCTCTGACAGTATTCAAGAGGGATGGAGCCTCCCTTCTGCAAGAGTCGCCCSAGGACAGTGCAAAGCTAGGACAATCAGGAAGGCTGGGTGTAGGGACATTCTCAAACTCCAGCAGCTGCAGAACTGGGAGCTGGTCACCTCACAAACACCTGAAYGAGCCAAAAGGCAGGTCCAGAGGAACAGCACTGCCTTACAGGCTCTCCACCAGAGCCTGGACAGCAGCACCGCACTGTGTGGGCATTCCTCAGAAGCCCAGGGTCAAAAAAATGGGGGATTCAGGGAGCCAGGGCTGTACAGTCTCACAAGATAGGCAGGGTGCTGGGGGTATGCAGGGAGCCAGGCCCTGTACCCAGGGGAGAAGCACTGCCCCAAGGTGACAGGGAAAAGCCCAAGGACCAACAGAGCTCCAGAGATGAGAACTGCTTTCCCCAGGCTCAACCAGAAGGAAAACTGGGCTAAATTCATGGGGAAGGGGAACACTTCTTCATATTTACTACCTGGTCTGCCCTGTGGCTTTGGAGACTGGCAAGGAGCAGCATCCCAGGTAAAACCCTCTGGGTGATGTGTATTAAGGGTACGTTTGCTCTTTTCTGGCATATCATCTCCATCTCRAACACTGCAGACTACGAAATCTTGCTGAGCATTAAAAAAAAAGAATCTGTTTTGGTGCTTCAGGGAGGAAGACTGTATCYTGTCCCATACTGTCCTACATCCTACTTCTACAAAGAGAGTGACCCA
>NW_028186683.1:13577-19634 GCF_003343005.1 Rhea americana | reverse complement strand
CAGTCTCTGAGGGAGTCCAGCCAGAACTTTTATGCTGCTAAATGAATTAAGAGCAAGTACGAGCAGTGACATTGGTAATCTCTGATTTCCAGTGTCTTTGTGCTGCAGAAAACTCTGCCCCATCAAAACATCAGGGGGCTTCTGAGATTTTTCTCCAAGATCTGGATGGTATCTCTGATGGTTGGTGTGTCCTGAGGGTCCCCTAGCTGCTGCCAAAGCTGGTTGTTTGCCCTGTGTATCCCTGATGTATAACTGCATGTTGGCAGGCAACCCTCTGTGTGTTGAGGAGCAGGCGTGTGGTGTTTAACAGTGGTGGGGTACCTTGTGGTGGGCACAGATGATACCCCAGTGTCATGGTGCTCATCACAGGAGGAGGTGTCCGGAAAGAGCAGTGCTCTGTGTGTGGGGAGTGCCTTAGTCTGAGGAGATGAGGAGCACTGTGAGGTGACTTGGCTCACAGGGTCCAAACTGCCCTGGTGGTGTGAGCCAGAGTTGCTGGTACCCTGCTGTCTTCTGTGTGCTGAGGTTCAGGCCTTGAGTTTCCTCAGCTCATGCCAGGATGTGCAGGCAGGATGCTGCCTAAAGCCCAGGGAGTGTTTCTGCTTGCTCTGAAGTGTGAACCAAGCCTGCTTTGTTCCTTTTCTGCTCGCTTGCTTTTCTTCATGAGAGCTTTCACCTGCAGCGGTGTTTGCTGAGGGAGGAGAGGGCTGTGAGCATTGCTCATTGCTGGCTTGGCGATAGTGTGCTGGAAGCTCTCTGGAAGAGTGAAGGCTTTGTGGAGAGGTGGTCTTTGTACAGGGGCAGGTAAGTTCCTGGGAGATGAACTGAACGGAGCTTTTCCCTTCCTGTGCCAGATCTCCCTATACAAGGAGTCCCTCTGATTAAGCAAGCCAAGCAGGAGTTCCCTGAAATGACAGCATGCCTCTGGTCTTGCTTCCTCCCAGTAGCAGTATCTCTAATTTCCTKCTGTAGTGTGACCTGTCTGTGCTGCAGCAGGGACACAAGAGAGCAGCCCTTGTGCAGACATGAGTGTGCTAGGAGTGGTGTCACTAGGTGCTGCCACTGCTGACATGGGCAAGGCGCTGTTTTTCTCCTGAGCCTTGAGTGGATGTGAGGAGYCCCACTTAGCTCTAGATGCATTCCTGTAAGTAGCTGGGGCCAAGGGAATGGTGTTGAGCACAGCCATCCTCTTAGGAGGCTGCTGACTTTTGGGCAGTCATCGAGGACCTTGTGTGCTTTAAGTCCTTGGGTCCTGTAGGTCAATTGCTGTGTAAGAGAGGAAAAAGAAGTGGTCCTTCCTCCAGCCTGCCCCCTTGTGCTGGTTTAGAGGAGAGCTCCTTGAAGCAAAAATGCGGACAGACAAGCTTGGCTCTCCCACACCCCCCGGCTCCTTCAGTGGGGGACTTTGCTGGTACTTTGAGGCTCTCTCTGCACCATGCCACATGGTGTACTGAAGGCCAAACCTTCACTGGCTTTTTCTTGTGCCGTGCACAATGCTGAAACCTCCTGGACTGGCTTAAGGCTTTTCTTGGGAGAGAAATCCCATCCCTTGCTGAGACAGGGGAATGCAGATGCTTGAGAGCAGTGGAAGCCTTGGTCCGTTTTCCTCATTGGAAGCCTGTTTGTGTAAGGGTGATGCACTGGCCTTCTGTGTGCTCGTCCATGTGCCACCATATAGTTATTTATAAGCCCCCGAGCAAGACCCATGAGAGGGCAAGTGGTGCGAAAGATTTTCAGCCTTCTCCACTGATGCTCCAAAGGGCCTGTCAGTAGGGTGGCCCCATGGGTGAGTGCTTTGAGGGCATGCAAGGCAGAAACAAGAGGCTAGAGCTGGCCTGATGAGCCCCTGAGACAGCACTGTGTGTCTGCTTTGTCAAGGTGGGAAGTCAACAGTGCATGGCTGTTGAGATGAAGTGCCTGTTGCAAGGCCTTGGAAGACCAGAAGCAAATGGAAGGCACTGAGCGTTGGCTTTGTGGGCTGGGTGGGTCACCTGGCTGCTGCCATATGTGGTCCTGTCCCTTGTTTGTCCCTGCTGCAGAGGTGTGTATTGGCTGCCAACCCTCTGTGAGGCATGTTGTGGGGCAGCATGTCACAGTGTAGTGGGTGCCCTGTGGTGTGGACAGGGGCCCCAGTGTGTTGGTGCTGCATGCAGGAGGAGGCGTCTGGAGAGAGCAGTGCTATGGGAGCCCTGCCAGGCTGGGGAGATGGGAGCACTGCAAGGTGAGGACCTGACTTCACTCCCAGGGTTCAGCGTGCCATTATGGTGTCCTTCTTGGTGATGTGATATGGGGACTGTTGGTGCCCATGTTCCCTGCATGGAGCATCCCTGTACAACACAGGGATGCTTGCTGTTTGCTGGTTCCTTAATGGCTTTCTGTTGAATCTGGACCCTCATTCATCTTCCAACAGCAGAGAGTAAGCTATTCCAGTCCCTCAGAAAGATGGGGAGTTACTCAAAGGAGTCAGAGCCATTTCTCCACTTTGTGCCTGTCCAGAGCCTTACAGTCAGTGGAGATGCCATCTCACAGAATGTCAAGCCTCTCAGGATGATATGTGGCTCTGAGATGCCTGTCCTTGGCCAGCAGTGGAAGTAGCAGCTCCAAAACCACTTGTCCCTGGGGAACACAGTCTCAAAAGAGCAGATGTACTGAGCCTGCAATGGTTGAGACCTGTGGAGGTTGGGGTCCAACAGCCTTGTCAAGGCATGGCCGAGGAGGTGAGGATGCTCCAGTCCTTGTCCAGTCAAGTTCTGAATATCTCCAGGGATGGAGATTCCGCTACCTCTCTGGGCRTTGGCACCAGTGTTTGGCCCCCTCATGGTGCAAGAGGTGCATTTTTCATATGCAACCAATTTTCCATGCTCCAAGATTTCCCTGTTGCCACTAATGCTGTTACTGTGTACCTCCAAGAAGAGTCTTTTCCYGTGTCTGTGCACAGCAGGTRCGTTCCCTCCTTGGCCTTCTCTTGCCTGGGCTGAACTCTCAGCCTCTCTTTATCTGCCCTGTGTTCCAGACCCTGACCACCTTAATGTTCCTAGACTAGATTTTGTCCTGTGTGTCAAAGCCTTTCAGGAACTGGGAAGCTCAAACAGGTCCCAGTGTCCAGATAAGGGTCTCAGTTGTGTCAAAAAAACATGAATTGACTCTCTCCAGGGGCCCAGCTGTCTGTCCTCTGATGATTGCAGTTCAGAACCGAGGGAAGACATTTATCATTCACTTTTGTGACTATGAAAAACCAGCAGAACTGATAATAACCCTCCAATTCTTTCTTTCTAGGTTTCTCCACTCATGTAGGCTCCCAGTGCAGTTCTAGTGCCCRCATGGATGGAGGGAGGATACCAGGGTGTGTCCCTGTAGCTCTCAACTCCATTGCCAGCATTGTGACCCTCTGTGAAAGCAGCTGCAAGTGAGTGAGGCAAGGCTACATATGGGTGCGAAGGCTCCCCTCAGTGCACCTGGCTTCCGTGGGTGACAGAGTGTGAGTTCACCTCCTGGTACCTCTGCTCTCCTTCCAGTTCCTCATGCCACAAATGCTGTTCCTGTCAGCCTGCTCAGCGAATGCTACTGTGCCTTCTTCATTCCAAGAGGGTACTTGGTGGCCTTCAAGATAAGTTGAAGAKCCTTGTCATAAACTGCAGCATCTCTTGAATGCCTTTGTCTAAGTGCCTGAAAGCCTCCTCTGCCTGAACTGAAGAAGTCTCACAGTACTTGAGCTTCTCAGTTTGAAAGGGTAAAGATGTGCCCAGTGCCAGCTGGCCAATGGCACAAAGCCATCAGCCAGTGCCCCATGAACCCAGTTGCAGAGTCTGGACTCCAGAGCCTGCACCTCCCAGGGCAGCTGGCATTTCAGCAGAGCTCTAGTCTGAGGCTGTCTCATTGCTGGAGCCTCGTTTCAAAGCCTCTGCACCCTTTCTGCCTTCACAGAGCCTCCTTGTCCAGGTAAAGAAAGGAAAGGGGCGCTGTCACCATGGGCTGATCCTTCCCTCTACAGAGATCCAACACTCCAATTAAAGCAGGAGTGGAAGAGAGGAGAGTCTGGATGCAGCCTGTGGGGAAAGACCCTCTTGGTTCTCAGGACTGTTCCTTCACTAGCACAGCTGCCATTTCCTTGCTACAGCCTTTGTGTGGGGGCTGTAGCTTTCTTGGAGAAGTGGTCACCAACAACAGTAGGACTTTTCAGAGCTTTTCTCCTCATTTCCACAGTGTCCAGACTTCTTTTCAGARCTTTTCTCCTCATTTCCACACTGTCCTGCTGTGGTCCAATGTGTGTATATTGCCTCCAGAGTCTTGTAACATGATGGCGGTAGATTTATGCTTCCCTGTGCATTCCTGTGAGCTCAAGAAAGCACTGGGCACTGTTATGCCAGGCCTGGCCTCCACAATAACATTACTGTWATAAAAGGGGATGTCCCATATGATGTGCCTGAAGTCTGGCCTTCCTTCAGAAGATGGAGTCCAAAACATACCCAGAGAACACTGCCTGCTGCTCAACTCCCTGGGATCCAGGGGACAAGCTCAGAGTCTCTGTGTGATTTCTTAGGGACTGAGAGCTTGATCCAGGGTTCATCTGTCATTTACCAGTACCGGTGGAGCTGGTGAATGGTCCCTGAATTTTCTGCCCAAGGCTGTCCCATAGGTGACAGTGCTGATGACAGATGCCCATCCTTGTGGAGGGGAATCTGAGCCCCCCAGAAGAACTTAAGGGATCTCCACAGACAGCATGTGCCTGGGGGTGGGCAGTGAAAGGAGTCTTGTGACTTGGTTTCTGCTACAAAGATGATATTTAGCGGTATAGCAAGAATGTGGCTATTCCATGGGAGAAGGGAAGCCTGGAGCTAAGAGTGCCAGGAAGGCAGGGAGGGCAGGGACCCACCGACGAGGGGTGGTGCCCTGCAGTGTATGGACAAGAAGAGCAGAGCAGGTTTGGGAATGGTAACAGGGGTCAGGTCCAGTCTAGCAAAGACCAGACAAGGCTGGAGAGGTCCAACTAGCCATGCTTTGTGTGGGAGGTTGGACTGGAGACCTCCACAGATCCCCTCCCACCAAAACTCCTCTGTGATTCCAYGAATTCTTGCTCCTCAGCCTCTACTCCAACATGACTGGCAAGGGGAGGAGAGCACGTAGGACAGAACAGAATGAGCCAGGCTAGGAGAGCATCAGGAGGAAGATCCAAGGATCCCTTGCTTAYCCCTGGGCTTTGGAAAACTCCCTCACACATTCCCAGAGGCTCCATCTGCCTCTTCCACCCTACTCCGTGCTCCCCTCCCATTGGCCAAAGCAAAGTCCAGCATCACCTGGGAGCTCTCTTCCCCATGGGTAGGAGGGGGAGGGCCTTCTCTAGCCCCACRCTGCCTTTTCCACCCTTGGTCTTTGCASTTGCATGKGCCTGGGTCTGCCCACTTACCTTCACCACAGGCACAGCTGCACTGAAGCCCATGAATGTGGTGCTGAAGGGAGGCCATATGAGGCTGGCCTTTTCCCTTCCATTGGGATACAGAGACCTGCAGGACAACAGAGCTGGCCATGGACCACCCCACAGCTCGGGAAGCAGACAGCAACGGAAAGAGGTGATACATGGGGCCAGCCTGAGATGATGACTCTGGAGCAGCCTCCCCAGTGTGTCTGTGAAACAGAGGGAACACTGGGCTCTTCTGCATGCGCCATGTCCTGGTGCCTTTCCCAGGAGACCTGCATTTGCCCCAAGCACACAGCTTTGTGCTCCCACACTGCCTGTTCACACACACCTGCTGCAAAATGGCAGCAGTTTTCCTCTCCCATGACTTTTTGTGCTTGTGCCAGGCTCAGGTATTTGGTGTGCGTCTCCCAGGAAAGGTGGCAGGCTGGGGAGGCTGCTAGAGATGGTGAGGATCCAAAGCAATGGATTCTGGTGTTGGAGGGACTATCTGCACCTGAGGAGTGCCTCAGTGAGGCCAGGATTTATAAATACCATCCAAGGCCACCTCCTCCACCAGCTTAGAGGTGCTGCTGGGCAGGAGATGAAGCTTTTCTGTCACATTTAAGGGTGGAGCTGGCCATTTCTGCTCCATTTCATGACAT
>NW_028186683.1:11645-12584 GCF_003343005.1 Rhea americana | reverse complement strand
TGATGGTCAGGAGCAGCCTTGCCTGCAGTGATCATGAGATAGCAGCAGAAGACTCTGGAGGTAGCAGCCCTGAAATGCCAGCAGAAAGGAGGCCCTTTWTCATACCAAGGTGATAACCAGCAGTTACAGCCTTCTACCCCTGACTGTGGGACATTCACTCACTGGAAGCTGTCCCTCCCAGATATGTGGGGCAGTTACACACTGGAGCTCCCCCCCTCCCTGCCTCCATGCTTTTGGTATCTGCCATTAGGCATCGGGGYCTTTGAGAAAWCYCTTYCCYTGGTTTTGYTTGAATCTGCMGTTGASRTTTTTCCAAACATCTTCACTCTGAGCAGGAGGAGGTCCTGTCACAGTCTCTCCTTCCTCATGACACAATCAAAGTATATTGGAAACAGAGAGTGTCAGGAATCAGCATTTCCACCTGGGGCACAGTAGGGTTTCTGGGACTTGTTACCATGCTGAGGTGGAATAAACTGTTTTTTTTTTCTCTCTTTTCTCATGAGAGGGAAACATCTTGAAGTGTTATAAATCATTTCCCTCTTGCACAGGATGGGAGTTTCTGCTTTAGAACTTCACACACCACCGCTCACCCCTGCTTGGAGGCTTTCATTGCATTTCTCCAGGATGAATGCAAGCCCTTRAATTAATTGTGTCCTTTCCTCAGTGCAGCCTGGCTGTACTCCATGTGCAAGGGGCAAGTCCGTTSRACAGAGATCYRCTCAGCACTGTGGGCTGTGGAGCTCAGCAGGGCTCTTCATCTGGCCCTGAGTATGTCCTCTCGATTCCCCCCTCTTCCCTTCAGCTTGATATCAGTGATGCAAAGAGCTTTTCAGCTGCTGCGGGAGATACCTAAACAGGATAGAGCTGAAGCTGGGCAGATCTAGGCACAACCCATGGGCAGCACTTACAAAATCACAGAATCACAGAATGGTTCAGGTT
>NW_028186683.1:9925-10844 GCF_003343005.1 Rhea americana | reverse complement strand
TCTCTCTCTCTCTCTCTCTTTTGTCAATATTTTATTGATGTTTTCTCGATATATTCTTGATTTTTTCCCTCCCCTTATTTTTCCCCTTTATCCTAATTTGTTTTGTTTTTCTCTGTTTTTTTGGTTTACTCTTTTTCCCCATTTTTGTCTTTTTCCTTTTTTCTTCCTTCCCCCCCCCCGTGGCTTCCCCCCACCCTGTATTTCTCCCTGCCCTTTTTCTACATTTTTTGTTCTTGCACCGTTTTTTCCCACGCTCTGCCATTTTTTCCCAGTTTGCCTCTAGATTTTTTGGCCCTTCAGGATGTCTCAGTCCCCGAGTCTTTTGCCCTCAGCTTTTTGCCTTCCTCATTGCCCCCTTTCCCTATTTGGTAGTGGGACAACATTAATGAAAATTTCATGATAAAATCTGAAGGAAATGCAAGAAGGCCTTCAAGTAGAGGCTCCAAGATCTCCATGTTTGAGATACTGTTACTTGAATTGAAAGCCTTGGCACTCTTTYGAAGAGGCCTATATTAACAATTCTATACTGAAACCATTTTTGTCTCTTCACCTGGGGAAAATAAGCAGCTCCTYGTTAGTATAGTGGTGAGTATCCCYRCCTGTCATGCAGGAGACCGGGGTTCAATTCCCTGACGGGGAGGGTGTGATGCCAGTTTTCCTTCTAGAGAGGGTAACCAATAAAACACAGCACAGGTTACGTTGTCTCCAACAGGTGCATGCAGCTGAGGATGTGCGAGTAGGACATGGCTATGGGGGACCCCCCTACACCCWTCCTGGGAAACCTGCAGGCATGACTACCTCTCTGAAATGCCTGTACACCAATGCATGCAGCATGGGGAATAAGCAGGAGGAACTGGAGATCTGTGTGCAGTCTCAGGGCCATGATCTCATTGCTATCATAGAGACATGGTGGGATAGC
>NW_028186683.1:7184-8160 GCF_003343005.1 Rhea americana | reverse complement strand
CTGTTGGCCTACCACGTTCAGAGGCACCACTCTCCTCATAACCGCAAAATGCCTCAATGTGCCTGCTGATGGTCTTTCTGGAACTAAGTCACAAGTGACCTCAAAAGTGCAAACTTTCACAGAGCAGAAGCTCACCTGGGCCACTCACAGGTCCCTCRATTATGCTGTTATCACTCCAAACATAACAGTCTTCTGCAAACAGCTTTCATCTCCTGCCAAGACTCTCTCCAGCACATGGGACATCTCCACTCTGTCACCCTGGGGACAAACCACAAAAAGAAACAATTGGTCTCGCCTTTCCTTTATTACCATCAAGTCTGAGCTGTGAGCCTTTGCCCCTGAGCACCTACACAAGGACAGCAGGATGCCACTTCCATGTCTAGGGCCAAGGTAGAGAGATAAGCCCAAGGAGCAGCTTCACTGGAAAGGTTGTCTGACACTGTCAGATCAACTCAGCACAGCAACAGCCATCAACCTCATGCCAGAGCTCTGCTGTGCCAGCTAGTCTACAAACACAGTGTCTCTGCCCCACAGAGCTGCCTGGTCTGCTAGATACAACCAAGGACCAGCAAGAAGAGATGCAAGCAGGACACTTGCCACTTGCACACTCCTGTGGCATGGCTCTGCTTGCAACCTTCATTTGGCTCTAAAACCCAGAAGGAAGGGGAGCCTAAACATAGGGAAGCTCTTGCACTAACACCAAAGGTGGCCAAGGCACCCCAGCTCACAAGGCATGTGCAAATKATCAGCACAAGATCAGGCACAGAGCTGGGTCCTTGGGCAATGTGGCTCTTCTCAGAGGGCAGCATCCTGCTGTCTTCAGGCCGAGCAGGCTGCTACTTTCCACCTCCATCCCCTCAGGAASCTCCACCTAGGGATGGAGGGATGGGGATTATGCTTAGTAATAAAAAGTTACAGACACAATGTAGAAATATTTGAGAGTTCTGAGCACCTCCTGAGCCCCAAAGTTCCTTTC
>NW_028186683.1:3339-4723 GCF_003343005.1 Rhea americana | reverse complement strand
CATTTGCTACCTGGAGTGTATGCTGGGTATCAAGCAGGGGAGGGACCAGGGTCCCAGATAATGCCCTCCAGATGACTGCTGTTAAGGGCACCTCTACTCCTTTCTGGAATATCAGCAATATCTTAAGCACTGTAGACTGAGAAACCTTGCTGCAGACTTGTAGTAACAAAGAGCCTGCTTTGGTACCTCAAGGGGGAAGGCTAGGTCCTGTCCCATATTGTCCTACATTCTACTTCTACAAAAAGAGCAGCCCACAGTAGAAACCAGTTTTGAGGCTCACCAAAGCATCTCAGCCCAAGGCCAGGCTCTGTGCTGTTCCAGCCCAAATGATTTTGCAAAATGTACCCACCCCCCCCCACAAAAAAACAGCCCCCACATACCACATTCCTGAACAGGTCTGCCCAGTGCTGAGATCTGTCAGAGCAGGGGCACAGAACTGACCTCTCCAGTGCCTCATTTGGGTTGTCATCTGTGGAACAGAGTCCAGTTGGAGGCCCATGTCTAGTGGAGTTCCCAAGAGATCAGTACTGGGCCCCATCCTGTTCAACTTCTTCATCAATGACCTGGATGAGGCAATAAAGTGCCTCCTCAGCATGTTTGCTGATGACATCAAGCTGAGAGGAGTGGTTGATACACCAGAGGGCTGTGCTGCCATTCAGAGAGACCTGGACAGGCTGGAGAGCTGGGTGGAGAGGAACCTCCTGAGGTTCAACAAGGTCAAGTGCAGAGTCTTGCACCTAGGGAGGAATGATTCCAGGCACCAGTATAAGCTGGAGGCTGATCTGCTGGAGAGCAGCTCTGCAGAGAAAGACCTGGGAGTGCTGGTGGATGACACACTGACCATGAGCCAGCAACGTACCCTTGCGGCCAGGAAGGCCAATGGTCTCCTGAGGTATATTGGGAAGAGTGTTGCCAGCAGGTCTAGGGAGGTGATCCTGCCACTCTACTCTGCCCTGAGGAGGCCACATCTCGAGTACTGTGTCCAGTTCTGGGCTCCCCAGTACAAGAGAGACATGGAGCTACTGCAGAGAGTCCAGCGTAGGGCTACAAAGATCATCAGGGGGCTGGAGCATCTGCCTGTGATAAACGGCTGCGAGAGCTGGCCCTGTTTACCCTGAGGAAGAGAAGACTGAGGGGGGATATTATCAAGGTGTACAAGTACCTGAAGAGAGGGTGTCAAGGGGACGGGGACAAACTCTTTTCAGTTGTCYCATGTGACAGRACAAGAGGCAATGGGCATAAACTGAACCACAGGTAGTTCCACTTGAATGTGAGGAGGATTTTCTTCACTGTGAGAGTGACAGAGCAGTGGAACAGATTGCCCAGAGAGGTTGTGAAGTCTCCTTCTCTGGAGATAGTCAAAACCTGCCTGGATGCAACCCTA
>NW_028186683.1:0-1886 GCF_003343005.1 Rhea americana | reverse complement strand
CTAGTTTAAGCGGGCATCTACTGTCATTTGAGATAGTCAAGGAAATTCCCCTCCTGGCCCCTAGCTAATGCTCCATAAGGAAGTGGGTCTCCCAGTTGCTCCATTGGATCAAACAGACAGTGGCACAGGACTGGAACCACCTCTGACTCCTCCAGTGTCACCAGGTGTTTGCACGTGAGCAGCTGACTCCCACCCTCCATCTCCAGTGATTATAATAGAGCTTAGGCAACATGCACCCACGCAGACATCCCTGTTGTGCACTGCTTCAGCTTGGGCAAGGAGAATCCCACCTCCTGTGTGTTTATGGACTTTACAGTAGGGAGCTGGATTCTACTCCAGCCCAGGGCCTTCTAAATGGGCATACAATGCCCAGATTCTGTCATCTGAATGAGAACCTGAAGCATGTCAATGCTCATGTCAAAGGGTTCCCTTCTTGTTTGCTTCTAGGTGTCCTGCCTACTTAAGACATGGGAATATGGATATCTGGGGTGTGTCGTTTCCTCCTCTTGTAGATAACCATCCTCTGATGTAACAATTGACAAAGCCATAACTGGTCTCTCTGTGTTGTTTAGAGAGGGACCAAAGGTGATTATTTTGCTTTATCTCCGTGAACATTTCCCAGGGGGAGGGAGCACAAGGGACAGAGAAAGTCATGTTTTCAGCTGGACCTCTGCTCCCGAGTGGGGCCAGGCTCCTAGGATGGAGGGAGCTCGTGGAACCTGGCAGCACAGCTCTGTGCAGCATTAGATCCTCTGCAAAGTGCAGTAGGGCTCCGGGCACTGCCTGCTGCTGCTGCTATGAGATGAGACATGACAGAGAGAAGTGAATGGCTATGTGGAGTGTGAGGACAGAGGAGAGCTCCTTATGGGGGAAATCTTCACAGCCCTTGACACGGTAAGTCTCTGGCTGCAGGGCAATGCTGCTGAGGCTCCTGGAGGTGTCTTCTAAARCTATTGCATCCCATGACTCATAGATTTTTTTAAGGATCACTGTGCTTTGTAGAGGAGGGCAAGATGCTTCAGAGCAGGGATCCACTGCCACACTGCCACAGCACTGCTACTTTCTCCCAAGGATGGCTGCAGGACTGTGAAGCTGGGATATGCACCCAGATGTGCCCAGCACTGTGATTCACAGCAGTGTCCCTGCACTGCAGAGGAAGGAAAAGAAAAGGCTACAGAAAAGGGAAGGAGATTTCCTTCCATGGCTTTCAGTTTCCTAATTTTGACAGGAAGAAAAAGGGAAAGTGTTTGCTCTTTTGGCAAGGAACTGGGATTCACAAGTCTTCAATCTCAGAAATCAACAGGTCTGTGAGAAAGATCATCAAACCCCTTCATCTCCACTGCCCCCTGCATCAGCACCAGCTATACCTCTATGGACTTATCAGAGCTTTTGTGACCTACTCCTTAGGACCTGCTTGCACAGAGACCCCTTGGACAGTGCCCAGTCTGGGGAGGTTTCTGTAGGGCAGAACTGAGCACACACAGGGTGGGACAGGGTCTGTGTCTGTGTGCACTGACAGGGAAAATATGTTGGGACAGAGGAAGTTGCAGGCAGCAGGAACAGCCGCAGGCAGTGGAGATGGGCAGAGAATGGGAGGGAACTGCAAACAGAATCATCACAGGAGGATGGACTTGGGCAAGTCATATTCAGTCCCTCTGATACAGACACTTTCCTTTGAACAAACCTCCAATGTCTCTTCTCTCACTCAGAAGAGCTTCTCCCCTGACAGCCATGCTGTTGCTCCTTGTTTCCCCTCCATGCTGCTCCTCTTCTTGCTTTTCTCCTTTCTGGGGTTGGGAGTTTTCATCTGCAGTTCAAACATTGATGCTGCAAGTCAGGAACAGAGGGTTCTGCATGGAAATGAGGTTGCCCCAGCTGCCTGCTAA
>NW_028186682.1:148809-175467 GCF_003343005.1 Rhea americana | reverse complement strand
GGAGGGCAGGGCCGGGCCCCGCGGGCGGGCAGCCTCCCCTCCCCCGCTCTCCCGGGCGCACGGTCGGGTGCTGTGGGGGCTGATTATCCAAGAATTGGGTTATTTACCCCCAAAGCCGTGCCCCTTCCCCCTAGGGACGAGACAGGGGGTGTGCGGAGGGGACAGGGCAGGCCTATCTCTCCGGTGCTCTTTGCTCCCCTCTGGAGGGGAGGGGGCGTTCACACCCTTCCACGCCAGTTCCCCTCTGGTGTGGTCATTTGCACTCCTGTAATTTCGTTCGTTGTGCCTTGGGGCAACAGCCTGTGTGGCTGTTGGTGAAATATGCTTTGTAAAAGAAAGGGCAGATAAGATTATGAAATGTGCTGCGTGTGGTTTGTCAGATTACTTTATTCTATTTTTACTCAGGTCTTTGGGTGCAACCAGTAAAGTTTGGATCATAAACACTCAATCACTGGTACATTTTCTGCTGACGGTAGGGGTAGATCTATGTAGAGACTCATGAAGGCACATGCCTCTTTTCTGCAAGCTAAACTTATGGATCCTAAGTCTGTGTTGATTCAGTAGTACGATGCTTTGAACCCAGGCAGAACCCCAGTAATTGCAAGAGAAGTCTGCAATGGTGCAAGTGTTTGCACTGTTCAAACCTGCCACCAAGTTGGGGTCTTGGAACGCTATTGTTTTGCTGACCACTGATGTGTTGCTGCTAAACTCAGTACTGTGTGCAGGTAACCCTGCTGTGTACTCCGGATGCACTTACCTGGCTTGTTCAAACTCCATCCTCAAYGTGTTCCTTAAACCGCTTGGAAAAAGGAACTTGTGACATGTTTGAGAGTGAGTGTTCTTTTGAGGTGACTGAAGGTAACATTACCCCTTTAGAGAGATTTTTTTCAAGGCTTCTTCATGGACATAGAGACTGTACTACTTTCCCTTGGGGCAGTTAACAGTTTAGTTTGTACTCAAAAGCCTCCCTCTTTTCATAAGCCATAAGGTGAAAATAATACTCGCTGAGAATATTCAGACTCAAATGGAGTTGCTGTGCATGCCATACTGCCGAYTGGCCTGTGTGTTGAATGTGACTCTAGCACAGATTCCAGGTGTAGCATAGGTAGATACACAGAAATTGCTTGTCCTATGCGCTGTTCATGTCAACATGATTTAGAAAATGGCAAAGCTAAGGGTGCTTGTGCTCGGAAAGGGGAGTCTGAGCTGTATGTAGACCGGGTTGGGGGGCAGAGTGGAGCATAGGGTGCTTGATCAGCGCCTTATCTTAATCAGCTTTTAAATTAGGGTGATGTGCCAGTGTGTATAGCAGGATGCTGTGCCTGGTTAAAATATACCAGCAGGAGCAGTGATATGTCATTCTGTGGCAACAAAAAACTATATATATACTTGGGAGGGTGGGATGGGAGACATGGAATAAAATGCTTCTCTCACTAATAGAAATGTAGCTATTCCAGTTTAAAGAGGCATCTGCATTCGTCCCTGATAGGAGAAGGTCTGCCTATTTTTTTGTGGCTGGAAGTCCATTTTTTCTAACGCCTCCTTTCAAAGAAGATTTTGTTGTAAAGGTCTAGACTTTCTCATTATTAAAAAGGAAGTATAGATCTTTGGTAGACAGCAATTGTTCCCTTTCAGCTTGGCAATGGAGAGAGATTTACTTTTCTGTCCTGGAGTGAGGAGGATAACATCATCTTAGCCTTGGCTGTAGCAAAGGAAGAGAAACTAATGTAATTGAGTAGCCAGATAATGTACTGTGGTGGAGATAAACCATAGTAGGGGAGTATGAGGAAGTTTGGTTAGGGATTCTGGTACTGGAGGAGAAGGCAGATGTTTCCAAATGGTAGATTCAAAACAGGTTCTCTGGTTTTGGCAGGTCATATCGGTTAATAAATTGAGGAGAAATAGATTCTGTTGGGAATGTGGCTCTTTAGAAGAGGAGTAATAAAACTGCAAGTAGGTTTTTTGTAGCAAATCTGGAGAAAAATAGATCATGAGATATTTCATGAAATTAAGTAGAGTTAAGTTTTGTGAAGTGGCAGCTAATGGAACTCATTTAGGTGGAAAAAAAAGCTGGTGCAAAGTGAGGACAAAGAATGGTAACCTGTGAGAGGGGATTGCTGGTGAAAAAATTGGTAAAATGTTATTCCCTGAAGGAGGGAGACAATTACTTTAGTATWTGAGATTTTGACCACTCTTTGAGTAGTGGAGATTAAGTAACTGGAAATGAAATGGGCTCATGGAAGGAATTTGGAGGAAGACAGGACACCAAAAAGTARTAATAGATTTGTGGAGCTGTAGAAAAGGGAATTCTATTTTAAATCTGATGAAAGGGTGATAACTCCTTCCAGTTTTATTAAAGGACAGCCTCTGTACCTTCCACTTGAATTCTTTTCCTGCGTTTTCTCCTTCCAGAACTAAATTTCTCTTTCTGTCTTTCCATATGTTCTCTGAGGAATAAGGGAAAAGAAGGCTGAAGAAACAAATGGGTGACATTGAGATGGTATGATTAATTTCACATCACATTTCTGAAGAGACAGAGGTTTATTTCTGGGTTACAAGGCCTATCGACTCCACTATTTGTCCATTACTGAATTGCTTGTATTAACGTATCTGTTTCATGAAGTATTTGCGTGAGGTGGATGGCAGCCTAGATTTTATTGTGCTGTAATGATCTTGAGAGAATAAAACCCGTAGACGCTGAGGCCAGGAAGGACTGCTGTGACTTAGTCTGACTACAAACACTGTTTGGTTTTGATTGTGAGACAACTCTCAGATAATTTTTCTAAGCTTGGATATCTCGTTCCAGGGGCTTCCAAGAGCTGACTTATCCCGGAATTTACAGAACCTAATTGGAGAAAAAGTTGTCCTTTGGATCTAGAAAAACTGCTTTGAAGAGGAGAATGCTGCTTTCTGAATTGTTAGTACTGTTTCTGAAAGCAGAATATTTTTACAGCCTGTTTTTTGCACTCCTCTTAAGCTTACCGTCAAGACGTTAAACCTATCTGCCAGTATAAAAGATTGATAAAAAGTGGGGTTATTGATGGTGGTCATGGGATTGGTAATTCAAGGGTATCTTCTGTTGATCAGGTTTCAGCCACAGAGGAGTAGCAAAACAAGCCTGACATGAATCTTACCCGTGTTTTTATTCATACTGTTCTGGACAGTCACATTCAAACAAATGATTTTATTACCCATTTCATGCTGCTGCTTTTGGAAAATTGAACAGCAGTGGAGACCTAGAAGCTCTTTGCAGATTTAGGATGGTACCACCCCAGGCTCATATTGGAAAGGTTATGATTTCAGTAATTTTACTTACACCTCTCATAAACAGAAATAACTAAGATGAATTCTCTGTAAGTTATTTCCTTATTATGATTGACTTCTAATTTTTAAGGAATGTTACCATTTGCAGGGAGTTTTCTAAAGCAGACCATCCAGTTTCTAAATCTAATGGCTGTATTATATTATGGTAGTTTATTTAAGCTGAATGGCAAATAAAATGCATGCTATATGGAAGTGGCAAGTCATTTTGAGCTGAGGTAGAATTTGACTGGAGTTTGCCAATTGGTTAGTCCTGACTTAGTGCTACAGCAGTCCTAGAAAAACTAAGATATTCTGTCCATCTCTGTGAAGTAGGCTTCTGCATACTACACCTTCAGGAATAACCAAAGGGTAAAATAACCTCTTTATTTATTAAGCTACTACTAAACGTAGAGAGTGTCCCGTGTGTCCAGTAATATTAACACAGAATTACATGCCAGAATTTGCTTTCACTGGATGGGAGAGGTCCTACCATGTTATGAATGAGTATTTCCTTAAGTCTTCCTGAATGTCAAGAGAAGTGAAATCATGTCTATTATGTTCTGACCAAAGTCTCCTAGTTAAGCCTTTRTAGAAGGCAGCTTCTCACAGAGTGCATCTTTACATACGTGTGTATGTGTTGTCAATTCTTGTTTATTTTTAGTGCCCTGAAAATGGATTAGTGTGGACACATACAACAAATTGATTCCAATATGAAAAACCAAGAGCTTCTGGAATATTCCTTTTTATTTTTTTCATGTCACAGATTACAAATTAAAAGTTACAGAGTTTCTGCTAGCTTCAGCATTTTAGAATGTATGGGTGTGTCTCAAAAGGCATATAAACTATACTCAAATCTGTGAATTAATGAAGCACTCTGGCTTTACTTGGTGATTGCAAGGTATGAAGAATAATGCTGTGGAGATGGACAAACTTGTCTGTGTATGTAGTTGATAGTGGGGTGATTTTATTTGGAAGGCTGAGGGTGGATTCAGTATTTGTATCTCTGTTGAGTTATATAGAGTGATGAGTGCTGCTAGTCATGAGTTTCAGTTAATCTCCAAAATACTGGTGTGAAATACAAAATCATAACAACACGTTCCTCAGTCAATGCATTTGCCTTGCCTGCTATGTCCAGGGGAGCTGCCATATCTAGCAGTAGCTATTCAAACTGAGCACTTGGTGTGTTGCATTAGAGACAGAATAATCAGTATTTAATAGATGATGATTTCTGGAACTTAAGAGCTGTTTTACTCCATCTGATTGTCAGAGCTCTTGTAGCTAAGTACATTGCTCATGTTTGTAACAATTAATTTTTAGATAATTATGTTACAACTTTTACTCTGTGGCTGTGGTTTGTAGTGCTTACCTCTTCCYAAGCCTTCCTGCTGCCATGGGAACTGAGAAGAGAATTTGCAATGTATTGTGTGCTTGATAGGAACAGCTGATCGCAAGGATTTCCTAAAGAAATCTGCTTTATACATGAGTTTATCCTTTGACTGTGGTTAACTTTTCCTATCTTTAGGAATTGCATGATCAGACTGTTTAAAAGCAACTAACTTTTACTAAAGGAAGATGATGAAGTTTATTTGTCTGAATTCTAGATAAATCGCACTCCTTACATAAACCATAGGGGATCAAAACAGCTGAGAGATCGGTCTGTCAGTACTCTATGCTTGCTAATTAATGAGGAAAAGAACTGCATCATGTATCAGTAATTACAAAGGTAGAAAGTTCCAGAGGACACTGTCAGTTGACCTGATATTGGTTGTAAAGAGGCTGTGGTAATGCTAATATATTCCCCTTTTTGCGCTTGTAGGAAAAGTTAGCTGTTATTGCCAGGATCTTGGGACCTGACAAAATGTAGTAATCATCGTTTTGGTAATTGACTTAGGACTTGGAAAAATACTGTCCAAAGCTTTAGTGTTACAAGCTTTGTGTTTTTAGGAATGCTCTTAGAAGAAAAAGAATCACTTCACATTGAAATCCTTACAAGTACTTTCATTCTGGCTTGGTCAAAGCCGTAGAGAGATGTCTTTCCTAAAAGATGTGTTCTGTGGTTGTTCCAGCCTTTCATGCACTCCCTGTAGTATACAACATGGCTAAAGGCTACCTCACTAATAGCAAGAGAGTACCACTTGGCCTAAATTCTCATGAGAGAGGGAAGAGATGCTAACAGAAAAAACATTATGCATCAATTTCTGTTTCAACACATGTATATTAACATGTTAGTTTGGCAATGTGTGACTACAGTAATAGCCATTTCTATTTGGTTGTATCATGAGATTTAACTGATATACAATAGCAATATGCACTGTGTTCTGTGAGGGCTTGGAACCACAGTAGGAAAAGTTTCTGCAGAACTGGGAATGAATCAGAGCTTAGGCTTTGGTGTGAGTAAGTGGCACTGAACTTGCAGGTGCATGTGTGTCCTATAGTGTCGTTGCTACTGGAACTATGGAGACCTCATCCAAAATAAGCCTGAGAATTTTTGTGTTAGGAAAAGTTTTCTCTCTGTTTTGTGAAAAGTGAACTCGCTTAGCTCTTAAGATGTGGAAGAGAGTTCATGAGTTTTGGGGGACAAATAGGAAGAGAAGAGTTTTCACAGTTGACTAACTACTCTGTATAAAATCTCTTTGGAGAGGTAGGGGAATGAAGAACATTCCAGTCACTGGCAGCCTCTTGTTGCTGGAGTAAATTTGAGCTGTTTTGGCTCAGGTATATGAGGATTTGCCAATCTGAAATTCTGCAAAGGACAGTTGTCCAACTAGGCTGAGATTCTGGAAACTCATGGAGGATCTATGTGAGCTTCACTGAAATTTAGTGATTGCGGTACTGTACAAAAATGAAGACCGACTGCAACTGTGAACTTTCGTTAGGTGGGTGATGTTGCTGTCTACATTTGTGAATTGGGAGATTTAAGTTTTGCCCAAGACTGTGGAGGTTAGCATCAAATACAGAGTTACAATAAAATGTTTCTTGTTCCGTCTTCTGACTTCTGTTAAGTTGTCGTGCTTGGTCCAGTGAGTGACTTCCTCATAGACAGAAACTGCAAGCAATTCAAGGGAGGAATTAGTGAAGCTGATGAAGGAAGAACCAGTATCAGTTTGAGGACATTGCTAGTGTAGAATTACTCTGAAATGTTTCTCCCAGTTTAATTAAACTTGTCAGCCATTTTCCCTAATGCACTGATTATGTTTTATTTTGAATTAAATCACAACTTTTCAGATTTCTTTTTTATGTTTAAGAAGGTTTCAGGTCCTTATACATTATCATTTATTATTTCTCCATAGTTGGCACAATCTAATGTATATGCACACAGTATATAATATATGTATATATGTCTATATATAATTTTGTGTGTGCAATGTAGTTAAAGCAGGTGAAAGAGAGAGAAAAGCTTGATTTCAAACCTACGCTTTTTTCAACTCAATTGGATTCTAACATCTGCTTTTTGTCTTGCTGTTGTCCCTTTCATAGGTAAATGGGCTTCAGGAAAGGCTGGAATATGTCCATTTTGTTAATCCAAGCTCATTTCTATTTCATCTATAGCATCATAGAATAATACAGATTGGAGGTCATCTGTTCCAAATTTGTATTGCTGCAGTTCCTGCACCACATAGCTACACAAATCAAGTTTCTGTTGTGAAATAGAATATATATATWTWTTTTTTTTTACTAAGTTGATTACTGTTAGCTTTCTCCTTGAAGAGAAGATGACATCTTGTCTGRTCTATCTGGAAGTGATAAAGTGATGGAAATATTTTGTTGTTTTTTTGGGTGTAGCTTGGGTCAATTCAGTGCTTATCATAGTCCTTTGGCAATGTTTTCTGCTAACTTAATCTAAATTCAAGTGGATCATCTCTAATGATCTTGTTTATATAGCACTGAACATAGTTCGCTGAGTTCGCTCCTGGTCTGTGCAGATGAACTTAGAACTATCTGACAATATATTGCTGATGATGATGACAAAAGAGGAAGCTGTGCTGCTAGCAGTGATCCACAGAGATGTTAGTATCAAGCAATGTTCATATTCACAGATGTCTTATTTACACTCGATGTCTTATTTATACTCTGAGCTGTATGCAGGAAGGTCATCATTTGGATACCGATTGCAAGATTTCTCAGGATACCAGTATTCTGGGAAGCTCTTGACTTCCAGCTCACTGGGTGTCTGCATATGCATTGTGTCATACTGATGCAACTTTTTAGGTTTAAAGTTTTAAGTAACTGTATGCTTTAGAGATGCTCTAGGCTAGAAACATTGCTATTTAAAAGGAGGAGAAAAAAAATCTGATATCTCTCTTACTTTGGACTAAAAAAAAATAAGAATTTTACTGGAGGCTAAATATGTGTTTTTCAGAACTAAATTGGGTAGTTTTCTTAGAGCTGTGTTTTATGCCATTTGCTGTAAATGAATACATTTGGAAGGATAAAGGACCATAGGAAGTTCATACACTAATTAGGTGTTAGTACTGGAAGTAAGAATACGTTACAAGAACAAAGTCCTCTGTTTGAGGACTTGTTGTTGGAATTACAGTAGTTCTTAAGGATGCTAAAATCTCTTTTAAAAKGAGGTTTTGTAACTGTCTTAAATTATGTTTTTAAATCAATTTCAATGTAAACATTGAGAGTCTTTTTACCATTTTGTTGAACTTAAAGCACAAGAAATCTGTTCCACCAAGCTGTTCAGACAACAGATTACTGTTAGAATAATTCAAACTTTTAAGAACTGGTTCTTTTTAATTAATAGAACCTCCTGATTAGAAAATTCCTGTATGATACCAGCACAATTATTTCTACCTCTTACTTGGGACTCTTAGGCACTCTGACAGGATAATTATCAGTGGTACATGGCAGTATTTTATGTGACTGTTCTCATTACTTTTTTTCTACATAGGGGTTGTGTAGTGCTTCTGGTAAGGATGCAGTGTAAGTAATCAGCTAATTGTCAGCTTGGTAATACTTAAATGGCATTTTTAAGGGTATGCCTATGTGGGAAAACCAACCGCTGAAACTGTTCCATTGTGCTCATTTGGTTAACTTCCATGAGAATGCTGTTTGATGTCTTCCCAAGAGGTAACCGTGAGTGCTAAAATAGCACAGCCAGAGTATTTTCTGTCCTTGCAATAGGCAAGCCTGAGTATTGAACATTTCATGTCAGATCTGTAACTGAAAGCTTTATCCTCCTCTGTATGTGATCATTGGCATGTTGCCTAAAAACTCAGGGTCATGTTTCCTAGCTAAGCACTTCTGTTTTACCAATTAGTTCTATCAGCCACTTAAAAAGAAATATAATTCCTTCAGAGGTGCACTGTGTTCTTCTGAGACTGGCATATTTTTCCTTTGCTCCAACAGTGGCCTGAAGTGTTGTAATATTTTGCAGTGACCGTAATGTTAGCTATAGGTAAGAGTAGACCAGTTGGTGGCACTTGAGCACCGGCTTCCTGTCCGCCATGCAGACTGCTACATGTAAGTGCAGGAAGAAGTCTGCTGCTATTAAATTACTGTAACTGCTCTGTAACCTGTGAACTGCCTTTTTGTTGTTACAAAACTGCAGGCTCGGTTTTGAGGATGGAGCATTTTGTTTATTGTCATATTTTTGTTGCCGGTTCTGTTGCTGCACTTTCTGTAGGAAAGTGTGTTCAATTTAATCAGAGAGCACAAATGATGGTGTAGGTGGCACTAGGTGATAGCAGTTAGGAGCGTCATACTGGAATGCCACTGGAACATAGGAAATTCTGATTCAAGTCCCTCTCTCACGAGGGTAATGAAATACTGGTACAGGTTGCCTGAGAAGTTATGGAGTCTTCATCCTTGGAGGTGTTCAAGACTAGACTAGGCACAACCCTGAGCAACCTGATCTAATTAGACCTGCTTGGCTAAATGACCTCCAGTGGTCCCTCCCAAATTATTCTATAATACTATGATTTATGCATTAATAAATTACATACTCTGTTTAGATTCTGACCACAGTAATATACTCATCCTTTATAATAAATTGATGATGCTCATCTCATCTGAGTGTAATAGATACTAACTGCTACTCATAGTGTAGCTTTTCCACCTCAAAACTGTAAGCTAAACTGACATTTGCATGTCCACATCTGTCCGCATTATTTACTTCTATTTTATTTCTTCCTTTTATCAAAGAGCTTTGATCCATCACAAAATTATTCCTTTCTAGGGATAGCAAAAGTAAAATATGTACCAATTTTTCGGCATTTTTGAGTAGAGGGAGTGAAAAACTTGAAATATTTTTAACTTTCAGACAAAGTAATTTTGTATAAATACATAACTTCATGTTTGCCTTAAAATCAGGTTATCTGTGCAGTAGGGCTTGCTCTTCATTTCCCATAAAGAACAGTAGATTACAGAATCACAGAATGGTTGAGGTTGGAAGGGACCTCTGGAGATCATCTAGCCCAACCCCTCTGCTCAAGCAGGGTCACCTACAGCCCGTTGCACAGGATCGCGTCTGGAGAAGGATACTCCACAGCCTCTCTAGGCAATCTGTGCCAGTGGTGTGTCACTCTCACAGTGAAGAAGCTTTTCATTATATTCAGACAAAACTTCCTGTGTTTCAGTTTGTGCCCGTTGCCTCTTGCCCTATCACTTGGCACAACTGTAAAGAGTCTGSCCTCATCCTCTTGACACTGTCCCTTCAGATATTTGTCATGCCATCTAAACAGTTTGAGGTCTTTGGTGACTGCTGCTGAAAACATATTTTCTTAGAGGAATAACATTTTGGGGGAATAGGGTTTTTTGTTTGTTTTTACTAATACTTTATATTTTTCACTAGGCCTAGCACCTTATCCCTTATGTTAAGGCCTGAGTTACAGCTCTGTTGTGTTCTCTGCAAGAATGCTGTATGCCTTTTTGACCTTGAGGCTAAATTACTGCAATGGTATCTACCAAGAGCTGCATTCAAAAGCATTTATATGTCAGTAGGTCATAAAATAATCCACGTTACCAAGGTTCGTACCACTGGAGAAGGCTTACTCCAGGCAACAAAGAGCTGTTGCTTGCTTGTACGTGGATGCAGAACCAGGTGCTGATCAAGTGCCAGGGCATTGCGGAGAACATCAGTCTCAGATCCTCTGTGTCCTCGCATTGCTTCATACTCCGTGATTGAGCTGTGTCTTTGTAATAGACTGAAATCCTGCAGAAGTCAGGAAGAAAGGAAGAAAATTTGGCTTTTAGAATTTTCTTCTGGTGTGACACAGCCTAGACTAACCACTGAGCAAATTTGTGAGTCTCTCTGATTAGTGGGTCTATTACTTTTTTCTGCAGTCTAGCAGCTGCCTGTTTTCTGTGAAGGGATAAGATTGGTTTAGGGAGTAAGTACATTATACTTATTTGGATGATAGCATTGCCCAAGGATAGAGTGGCTTTCTATAAACAGGATTGTATAGTCCTTGCCATAGACTACACAACAAATGATACTCTTTCATGCTCCAAGACAGCTTCCTTCCTTGTGAGTTATTTTGAAAGCTGACAATGAGATTCTTGTAGCCTAAGTGTGTCATCTTTCGCTCATGATGACAGATTTGAGAGATGCAAAGATACTACTTTTATTTTAGGCAAATACTTCTAGTGTAAGATTGTAATACTTAATAACATGCTTGTCAGGAGAGAGTCTTTCTCTGCCTACTTACATCCTAATTAAAAAAATCAAACCTCCAGTCTGAGGATTTTAGCATGCTTTGTTGGTTCTAACAGTGACTGTCAGTGTGCTTCTGATGTGTAGCCCAGATTTATAAATGCTAGAAGGCTAAATGACATGTGCAGAGTCTCAACATTTGGGTTTTGATAGAGGATACGTGATTCTTGACTATATACTTTTATGCCACCTCCATCACCGTGATATTTATGTGCTTTCCAAAATGGTCAAGCAATATTAGTATGATTGCTTATAGGTATTTTTTTCCCTTCCTTGCCTCAGGGTATTGTAACCTATGCAATGTGTTTGTATTGGCAATGTCCAAAGCATGGCTTGAATTTGAACTGGAAGGCAATGAGGTTTGTGATGATTTAGATCCTGCTGGAGTTTTCTGCAGCCTTGGACCAGGCCCTAAGAAAGCTGTGTTCTTCATAAATGGGCTTTACCTCTGCACCAAGGAGTTCGTTTTTGCTGAGGAGCACAGTTGCATACCATGATTTTAAGCAACTTTTACAATATCTTAGGCCCAAATTCATTTGATGAGAAACCAATACGGGTTGTCATCATAGGGACCAGAAACTAGAGATATTCTGCATTATTTGTCTAGTTTCTACAGTAAGTTACTATTATCTTAAATATTTAGAAATTAAACTATTTGTCCTTGCCATACAATAACTTTCTTATGAGTTACTTTGACTAGTCACTATAATGGCTAAGTTTAACAGCAGAGATTAATAGAAGATTTGCTAAAATCAGATTTTAAGAAGAAGGAAGCGGAAGTGCTTATTAAATCTTTTGGACAAGCAGAAGATGAAGAAATGTTCTTAGCCAGTTGCAGCAGAATTTCTCTTTTTGCATTAAGATAAGTCATCATTGTCCAAAAAAGATGACACTATCTTTTGGACAGTCAGATTTAGTATCTTGACTTTAGAAAGTTGTAATCAGACTTGTGTTCTTGTCCCTCTAGAACTTTTCTAGCTGCCTCARTTTGTTTTGAATTCTTGCAAGTGTCTTCAAACAGTTTAAATCCCTGAAAGGTTTGTAGTGAGTAGCTTCTCTGCAGTCTTGCCACTGTCCTTTCTTTCTTGTCTAACTGCTGATTGGGGGTGTACTTTTCCGCATGGTAGTCCAATGTGTTTGGATGTAGCTTATCAGTGTAAACATGCTGTGCCTTCTGGGGAAAAAGAACACTGTTGTCTACACTAGGACTTAATTGCATTGTCCAAACTGGTGCAGCRTTTTTCTTCAGGTAAGACAATGCCAAGCTTTTAAAAATAACAGACCCACTGGCTGCCCATTTTGTAAATCTTGTTCACTGTGGACACAGGGTTATATTTACGTTATATCTATTGTGTGATGATATGATGGGCCAGAGCCATCCAGCTTCTTTAGATAAGAGAGCTGCAATCTATATCTTGAGAAGCTTGCTTAGAACATTGAATGAACAGTTAGAAGTTCAGAAAGCTTGATGACTTGTGGCTCCTTCCCAAAATCGGTAGGGAGTAGTATAGGTTGAGGAGGCAGGTAGAACTTGACTGAATAACATCTGGTCTTGGGTTGGATGGATGCCTTTGAGAGGTGAGCTGTGATGGATTGCTAATTTCTTCTTAATAGAAGAATTTTTCTTGAGTATTTAGTACTTGATTCTGACTTCCTGAGTCTTTGGGACAGATGAAAGAAGCAGAAGAATGCTTCTTGTCTCCCTGCAGCTTGAATTTTGATAAAAAGCAAGCATAGGAACAACAAGGAGTCAAAATAGGTGTTTTTAAAGCTGTTCTGTTCTTGTGTATTTCAGGTAGTGATGAAATCAGTCTGCTGAGATCYTTTTAAGAATTGCAAGTAAATCCTGAAGTTCTGTTTTAAATGAAAATTGATGGTTCTAGAAGTTGAAACTTTCAGAAAGTACTTGATTTAGACTGCGCAGATGAGCTTGTAAATATGTCAGCTCTTTTATGTAGCCTCATTTATTAATATGTTGCAAAAAGATGGTAGTAATGCAACCTTGAGTGGAATAGTTTGGGTTACAGGCGATGGTGTGAGAATTTTTTCCTGGATGGAAGAGAGAGTATGTTAGRTGGTTGTTGCTTTCAGTTCAGAGTTGAAAAGGAGGAGTCTCTCTGCAAATATAGAACATGTTGCATTTCTTCCCTTTTGGAAAGTTATTTTTGCTACCTTTAGTTAGAAACAGSTTACTCAAAATTGGAAGGTGCATGTGGGCTGTTATTTCTGTTAGTTGAGCCAACTGCTCCTTTCCTCTGAAGGAAAGCAGACAAATAAGTTTGCAAGTTCTGATGAATGATCCCAGGCCTGTGGCTGGTCTCCAGCCTCTACTTCTCAACAGCTTTTAATGATTAACTTAAATATTTTTATATTATCTTGAGATTTTGACCTTTGGTTTATTTTGTTTCTGCAGTTTGAAGAATCTGAGGCCCATCTGAGGCCTTTATCCCGATTCCAACATTGGAATTCTGGTAGCCTCTGATTTCAGACGTCTCCTTTCCATCTGCCAACCTGTCTGATATGTCGGGACCCGTGCCGAGCAGGGCCAGAGTTTACACTGATGTAAACACACACAGACCCCGGGAGTACTGGGACTATGAGTCGCATGTTGTTGAGTGGGGGTAAGTCTGTAGACTGATTATGGATGTCCCTGGACTGGGATTGATCCTTGTAGGATCTATCATAACAGTGCATGGAGATTTCAGGCACCTGTGCTATGTTAGGCTTTTTCATGCTCTTTGGCAGGTGTCTAGGATGCATGGCATGTATTAGGATCACAGCTTTTCTTAATTCCAGAAGCAGCACAWTAACCTTTAGTGCATTTGAAAGTGTTTGTAGTCAAAATTTTAAATCCCCAGCAGGCAAGAACATTTTTAGCAGCTCCATTAGGAGTTTAGTTTGAAGAATTTTTGCCAAATAGTTAGGAATCTTATCCTTTTGGAGGGAAGAAAATCTGTTCTAAAGAGTCAAAGCAGCTCTGGGTGCAGGGCTGAAAAGAGTTGAAAAGATGCCTGTCGTTGTTTCTGACTTGGATAAGTAAAGACACTAAGCAGACTTAAATAGGTACATGTTATTTTGTGACTTGTTGCTCAGCTCTTTGCAAGTGACTGGAAAAGACATGTATGCCTTTTTTGAAGGAAGGAGGTGTCTAAATYGAGCTTATGACTAAACCGTCCAAGAACCAGACAGCAGTGATGCCAGCTTAATAGCTCTGCATTCCTGCTTTTGCATAGCAGAGCCTGGACTATCCGAGTTCTGCCCTTAGCTTTGTTACAGTTCTTGGCTTCTGAATTTGTACTTTTTTCTGGGCATGAACATAAGTCTTGGGCCTAGTCTGTTTTTAAATGGAATAACGTTTAAGTTTTTGCTCTCAACTTTTTTTTTTTTAACAAGATTATATTAGGAAATATGTAGTTTACACACACACACACACACACACACACATACGTACACACACACATATAAATAAGACTGCTGGAAGGAATTGTGTTTTCTGATGCTGGAACATATAGTTGGGTTCATGTCATCTATTGTAGAAGAAACAAGTTCTGAATTGATTTGACTTAGTGTGACAAGAAGCTTGCTGTTTCACTCCTAATTCTTAATCCTCACTTTCAGGAGATTTAAGACACTAGTTAATCCAGCTTGTTTGGAAGGTGAGGCAGTGCTTTAGTATTAAAGAGCACTTTGTAAATTGTGGTGGAAATGACTGAGCTCTTYGGGACTCTCTAACTTTTTATCTCCACAGAAATCAAGATGACTACCAACTAGTTCGAAAATTAGGCCGAGGCAAATACAGTGAAGTATTTGAAGCCATCAACATTACAAATAATGAAAAAGTAGTTGTTAAAATTCTCAAGGTGAGCAGGGGATTGGGTAAAAGATGAAATTTGTTGTGGGGTGATCARGAGGCTAGAAAGCGCAGTATTTGGCCTAAATTGTCTGATGTTCTAACGCTTAAATCCTAAAAGCCTGGCTATGGAGTGCCATTTGGTGAAAATGGCAGTCATTTTGAACCTACAAGTAGAATCCCTGTACCTCTAAGAAATTAGCCTTTATGTTAAAGAAGTCCTGATGTGCAACACATTTTCATTTGGAGCTAAAAACCACTTGAACAGCTGACTAGAAAATTCTCAGCTCCAAACTACCAGTGCTGTGGCATGCTTTCATCTGAATAGATGCCTGCAAGCAAGTGGGATCATTGTCCTTTAAAACCACTGATTGAATTTTAGGAATTTTTTATTAATAATTTTATTTTCTGCTCTGCAAATTCCATTGCAGATGTAATATCCTTCCAGAATAAGTAAGGGTCTCCTGGAAAATGGTTATTCCACTGCCTTGATTTGTGAAATACCTTCATTTAGTAGCCCTCAGATAGCTTGTGGACTTCCCATAGTTCTAGATTTACTGTGTGCCAGTTCTGATTATCAGATCATGTTCAGACTGCTTTAAAAAACCCATGCCATCTTTCTAACCTTTTTTTTCCACATGCAACTAATGTTTGTAGCTGTCATGGTTGTATCGTTAGAAAGCAGACTGCGGATGTTTGAGCCCTTACTTGAATGATGCATAGTCAGATAACCAGAAAATTTAGCTGTTTGAACTTACTTGCAAAAGCTCTGATGTATTTTACTAACTCGCAGTTACCTACCTTTGTCATCTAGATGTTGAGCTGTCTGTTAGCCTCACTTGCTTGAATGCTTTATCTTAAGACTTTGGATTTTTATTCTTCAGCCTGTAAAAAAGAAGAAAATCAAGCGTGAAATCAAGATCTTAGAGAATTTGCGAGGTGGTCCGAATATAATCACTCTTGCAGATATAGTAAAAGATCCTGTGGTGAGTATGAAAGGAACTTAAAGGGTACATTGGGGTTAAAGCTGAATTGCTGAGTTTGACTTTAGCTCTGATCTGTTGTATTGTTTTCCCCTGCTCTTAAACCCTGTGTTTGAATCGCTTAATCAGATCAGCTCTTAATCTGATTAACTTCTTTCAAAGGGCCCTTCCCCCACAGATCACTTCAGCCTCTTACTCTGTAAGGGTGAGATACTACTCAATTTAGACATGTTGATTTGTTTTTACAAACAGTACTGTAATGGACTTTAGCTTTAGCTTTCCTTTCTCTATCTGAGGGGAATTCCAAAGGTGTCTGAGGTAGAGGAGCTTTTAGTAGTTTTAGGAGTAAAAACAATTTATTTCATTATCTTAAAAAAAAAAAAGATTATCTTAATTTAACATGGCTAAACACTTTTATCTCTGTTTTAGTCCCGGACACCTGCTTTGGTTTTCGAACACGTAAACAACACAGACTTTAAGGTACAGTATAATGTAACTTACAATGCTTTCCATTTGAAAGCTTTATCTAATGTRTTTTTCTGAGGAGGGACAAGTACTTAAGGAGCAGGCAGATTATTTAATCATTTGCTTCTGACATAACAGCTATCTTTCAAGATGAATACGCTTGGGGCAGAAGTTTGTAATTAATCCCTCAGTACCATTTCGTCACRGAAGTCACAAGATGAGAATCCAGGTTCCAAGCTTTGGAGCAAATTCATTGCATCTAGTAGACCATCAGTGCCTGTCACAGATTTACTCAAGCTGAGTCTTTYTGAAACATTTCACTTCTATGTCTCATATATTAACTATTTACTCTGACCACTTTAAATGTGAATAACTGTTTTCATAGCTTTCCGTAGTTCTAGGAAAAGGGATTTAAATGGTTTTTTTTGTCCCCTTCCTGTTAACCTGCCTCAGGAGGGGAATGGCATAGTGCCATCTGGAATAGCTGCTTGATCTTGCAGAGCATCTTCCGTCTTTTTGAGAACCAGTCTGCAGGCATAACATATCATGCTGGTGGTGGGCGAGTGCAACCTGAGGGAGTTAGTGACAGAAACCAGAATATCTGAGCAGAGTTAGAAGTAAACTATGTATTTGATCTGTAAGGGGAGAGGCTGAACATGTGTAGGATGAGGGTAACTTGGGAAATTTTTACTGTTCACTCAAATGGAGTTTAGGAACCACATCAGCAGAAAACAGAGTTGAGTTGTTCTGGATTAGTAGGAGTATGATTTTTTTTCTTCTGCGTTGAAGTGATGTGTTTATTTCCCACAGCAATTATACCAGACATTAACAGATTATGATATTCGATTCTACATGTATGAGATTTTGAAGGTAAGTTAGTATTTTCTGTTTTATCAGTTTACTTCTAGAGTTTGCACCCAGCTAATTCTATAGAGATGGTTATCTTGTCACTAACTGGGGGGGGGGGGGGGGAGAAAGAGAAAGCCTATGGATGAGTGGGGTAGAAAGTAGACATCAAGTTAGCATCAATTGTTCAACCTTGTTGCCACAATAAATTCTTGCCCTTTTTGAGGATAGAGAAGCTCTCATATTTTAGCTGTTGCATACACCGAGATAACTCCAGGTTCTAAATCACAGGTATATTGTAGCCTCTGAAAACAGAAAATTGTAAGCTGTTCCTGGATAGTTTTGTGCTTTAATGTAGTGTAAGTGTATTTATTCTTCTGAAACATACATTTCCCCTCAGGAGCCTGGAGAAAGTGATCGGAAGTGATTAGTAACTCTGTTCTTAGGGACTCTGAAATTCCATTTTTATGAGGAAGCTCATGAGGTGAAGTCAGATGCTTCTGTGTTGCTGGGACTTCCTTGTGAGAGGGCTCTAGAAGTATCTTCTGAAGTCCTTTAGTCTAGTCCAAGATAGAACTCTGGGTAGTAAAGTCTTGCCATCTGGTTAAACAGGGTATCTGCGGAAGTGCTTCTGAATACGGCTGAACTTGAAAAATGCTTGTGACTCCAATGTCCCTCTTTATGTATCCTACAGGCTCTAGATTACTGCCATAGCATGGGAATCATGCATAGAGATGTCAAACCTCACAACGTCATGATTGACCATGAGCACAGAAAGGTAATGTGGGGCACGCTGGAAGAGAGGCAGGGCTCCTACCTTTCTTTTGGCAGACCAGGATTCCTTTTGCATGCTCCTTTATTGTGATACTAATGGGCATCTTCAAGGGGGGTAGCACTTACATTATGTGAACAAATTTAAAATGCAATTTTATAAGCTGCTTTTTGTAAGCTTTTACAGGTTATGTGTTTCAACAGGGTTGTTAAGGAGAGAGACTTTATTTAGACCAGATCATGATATGGGGGGAGGGAGGTGTTAGAAACAGGCTTTAAGAAATAAACTCCTTGGATCTGGATTAGAATGTTTCCCCTTAAAAGTTGAGTGATGCAAATAGAGCTTCCTTGAAATCAGCAAGTCAGATAAATCCTTCTGGTGCTTCTGGGTAAAGTTGCACCTATAGGAGGTTGTGTCTGAGCTTTTAATGCTTTCATACAGAGTACTCTCTGCTTTTACTTTAAAATTCACTGGGACTAGGAGATGGAGTGCTGTCCATTAGACCTGTGAAAAGAACAGCTTTTAATTACAGAATCACATAATGGTTGAGGTTGGAAGGGACCTCTGGAGATTATCTAGTCCAACCCTCCTGCTCAAGCAGAAGTATGCTAGGAACCGTTTTCTTTCTATTTTGCTATATTTTGAGAGAGAAAATGCATTTGTGAGCTTTTCTCTTGGTAAATATTAGAGAATCCTCACAAGAGAAATTCATTCAGAGCTTTTCAGATACCAAAGTCAGTCCTGAAAAAGCAACCAAACTTCTTCAGTTCTGGTACTTACAAAATATACTTTAATAGTTTTTACAGATCAAGGAGAGAATGAAGGAGCATGTGATTAAGATAAATACTCTAACAGAAATAGTCATCAAATTAACCGAAAATAAAAAACTTGTAAATGAAACTTTAAACTAAACTTGTCTGTAATGTGGCTTCAGCAAGTGGAGAATTGGAGTCTCTCTCGAGCCTTTCTTCTTTTTGCTTTCTACCATTTCTAGCTTAGACTAATAGACTGGGGTTTGGCTGAATTCTATCACCCTGGGCAAGAGTACAATGTCAGAGTGGCTTCCCGATATTTCAAAGGACCTGAGCTCCTTGTAGATTATCAGGTAAGAATTACCAGGGCTTGTCATTGGCTTTTATACAGAAAGTCTGTGCCATTTCAAGGTAATGAAACAAATTCAGGTATCTAGAGATCTGAAACTGAAGACAATCCATTCTAAAATGCAAAAAGCGTTGGCTGCAAAGCCGCTGAATTAAAGAAGCCAATAAGTTATCCCAGGGCCTAAGGAAGATACACAGAACTATCATGGATCTTGGAATGCAAACGTTGAGTATTTTTTAGCAAGGCTGATGTTATAGTAAGGTATGAAAATGCTTTGGGGAATAGCTAGTACTGTATGAGCTTCTAAAATAAGTTGTAAATGCATCTAGTAATCTGATGGCAATTTGCATTATTGAAATGCTGTGGGCTGGAAATAGCAGAGTTACTGGTTGGTTACTTTCAGATTGTTTTGATTCTGCGTTAAGGCAGTTCCTCATCTGTCCTTGTTGTACTTGTCTTGATGCTTCCCTTCTCAACCTAGGTTTTTCAGTGCTTCACAACATCCTGGTCTGTAGTGAAAACAAGAAGAGGCATTGGTCTTCAATGCCTCTATTGCAGAACGATGGAAATAGAATACCTGCTGTTTTGCAAATTGCCATATCCTAGCTTGAGTAACTGGAACACTGATCTGAACAGTGGTCTAGCAGTGAAGATACATAGCATGTTTCAGTCTGTTCCCAGTTAATATGGCCGTATTTGTATAATTGGGGGGGGGGGGCTGTTAGTGTTGTGATTTTTTTTCTGCTTAATTCATTAAAAGCTGAATTGTGCTTCTGGTTTTGTACAGATGTATGATTACAGTCTGGATATGTGGAGCTTGGGTTGCATGTTGGCTAGTATGATATTCCGAAAGGAGCCATTTTTCCATGGCCATGACAACTATGATCAGGTGAGAGCTGGTCACGTACAATCTCTGTTCATTTAGCACAATGAAGGTCTTCCCCTTACAGTTCTGTCAGAGGAGCTGAAGAATAATTTAAATATTTTTGTAATGGCTTCTTTGCTCAGTTTGAAGCCATGTTCCTTTTCTAAAGCATCTAACCAATTAAATAGAAATACATTTATAGTGCTTTGTATTCATGAGCTCCTCAGTAGGTATTTGGAAAAGTTATAACAATAGTTACATTAAGGCTGGTGTGTTTTGGTACATAGATCCATAGATCCTGAGGTCATRTCATGTGAAAAGTCCCTGCTCTGCCAGTACTTGTTTTTTTGTTTTCTCTCTTGTCTTCTTCTGTATAGAAACTGTGAATTCAGTGCAGTTTTGTATAGATTCTGAAATCTTTGATGTGTTGCCTTTAGGCCAGAATTCTTGGACCTGTAATCTGTGCTCTGTGTCTGAACTAATACTTTCAGATTGAGAGCACTGACCTTCTTTTCTCAAACCTTCATTCTGGAGCCCTGCAGGATGGCGCTTCACCCCTCACAAACAAGTTACAGAACTTCTGTTTTTCTTTCTTTTTTTTTTTTATGGTTATTCTTACCTTCCTACCCTGTTGGTTTTGAGGGTTTTCTTACTATCAAAGGAATTATGTTGCAAGATTTTAAATTTTATGGAGGTTAGGGTATACAGCTCCTTCCAGGTTTCTCTGGGTTACAAAGTATGAAGTATAAGTGGAGGCATTTTTATAATGCCTGTGATTCTGCATGGCTGGAGGAGTAGGAGCCACAAGACAATGCTGTAGCTGCTGGTTCACAACACTACAACTAGGTTCAGGCTCCCAAGGGATCTTGATACTGCAGTATCTTCATGCTGGCTCCGGCATTGCCGTTCTCTCACAGTAGGGCTTATCTTTTTGTTTGTTCTCAGCTGGTGAGGATAGCCAAGGTACTGGGAACAGAAGATCTGTATGACTACATCGACAAATACAACATTGAACTGGATCCACGTTTCAATGACATCTTGGGCAGGTGAGCCAAGGTCCAGAGAAGCTCAAAAGCTTATGAGCCTTTAGTAGATGAGGACAGGTACTGCTTTGGCAACAGACCTTTAAGTAAAACAATACTTCTGCTTAAGGAAGAAAGCAGTGCTAGGATTCTTGATAACAGTTACTTTGCGGCTTCAGTCCCTTTTACCAGTGCTTTCCGTGGAAGGTCCTTTCTCTGCAGATTCACTTGAGGAAAGATTTTTAAATGCTCCGTTAGTATTTTAGCAGAGAAACAAGTACCAATGTTTCTGAGAATTACACTACATAAAATCAGTTGCTGCTTAAGATGGCATTTACATGAAGTTATCATTTCATGCGACATGTACAAAACTACCAAGACCTAATGTTGGGGGCATGAGAGAAGAGCAGAAGATGGGATTTTAGGCTTGTAAGTTCGTTCTGAACTTCAGTCCTTAGGCTTTTGTGAGCCAGGGCTGCTGTGCCGCCATGCGGTGGCACAGTGTACTGCTGCTTCATGGTCCAGTACAGCTCAGCCCCTTTTCTGCTGTACCATGCAGCAGCCTGTCTCAGAGGGACAAGAATCTGCTGCAGTCCTTGCTTTTTAAAAATGTGGCRTTCATCATTGATGTCCCCAGCTCTGTCTCATCTGTTTTTTTTTTCCTGCAGACACTCCCGTAAGCGATGGGAGCGCTTTGTTCACAGTGAGAACCAACATCTGGTAAGTCCAGAAGCTCTGGATTTCTTAGACAAGCTGTTGCGATATGATCACCAGTCACGACTCACAGCAAGAGAAGCCATGGAACACCCCTACTTCTGTAAGTATCAACTCTTACCATGATCTACTGTTTGAACAGTTCTTCCTCTGCCTCTGGCAAATCTCAGTTCCAGGAGTTTATGGAGATGGGAGCTAAGAAAAGCTACATAGTATGCCTTGTCTTTGCAAGTAATTGCATTGGAGCTGAGACTGCTTGTCTCTCTGGTAGATAAAGTAGGCCACTGCCACCTAAAGAAGCTCAAGTGTGATATACCAGTGTCAAGCCAGTGAGTCAGCACCATGTTAAAGAAGCTTTAGTGTTAGACCCATGCTAATTTCAGCAGATGTCGAGGTACACTGACTCCTGTGTTTTGATAAAACCAGATAACTGATTTCTTGAGTGACCAACCATTTCGACTTATTTTGTTGCTAAATGTGCACCTTAGTGAATACTATCTTCAGTTCTTATGTTTGCAGGCATAATTGAAACTTTCACAGGCAAATGTGTTTAAATGTTTGCTGTCTTTTTTCACAAATAAATAAGATTTGAGGTGTATGTTTTTAGGAACTGTTGTAACAATGCAAAATAATCATATTTGCTCAGTTATGTTGTCCTTTTCTTGGTGCTGAACTGATCTGTGCAGCCAGCAAACAGTATAGATCTATGTTGTGCCTGCGGCAAGTGTTCAAGTGAAATGTTTCACAAGTATGAGCATTTGTAAAGCTGAAAACTTTGAATGTGAGAGTTGGAGGAACAACTAAATTGTGTCCAAATAAAGAAACAAATTGGGCTGAAGTCAGCATGGAGGGCAAAATTCACAATTCCCTCTTCTGCTACAGTAGGCTTGTGAAGTGGGAARGGGTTGTTCAGATGGTAGTATTATTTACATGTAGCTGAAAATAAAGAGGCATCAATTAAAATAGGAACATCTTACGGAAGACATCAATTGTCATTGGAACACATTGCAACTCAGAAGCAGCTGTGGGATGCATATAATGTTACTGTAATTTGTGAAAATCTTTCTGCTTGCTACACAAACCCACTTTACGGTTTACGGCTGCTTTGCATAGAAAGGAGGAGGTCAGCTTCACCTTCGTTTCCTTCAGCTTTTACTGTCAAGCAGTACTCCTGAGCTAGAAAGCACATACTTTGAGCCATTTTTGAATTATCACATTCTCGGTCCCACCATCTTCAGTGGGAAGTATCCAAGAAAGGAAGTTGTGTTCCAGTAGGTGAACGTTGGTATTCATTCTAATGTCAGCAGCTTGCCAGGACTAGATGTGCACAGAGGTGGGCRGTGTGCTTCACGTGCTGTCTTCAACGCAGCACCTAAAGCTAGTGTGTTCTTCCTAGATCCCATCGTGAAAGACCAGGCTCGGATGGGCTCATCCAACATGCCAGGTGGCAGCACTCCTGTCAGCAGTGCCAGCATGATGTCAGGTTAGTTCTGCCATTGACTTGGTGCATGGCATTTGAAAGTATTTATAATAGTTGTGTGGATGTGAGGATCCAAGAGAGTGAATTCTACAGGTGGGGTGTTAGGTCATCTCCTGGGGTGGAAGGAGAGCTACAAAGAAGGGGGTGAGAGAGAGTGATAAATAAGGCCTCTCTGCAGCTTGACCTGCTTTTCTAGTCTTTAAAGAAAAGTGATTTGCAATGGATGTTTTGGGAGCAGTTTGAAGGACAGTGATCCCGTCATATAGGGCCACATCCTGCCCTTAGGAGACACTTGTTTGTATTCAACTCTGAGCTCTCTTCTGAATCTTTAGAGAACGGTAAAATAGCTTAATCTCAGCTTATTTTGGAAGCTGTGGAAATAAAATGCCACTAAACTGGACTGCAGAGAAAACTGTTAATTTAAGTTGAGCTGTCATTGATAGGGATGCACTGGCTTCCCTCTTAACTGTTCTTTAATTGTTTTTGTTTCAGGGATCTCTTCAGTGCCAACACCTTCACCCCTTGGACCCCTAGCAGGCTCACCCGTCATTTCTGCCACCACCACTCTGGGGATGCCAGTTCCAGCTGCTGCAGGAGCTCAGCAGTAGTGATGGGTTTTGTCTCCTGCTGCCTGAGCTGAGTCAGGTGGGGAAGGAAGAGGTTTCCCCTCCACCTCTCCTCAGGACGCAGCTCGTGCCTGGCAGGGGAAGGGAGGGGATGGAACGCTTTGGAGGCACCGTGTCTGAACTGTTGCTTGTGGATTTATAGTAGTTCAGTCATTATATACAAAATTATTATAGGCTGATTTTTCTTTTTTTACTTGAACTTTTCGTAACTCAGGGGATTCCCTGAAAATACCTACAGATGGAATATTTCTCGGACAGTTTCCCCCCCGTCCGCCCCCCCCAAAAAAAAGTACTCTTCATTTAAGAACAAAGATGAATCAACAGCATTTCCAAGCTATTGCATCCTGCTGGAAATATCTTCTCTTCATGTTCCCACCATTACTCCTCCACCAGCCTGCACCTTGGGGGATTGTGCTGTTCTCCAGAGACCACCAAACCAAGTTTTCATGAGGCAGGGGAGCGGGATTCTTAAAGTGCCAGTCACTTTAACCCCATATCCTGCATATGACTCAGCTAGGGTACATTGAGGAGACAATTCCAGTATGGAGAGGTGGTATAAACTTAAAAGAAGTGCAGATAATGTCTAAAACCCTATTTTGATTGAATCATGTCTCCTTAGGAGCCAACCAGAATGCCAACTCACTCCCTTGCATGTAATTTTAGTCTTAACACATAAAGTTACTGATCCAATTGAAGTCCTTGCCATTTCCTGATAAAGGTGCTCCTCTAGAGTAAGCCATACTCTAATTAGTACCTTTTTCATGGAGGGTTCTTCCTGCCATTGCTTGGCTTGGATCTCTGGAATTAGTTTGTTATTGGGTATATTGTTTTTAAATTGTTCATATAGGTTTCAAGCTGGTGGCTACTTAAAGCTGGAAAAATCAGACTGCGCCAAGTCAGATATTACATCTTCACCCACCATCCTCTCCCTCACGTGCCATGTGGTGAGAATACCAGTTACCTCACAGTCTTGTAAATATGCACTGAGAGGAAGGAGTGAGCAGACTTTAACTTAAACTGAAATGGTAGATCAGTAATTGTGGACAAATATCATCATTGACAACAAAAACACCCTTGTTACAGCCCTGCTACCCCTTGCTGTGTATATATACTTTTGTCCTTCATATGTGAAAGATCCAGTGTTGGAATTCTTTGGTGTAAATAAACATTTGGTTTTATTTATCGAGGTTAGATTTAAGTTCCCTGTGTAGAGGTCTCACTGGGTTGGTGTTGCACACTTTTACACAGAAGTGGCCAACAGCCCTGCACGTCCTGGGGAGGCCACTTCCCTATTCACCTGCACCTTGTATGATCTGTTGTAGTCAGYAGTGCAGAAAAGCCTTATAGAAACATCACAAGCCAAAGTATCTCCTGGGATATGGATCTTTTGCCATAAAAACAAAACCCACCCTCCTTTTCTGTCTCAGCCCYGATGGGGTTTGGGCTATTGAAACAGTTCTTGAAACAGTGTGCATTGCTGCTCATTGAAGTCAAATGAGTTACGCTTGTCAGGTGCTCTACTAAAGAGGCTTTTAGCACAATGGCACCCATCACCCCTCAGCGATCACCATCCCTGATGCCACTCCYGCAGTGGCTTGTTCTGAGTATTGAATATTCTCCCAGATCCTGCAACAAGTCCTGCAGCCTTGGCATCCTGCTCCTGCTTGTCTTATGAGCATCCATCACTTGTTTGTTCTTCCTGGCGGGGTTATAACCATGTATTTTCTTGTTACTTTGATTAATTATGCAAGGTAGGAGAGAGTGTAGGGGCTGGATTAAACCAACTGAAGACAAATGGGGCATGAGAAYATGAAGCATGCCCCCCCCCTTCTGGGAGGATCACTGGCGTGGGAGACAAGGTTTTCAATGTACACCAGGGTAGCTTTCTCCTTCCTTAATTTCACCCAGTGGAAATATATTGTACTTAATCTTTTTATATCCTAGAATGATGTGAAAGTTGGACCATGTTGACTGTTTCCTTGATGTGCTGTAACTTAAAAGCACTGAGTATGACAAAAATACAACTTGTGGTTGTTTGCACTAGGTTGTGAGCTACGCAGGACATTTAACCAAGGGGTTTTTTATTATTAGTTTGAGTGAGGGAGGTGTATGAATCGGAGCGCTTGGTGCTCCCTCCTAGCTTAAAAAACGTGGATAAGCTGTGTGAAAGAGGATGAAAGGCTGAAGGTCCTCGTGCCCGCAGGCTTCGCAGAAGGAAGCCCAGCCGCCGGCGCCCAGAGGGACTGCGCGGCGGCGACCAGCCCGGCCGCGGCGCGGGGCGCGGGCGGTGGCGGCGCCGTGCGGGTTACCGCATCCGGATGCCCCGCACCGGACACTCGCTCCTCAGCACGGCCGGCGCCCGCGGCGCGTTGACGGGTGGCAGCGCGGCTGCCCGTGCGTCGGCGTCCCGTCGGCAAAGAACTCCGGAGGGTTTGGGGGCTTGCGGGGTTGCCTGTTCGTTTGTTTGTTTTTAAAGGTATTTTTTCACCCGGTGGGGGCGGCCCTGGGGCGCGAGCCGGCCGCCCCCTCCCTCCCCCCCGGCCCCGGGCCGCCGCCCGCCCCGGGCCGTACGCGTTGTGCTGCCGACCGTGCTGGGAAGAGGTTGTGCCACGCAGGGCTCGTGGTGGTGTTTGTTTGTTTGTTTGTTTTTAATAAAAACCTTGAAATAAACGTCCCTGCGCAGTGAGCAGTGCCGCGCGCACCGGGGCGGCTCCGGGTCTCACCTGGGCGCCTCCCGGCGGGGGAAGGGGCCGGGGCCGGGGCCGCTCGGAGCCGCTCGGAGCCGCTCGGGGCGCCCGCGCCGCGGTAGACACGTGCCGCCCGCTGCGCATGCGCGCCCGCGCCCCTTCCTCTTCCGCCCCGCGGCTGCGCATGCGCGCTAGGGCAGCGGGCTGTGACGTGTCTCGCCGCACGCCGCCGCGAGAGGGGCGGGGGCAGGAGGAGGAAGAGGAGGCGGCGGGAGGAGGGGGGG
>NW_028186682.1:134889-148014 GCF_003343005.1 Rhea americana | reverse complement strand
AAGAGGCGAGCGCAGGGCTGGCGGCTGCGTGTGCGCTCTGCTGCCGCCCTGCTCGAGGCAGGGCCCTAGATCTGCCTGGGCTTCGCTTTTCCTACCCGCAGATCACGGGAATAATTGCAGTGGCCTTGCAGGAGTGCTGCGAGGGTGGCGTGGGCTTTGCAGAGTGTTACCTAAGTGTTAGCCCATGCCTGTACTTTGTTTCTGCTATTAAAAATGCAGGGTTGCCTTCAGCCCTCATCTTTAGCCCTTCATCACTGATGATCATCACCCGCGCTTCTGTGCACAGGTGGTTATTTTGCTCTGATTGCGAGTGAGCACTCYTCCAGGTTCTCTTTTTAGCCGTGCAAGTAAATAAAAGTCCACTTACTGCAGTCAGGTGAGCCTTCCTTTCTGATACGTTTAGAATTACGGTGCTGTGAACCTCTGTGCTTTGAGCAGTGTATTTCTTTGCCTCTCTTTGAGTCTCACTGACAACTTACGTTAACGTTTTGTGAATGTACAAAAAAGTTTTTGAAACTTGCGTGTTTTAATGCGTGCTGCTTTTGTCTACTGTAGATTTGAATAGCGTAAAGACTGTTTTCTTGTCAGCAGATCTCCGAAGAGGAGCCTGCAATRCACGCTCCTCCCTTCTTGGTGCCCTTCGCGTTCTCTGCGTGTGAATAGGAACTCTTCTTTCTCAGGCCTTCCTTGCTCCTTCCTGAGGAATTCAGTATGTGACACTGCAGTGTTTGTTTACAGCAAAGCGTGTTGCAGCTGATAGGGAGTGACTAGCTAAGACRAGCTGTTGGCTGTTCATGAACAAATATATTTGCTTACACAAAAGTTAGGAAAGGAGACGTAAGGAAACTGATCCCTGGGTGAGTTTTAACAGGTTTAATGCTACTAGGATTTTGGTGTTTAGAGGAGAGTTGGAGTTCTGAACTGTTACAGCTTGTTTTTCAATCAAAAAGTACAAAAAAGGATATTTTGAAAAGGGACAGCATCTACCACTTGACCTACTTAGGTTTTGTGTGCATGTGAACAGCCTGCCWTCCTGCCCTTTTCTCCCATTCAGACTCTTTAAAAACTAATGCTCTCAGCCAGGCACTTGCAGACAGCTTGACAAAAGCGAGGAAGCAGGCCAGGGCAGTGCAGAAATACCATAAATGTCACGAGGCCAAAGAACTACAACTGGGTAAAGCTGCTGCGGGAAGGGTGGAGTGTTGAGAAATAGTTATTTCTCCAGCAGACTTGTTTTAATCCTCCTACCCCAATCCTATTCAGACAAGTTCCTTAGCAAATGAATACAGTTTGGATCCCAAGAGCAATGTTAGCTTTTCTGATGCTAAACATATCCTGGAAGCTACCCGACGACGGGGATCCGCCAGAAAAAACCTTTATGTGCAGGCAGTGTTCGCGGCCTCATGGGCTGCCCTAGCCCTGCGGCTGCCCAGCAAAACCCGCTGGTATACTGCGGTGGAAACTCCCCAGCGCGAGAAATCAGAYGGCCCTCAGCTGCCTCTCTGCTTCCTCGCATGAGGCAGTGATGGCAAATGCTGCCACGCAGCGTGGAATACCRCATCCTTTCTCAGCTCCGCGGGAAGCGCTTTTGTGTCCTGCATTTAAGTCATTTAAAACCRGCGTACGGTGTGCTTTGTATATGTTACTCTCTTCCCTGTGTGCTCTATAATTAATGTGCTCTGCAAAGCAGCACYGGTGCTCGTTTAATACTGGCCAACCTGCATATATAATAATAGCTGACAAATTTGTGTTTGTTGGGAAAGAAGTAGATATGTTTGTGATAAGCGTAACTCTGATAATAAATACAGCCTTTCCTACGACTCTCACTGGCAGTGGAAGTTTTCAGACCGCTGTATARGATGGCTCTTCCCAGAAGTCGCTGCTTAGCTGGGAGTCAGTAAGAACATGAAGTCCTGGTCTTAGGAAACAGTTGACACCTGAGCTGGTGGCTGAGTAAGCCTTTTCTGGAGAGCAAACTGTTGCAAAACGGCGTTGGCCAGTACTCGTGGTCCTGAACGGACCTGTTCTGTTGGCAGGTATGGGAACCGAGGGCAGGTAATCCGCTGGAGCGCGGGTGGTGGTCTCTGAGGCACACCAGCGCTCTGTGTCAGCAGAGGAACAGCAGTGTACGTCCTGGGAAGGTTTCCTAGGGTAGAGACTAGCAGGGCTGCTAGAGAGTGGCCGCAGGCAGCGAGGAACCCCTTGACGGTTGGTGTGCGGAGGTCCTCAGTGTCAGCTGGTGGRTCACCTGCTTGCGTCACCTATAGTCTCGCATGGCGGGGCGTGTGCTGAGTCTCCTCCGTCCTCTCCATTTCGGTATGTGTGACTGCAGACGTCGCAGTAAATGGGTTTTTTTGTACCTGTGGTCTGAGCTGCTGTGTGATTTCCCCCTGCGTGCTGGCATTACCTGTTAGCTTCTTTGTGGTCTTCTTGCAGACTTTGATGCTAAGAAGAAAAGAAAAGTGGCAGAAATTTATCAGGCTCTGAACAGCGATCCCATTGATGTGGCTACGCTCAGGCGGATGGCAATCAGTGAAGGGGGGCTCTTGACAGATGAGATCCGTTGCAAAGTGTGGCCAAAGCTTCTAAGTGTTAATACAGACGACCTGCCTCCTCTTCCAGGTAAGGAACAGTCTAGACTTACTTGGAAGAACAGCTCAGGGATCTCCTCACATGCTTGAGGAAGAATGCCAATGCTGAACTGCAGTCTTTTTGACTTGTCTTTTTTGTGTACACTGTGCTTTTCCAACCAAGCCTACATGGGAAGGGGACTTGTGAATGAATGCCGTAACTTCACGTGCTCTGAATATTTCAYGGTGTGAATAATAGATTAGGAAATATGTGACTTCCTAAAAACAACATTTCCATTATGCTGTTAGAGCRTTATTGTCTTTAGAGACCTTGGTGGTAGTAAGTTTGCTTTGGATGTGCTTAGTATGGCCCTTGTGCAATTATTTGGCATGTGTAAGTTAACAARTAACAAAAAGTAGCAAACTTAATTTTTGTTGTTCCTGTGGTRAGGTGGCTTTGCTGAAGCCTGACTTTACCRGGTTACTTCTGGAGGTGTCTCTTCCAGGCATGGATGAAGCAGTTCGTTGCCTGAATTTTGTGTGTTCTTTCATCAGAACAGAAGCATTACCTTCTTGATGAGATGTGTGCATGATTTTTAAACCTTAGCAATGCAGGAGATGTAAGTCTTGTAGGTTTTACAATCGTTGTTCCCACAGTGAAAGATTTTGTTGATGTTCCTGAATCCAAGTGGTCCTTCAGAAGTGTGCGTCCCCCCACATCGGTCAGGAGCTGGATTGCATTAGCTGATCAGAGTTGCTGGAAGATGACGCTCAAYTTCACATGACAGCAGGGGGAGTTTAGTGTGCCAGCAAATTCTTTTCTGTTTTAACCATCTTAGCTATCTGCTTTTTTGGTTTRTTACTGATTTATTTCTATTTAATAAACTATTCTTCATGGTTTCTACAGCATATTGTGCCTTGTTGCTGCTGAGTATACTTTGAATTTCATAGCAAAAGTGAGGAGCAAGGATGTTTCTAGGAAGACTGGGAGTAGTGTCAATTTGAGCATTCTAAAATATGTTGCTTAAAGAAATAATAGTATTTTTTTTTTCTCATGCTGAAGTGTCATTAGTGTCAGAATGCACAACAGTAAAAGAGAGAGCATGGGGCTTAGGTGTGACCCGTGAAAAATCAGTTATATGATTGGAGCAATGTGTCTTTGTACTTGAACAGGGTGTTTTCTGGCTCCTTCACCCAGCTTTCCCTCTGGTACCTTTGCACTATTCAGGGTTAATGATATTCCTCTTTTTCCRCTAGGAAAAGAACTGCGAGAGAACAATAAAGATTACCAGCAAGTATTACTGGATGTGCGGCGATCCCTGCGCAGGTTCCCACCAGGTGAGAGAGGATTGCTCTCCCCTCCCCGTCTGCGTGAGGGAAGATCTGCATATGTGGGGCACTTCCTGGCTCAAACCTCCGTGCAGATTTTCCTCCTCTGGGAGCTGCGATAGATCAGCAGGCGTGCTGCTCTGTTGTTCCAGGAGGCTGTCTTCTAGAAAGCCTTTTCCTGCAAGTTTGCGGCAATATTCTTGTCGTGGAGCTTTACTGCAGTTAGCAGCTTCCTTCTGCTCCTGCCTGTTCTGTAGCTGTTGTTTGATGTGGTTCTTCTAACGTTACRTTCTCCCCTTCCCTGCTGAGTCTCTCTGCCAGCAGGCTAGTACTGTTGAACGCTCACAGGACTGAAAAGCCTGGATCCAGCATACCCCATGGTCCCTAAGGGTGAAACTGAGGGCAAAGTTAAGGCAGAGTGTTTGAGGAATTTACCATTTGCTTCAGTTTATTATAGACTGCAGTCTAATTCAGGGGTGTGGAAGGCAGGTTCCTTAATGGTTAGAACAAATTCTGGCTCTAAATGATCTCAAAATCAATTTTCTCTCAATGGTTCATGCACCAAATTTAAAAGAACTCCTAATATTTAGAAACAAAAGCTTTTTGCAGTTGTTTAGTTATTGTGGGTGGCTGGTGCCTTGTTGTGCTATTTATAAAACATTTAAGCTAGTAGTTACCTAACTGCAGAGCAGTCGTTATTTCTGGCTAGAGTCTGCTTCCCCTTTTTGCTTCTTTTATTTCACGTAAACAGTTGATTCATTCTGATTCTCTTCTGAGTAAGATTACCATGTACGAGTCTGATTCTTGAAGGGTCCGCTGACTGTTTCATTCTGCCCTTGAATGGCAACTTCCTGCCTATTTTTAGAAGCATCAGTGAGGAAGGGAAAAAGGAGAACTTTGCCATTGCAGGTCTCAGCTGGGACTTTCTCTGCTTGGCCTTTATGCATTTTATCTGTTGACAAGGACTCTGCCAAAAAAATGGCTGCAGCTGTGCCGAAGAATAATATTTTTTTCTGCAACATCCTGTCCCTAAATACAAGTTGTTAGCAGAGGGCCAGTATAAAGGTGTGGTGATAGGGGTTTCACGGTTTGATGTAGTTGGCACAATTTCTGTGAAAATAGGTCCTGTTTAATTTTTTCTAGAACCCCTGGGAAATTAGAAATGATTGAAGTGTCCTCAGCAGTGCTGGGTGTGCAGTGCAATTCGCTCTTCGCAGCGCTGTACAAACGTCAGTGAACCCTACTCCCATCCTCCACGGTGACTTCCTTGTAGAAAGGGGCACTGCAGCTCCAGAGGTTAACAACCTAACAACTTGCCAGCTTCCAGCAGAGTTCCTCATGACAGGATTAGACTTTGGATTTTTCTCTGCTAATTTTACATCCAGCCCCTTGCACCCCATCCCTCGTGCTCAGGCTGGCTGGCGGGTGCTGAGGCTGTGGCTTCCTCGGCCTCGTGCAGCCCCGTAGCCACGACCGCTGTTGCGGTGCATGGCTGGTCGGGGCCCTGTGATGCAGCTTGCCACACCGTCGCACGGTGCTGTCCCCACAGGGATGCCGGATGACCAGCGAGAAGGGCTGCAGGAGGAGCTCATCGATATCATCCTTCAYGTCCTCAAGCGTAACCCCCAGCTGCACTACTACCAGGGCTACCATGACATTGTGGTCACCTTTCTCCTGGTGGTAGGCGACAGACTGGCTACGGCGCTGGTGGAAAAGCTCTCGACGCATCATCTCAGGTACCTCGCTGGGCTCGGCCTGAGGAGAGGACGTATTTGCACAGCCTCATATGGTGGAGATGCCTGTGCTTGGGGGAGAGTGGGCAGATGGGAATGGCCTGTGCTGGTGGAAGGTGAGGGAGCCTGGAAAGCAGAGCCTTGGGCGAGGGCCGGCTGCCTGTCGTGTCTGCGCCTGGAGGGATGTTGTTAGGGAGCAGTGGGACTATGTGATAGCACATGGCTTTGCAGGGAGTTGTGCTCCAGGGAAGGGATAATTGAGGACTGGTTCATCAAATATCAATTTAATTTGTAGCATCTTTTGAAGCTGAAAAAGCCAATGCACATGTATTATTAATAATTCTCTGGTCCCTTCTTCTGTTAGTGCCTCTTGGGCTCCCGTGGGCTGGCTCAGTACAGTGCCTCCCACTTCCCATATAAAGCCTTGGGCAGTTTTACACTGAAAGTGTGGTCTGTAAAGCCAGTGTCCTTGAGCCCCATGTGAATCTTTTATTTGTGTCCTGAAATGAGAACAAGCTTTCAGCCAGGGAGCAATTTGGAGGGRTTCTCCCTCTTCTCCCAGATGGCAGGTTAGATTGCAGGTGCTGCAAAAGTATTAGGGTTTGTGCATGCATTGCAGCGAAACCAGAAGAGGTGTCAGCTAACGCYGGCATGACTGTGTGAGCCCAGCTTTTCTGGGTAGATCAGCTCTGTGTCCTCCGATGGGTGGGAAGGAGCTGTCCAAAAGAGCCAAAATTCCTTGGGAGTAGGAGGCCACCCTGACAGCAAGGCATTTTTTTGCAAATATGTTTACCCTCTGACTGCCTCCCTGGAGGAGGGCGCAGCTCAGTGACATYGTCACTTGACAGAGCTTTTGTTTAATCTTTCCTCAGAGATTTTATGGACCCAACGATGGATAATACCAAGCACATTTTAAATTACCTGATGCCCATCATAGACCAGGTGAACCCTGAGGTGCATGACTTCATGCAGAGGTATGCAGATATTTCCTTGGAATGCATTCCTCCTAGCTCTGCCCTGTCAGTCTGACATTGCTGTTCATATTTTCATTTGCATCAGCTGGTTTCACTGGGCAGCGTGTTCACAGCACCACAGTGGCTTCCTCAGAATAAGCCAATAGCTGGCCTACAGCTATTGATGTCCTGCCTTGTCTTGAGAGGTTTTAAATGTTGTTCACCTTCACCCTAGCTATCTGCAGTCAGATGAGTAGTACAAGTATTTTGTCTTGGATTTGTTGTCTTTGTATCAGAGGTATGGTTCCTGGTGCTGGATTGAGCTCTGAATGCTCTGTTGATAGTCAGCTGTACGTCCCCTTCTAGGAATGGAGGCTGTTGGATAAAGCACGTGCTGGATAGGGATCACCAAGGAGTATTTTAGTACTGTTTCCAGGCTGCTAGCAGCTGTTGACCTAACTGAGCACTTTCTCTTTGTGCAGTGCGGAAGTGGGAACTATCTTTGCGCTCAGCTGGCTGATCACGTGGTTTGGGCATGTTTTGTCTGACTTCAGACACGTCGTGCGATTATATGACTTCTTTCTGGCGTGCCATCCACTGATGCCCATTTACTTTGCCGCTGTGGTAGGTATTGGCCAGGATGATACAGGGAATTAATTGAACCAGGGCAAAGTACTGGTAGTTTGGGGCTGTTGAGAGGGGCTGGAAAATATAGTGCTGTTGCTGTCCATTACTGCACCCTGCTTTGCAGGGGCCTTCGTGAGGTCAGTGACGTCCTTCCCGATAGTGGAGGGCAGATAGGATCCAGGAGAGCTTGGAGTGCCTTGAAGCATCCGGTTTTGCAGGCTGTTCGAGTTTGGTGCTGTGGAGGCAGCATGGCAGGGAGTTTTTGTTTGCATTCAYGGGCTGGCCCTGCTGCAGAGCGCTTGGACGCTGTTTGCAGCTGGAGGAGCCAGTCTGGCCGAGGAGGAGCTCTGCACTGTGCGTGTATCTGCCCTCTTTCTGAGTGGGGTCCAAACAAATCTGTCTGTCCAAACAAATTTCTGTTCAAAGGGAAGTAGAGGAGTTAAGCCTTACTGAGGTTCTGCCTGTGTCTCAGGCCTGCCAGTATCAGGCTTTTCTCAGAAGATGTAACTACCCAGAAGGGGCTTCGGAGCTTCAGGAAGGGCATGAACATTTCCTTTCCCAGATGAGGAGTGCTTCATTGCAATGTGTCTTGTAGAAGGGCAGGTCTTTCAGGTGGCAAGTGAAATGTTTTCCTCTTCCAGCTCTGAAGTTAGTGAGTGACAAGGAGTGCATCCGCTCTTCCCCAGCTGTTCTCAGTGCTCTCGCTCCTCTCTGTAGATTGTGCTGTATCGGGAGCAGGAAGTTCTGGACTGCGAGTGCGACATGGCCTCTGTCCACCACCTCCTGTCCCAGATCCCACAGGACCTTCCTTACGAGACTCTGATCAGCAGAGCTGGGGACCTTTTTGTCCAGTTTCCACCATCTGAACTTGCCAGGGAGGCAGCTCAGCAGCAGGCTGAACGGTGAGTGCAGGACAGACCGTGTGCCCCCAGCACAGCGCTTGTAAAACSTGTACATCTCTGCCTAGGTCAGGTCTCGCTTCCTCAAGATCTTCCTGCGCTGCGGGAGGCTGGTCCCAAAGGCACATCTGAGGCTGCTCTTGACCTTTTTCTTCTCTTGCAGAACTGCTGCTTCCACATTTAAAGACTTTGAGTTGGCATCAGTGCAGCAGAGACCAGACACTGTGTTGAGGCAACGCTTCAGGGAGCGATTCCGAGGGGAGGAGCGGACAAAATCCATCTTGACAAAGCCAAGGACCAACCGTTTTGTCAAGCTGGCAGTTATGGGGCTGACAGTCGCGCTGGGAGCCGCTGCCCTGGCCGTGGTGAAGAGCGCGTTGGAATGGGCACCCAAGTTTGAACTGCAGATTTTCCCCTGAAGCCTGGGGAAGGGCTTTCCCTGTCACCGAGTCCTGCATCCTTCCCTGGTGGGAATGGATGATATTAGATGAAAGGACATGTCTGGAAATAACCTGTCTGAGGAGTTTTCTATTCTTGCTGCGTCCTGTGACACTTCTGGCCTTTGCGACGGAGACTGATGGGAACCAGCCCAGCAGGATTGTTCCCTGTGCCAACACTCACTTTGTTCACACCTCCCTCTGCAGGAGGGAGCACGAACGGGCTCTGCTGCTGTGTCATGAGGGATTGGAGGTATGGACAAGTCTGGCTCATCAGGCTGCGCAGCAGATGCCTGTGCGAGTGGAGAGCTGTGTGTGGGTTGTGCCGAAACGATCTCGCATTCTCCATCGGGGATAATTAGTGGGAGCGAGGGCAGATACTTGCCTGGAGTAGAGCATCACGGCAGGGTTTGGTCTGCATGTGTGGGGGTGGTTGGTATGCTCCTGAGCCCTCTGGCTCTCCGACACTCCTGTCTGCTGGCTGCCAGAACACCTGGCAGTCTTTATTTAGATTCACCAGTAGTCTGACCCTTTTCTTTTGTTATAGGCAGCCTCTGTGTAGAGCCAAATCTCTAACAAATCCCTGTCAAAATCATGAGATGAGGTTGTCTCCAGTGTATAACAYGCCACGACTCTGCTTCCTAATCTTTGCGGTCTGATCCGTTTACAGCAGTGACTGGCAAGGGACAGGAGCATGTCTTTGGGAATTCTTGGGCCTGACGGCGAGAGCTCATGGTCATTGGGCCACCTTCACTGGCAATAGCATGTTCRTATCTCAGGTCAGCAAGGGGAGAGATAAGTGCCACTTACCTCACTTGAGGTATGTACTGCTAGGAGCCAGGTCACGTCACCACACGTGTTAGTGGAGCCACAAAGCAGCTCCTGTTGCTGACTTTTACACCTCTGAAAACAGGCTCTAAGGTGGAGAACGGCTTCTTCCCTCTTGTGAAATGGTTTGCGCAGGACAGAACTCATTACTGTAGGAAATCTGTCATAATTCTCTCCCACTAACTGATCAGACTTCGCATCACCCTTCAGAGTAACTCGTGTGAGGGAGTTTCCCAGAAAGCTTACCCCCGTGCCCTGCATAGCCCCTGCCCTCTTTGCCGAGTCTGGTGACAGTCTTACCATTCCCTGCCCTCCCRAAAGCCTAAGCAGCAAATCCTTCTAGATAACTTCATATCTCACTGAAGCAAAGCCAACAGTATATGCCTCTACCTCTCCCCTGAGCTGCTAAACCCTCCCGCAAGTGCGCTTACCCTGTCTCTTACTGGTTCCCACCGTCTTCCCTCTCTGTGCCCAAAGCCATCTGTGCCGGTGTCCAGAGACTGTATACCTGAAAATGAGATGTTGGTTGAAGAGTTGCAGATTTCTGGATATACAAGAAAATTCATACCCTGCAAGGCTTGACASCCTCCTGTCCATAACCACATTCATGTAAATCTGTAACCACGTTTGTGTGAAGTCTGGGTTACCCGTGTGTGCCCTCGGTCTTGGAGAGGCCGTGCCTTTCCAACCCTGGTGGCTGGGGTGCCTGGGRTGCAGTCACGTTACCTGACTAGTGTTTCTTTAAAACACTGAGCAGAGAAGTTTGCTTTGCTTCTGCGGCCTGAAATCTGTAGTATTTAAATTTGCTTTCAGACAGGTAGGGATGAGAGACCTGTTCCCTCCTGCCTTGTTGGCCCCGGTCCTGGACGCGTTGCTCTGTGGTGGCAGCCGCCGGCTAAGGGCAGCACTGTCTGCGCTGCCTGTGGCAGCCGTAGGCTGGTCGCGGTTCTCTTTCCAGCGCACCTGCAGACAGGCTGCGCGTCTGAAGGACGGTGCGAGTTTGTGTGGGCGACGGGGCCGTCTGGCCGAGGCCCGGGGACGCAGCAGCCTCTGCAGTGCAATAAAGGTGAGGGAGAGGAGAGCTGTGTAACTTAGCACTTTAGAAACGGAACGGAAAGAGGAGAGCGTTTTCCTGCCTGCTTTGTTTCCTTGCCCAAGTCCAAACCTCTGCCAGAGATGCTGCAGATGCCAGTGGGTGGCCACRGGGAGCAAACATAATCCTTCCTGTATGGGAGCCCACAGGATACACACAAGCCTCTTCCAGCRGGGTGGTTTGGGCTGCAGCCATGCCTCAAACCTGCATCACGCAAGGGAAGGGGTCGTCCGTGGAGGAGAGGATTTTCTGAAGCATACGAGTGTGCTGGGAGCACGAACTGCGTGCCGCTGGCTTGGACAGCCCTGGGAAACGCGCTCGCTGGCCGGCTGCGTAGCGGTGGCCTYGGAGAGCTTGCAGCCCCGACGCCAGGACCCCGTGTGCTGTGCTTTTGGATGAGAAGTCCAGGTCTTGTCTCAGCTGCCTGCCTTAGCTGCTCGGTGCGCTGCTCGTGCCTGCGTGGCAGCCAGCGGGGTGACTAATGCTCAGCGTGTCCCATTCCCATCAGCATCTCCTAGCTCCAACACAACRTGGTTAGGAGGGAGGATCTCTGCGGGGCTGGGACTGGAGCGGGGGTAGCTGCCGTTGCCTTTTTCTGCTCCCCCACGGATATGCGGGGAAGGGCGCGYGTTGCTCTCGCCTCCGAGATACTCGTGGAGCGGGCAGGGAGCTGATCCCGGCGCGGCGGGTGCCCTCTGCGATGCAGACGGCACCCGTGCAGACGCAGACCCCTCTGCACACCGCGGCCGGGTGCCGCGCACCGTGCCTGGGCAGCGCGAGGAGCGGTCTGCCGCCTCGGTGCCCGCCGCCCCCGGGGAAGGGGTCTGTGGGATTTGGGGCCCTCCCGTCCYGGAGAGGCGCCTGGCACGCTCCCGCAGCGCCCGAGCTCTCTGCCTGCGACGCACTTTAGTTCCTGCGCTGTCACCGAGCGGGCAGGAAGGCTCTGTAAGGAAATGGTCTCTTCAGGTGACTTAGTTACTCTGTATAAAGACTTATACATACCTGTGTAAATGAGGATTTGTACAAACCCTGTAATTGTAAAATAAACAGTTACTAAACACGTTTCCCTGCCCCCGTGTCACCCGGAGCAGGGGCAGCCCCGCAGGACGGGGCTGGGGTGCCAAAGCCGCCCTCGGGGCACCTCCCGCGCCGCGAGCCGGCGCGGTCCCCGCGGCGGCCGTCTGCCTGGCCCGTGGGCATCGCCTGGCGCGGCGCGAACGGGCGCGAGGAGGCACAGAGGCGACGTGCAGCAAGGGTGCAGCAGCAGTGCCAAGTGTTGCCTTTGCGTTGTTTGCCGTTGCTRTTCTCATTTTTTTTTTTAATCTGCCCACAGTTGGTTAAATGCCAGGACACAAATTCCGTCGGATCTCTCGGAAGYGCCTCACCTCGGAAACGCAGCCCCGGCCTCGCGGGCAAGCGGTGAAGCAGCCTGACCTGGCCGCGCGTCTTGCGCCCCGGGCGGGACGCCTGGCGCTCCGCCGCGGGAGGAGATGGCGGGCGGCCGGGCACGGCGCAGCGGGGTCCTCGCCCGCAGCTCTCGCCCGTTCCCCTCGCGTTTCGTAGGGGCGCGAGGCGGCCCGGGCTGCGTCTCCTCCTGCCTGCCGCGGGCTTTCGGCCCCCGGGTCCGCAGCGTCGGGGCCGGCTGGCCCCCGGCTTTGCCCCCCGCCCCCGGGCGGCTCAGCGATGCCCGGGGGGCTCTAGGGAGGCCGGTTGGGGGGTGCGGAGGGGGCGGGCGCCTCTGCTGCGGGGGTGCCCAAAGCAGCCCCRGTGCCCGGGCGGGTCTGGCCCGGCAGCACGGCGGGGACGGAGGCGGCCCGAGGCCGCGCCGGGCGGATGGGGACGGCGGCGGGGGTCCGGCGTGCCCCGCAGCCCGCTGTGCGCGGAGGGGCCCTGCTGCAGCCGGCTCTTCCCGATGGACACGGCCGCTCCCGGGCCTTGGGCGCGTGGGGCCGTGCCCCACGCACCGCGCTGTGCCCCGTCGGGGGGGCTCCCACCTTCCCGCCCGGGGAGGGAGCCCGCTGCAGCCCCCCCCCCCCGGCGTCCCCGGCTCTGCCCGCGCCTGCGGGGATGTGCACGGACAGGGCCGGGGAGGGATGCAGGGAGGGGGAGCAGCCGCGACCCTTTCAGTGCCGCGCTCCTGCGCAGACAAAGCGCTGGCGGAGCCGGCGGCAGCAGCCCCCTCCCTGGCGGGAGCAGCCCCCCCCCCCCCGGCCCACTGCTCCCCCCAGCGCCCACTGCCCCCCAGGCGGCAGCTCAGCGCCGGGCACGGCAGCGGCCGCAACCCCAGCCCACCCCAAGCTGGGGAGGGGGACCCTGCCCTACAGGGATGGGGCACACGCACGCACCATGCACACCGCCTGTGCGTGCACAACGCACGTGTGCGCACACACACACACACACGCACACCAGGCATCCACACAGACCAGGTGCTTCTGCACACCCGCTGGGCAACACCCCCACCGCCAGACTGTGCACACGCATGCAGTGCACATGCACACACACATGCATGCTTGCACACACATGCAGGGAGACGCAGGTGCACACACACACACACACACACACACACACACACACGTGCCAGGGAGCGCCGGCAGCCCGGAGCCCGCACGGGCGCCGGGGCGACGCGGCCAGGAGGCGCGGGAGCCGGCCGGAGGCA
>NW_028186682.1:130660-131908 GCF_003343005.1 Rhea americana | reverse complement strand
GGGAGCCGCCCCGCGCCGCGCGCGCCCGGCTGCGCACGGCTGCACCGCGCCGAGCACGCCGCCCCCGGCACCGCCASCTCGGTGTGACACCACCTCCAGTGACTCCTCGTGTCCCCACCTGGGCACTCCGGGAGCCCCAGTAACAGCCAGTGCCTCCATCTGGGCATCCCAGTTTTGCCCAGTACCCCCGCCTAAACGCCCCAGCAAGCCCAGTACCCCGCAGTGCCCTACGGTACCACCCGCGGTACTGCCGAGGGAGCCCAGAGCACATCACCCCGGAGCCACCCCGGGCCCCGCAGCGCATCACCCCAGAGCCATCCTGCACGCCCTGGAGCCGCTCCCGGACCTCAGAGCACGTCACCCCGGAGCCACTCCCGGGCCTGGCTCTGCCGTCCCCCGGGCCGTGCGGGAGGCACCGGGCCAGGCCGCRCTGGGTGCCTCGTCTCAGATGGAGACAGAACGTACAGGCCGAGAGCGGCCTTTAATTCGCCATGAGCTCGCCCGAGGGGAGTGTGGAGGACACAGAACCTCCGGGCTGGGAATGATGGCTGCCCCCAGACACCCCAGTGCTGCCCCGATGCAGGGGTCAGGAYGAGGCCACCCTGCGCTGCCTGGCGCAGGGCACGATCGGGAACAGGCGCCTGCCGGTTCCCCCCCACCCCGGCTCTCCCCCGGGGCTACRGGCATTCACCTAAATCAGACCAAATCCCACCGCATGACACGCAGCACCAACTCAGGAAAAGGAAACCCCGTCGCTCAYGGAGCTGCGGGTGCCTGGGAGGGAGCCAGGAGGAGGCAGGTGACAGGCCTCGATCCGAGCGAGACCCCGGGACCAGCCTGGCTTCCCGGTACCGACATGGCCTCCCCGGTCTGAGAGAGGCCCCGGCCCGGCCCGGCCTCCAGGTACCAACATGGCCTCCCTGGTCTGAGAGAGGCCCCGGCCCGGCCTGGCCTCCAGGTACCGACATGGCCTCCCGGATCTGAGCGAGACCCCGGCCTGGCCCGGCTTCCCGGTACCAACACGGCCTCCCGGATCCAAGTGAGGCCCCGGCCCGGCCTCCCCAGGCCTGCCCGGCCCCGCGTGGCGGCAGGGCCTGCCCGGGGCCKTCTGCCCACCGGTGCTGGGAAGGGTTAACGGAGCCGCAGGGCAGAGAGCGGGGACACATGGAGACAGGGGCAGCCCCYGCCGCGGCGCCCAATGGCGGCCCGGGCGGCGGCGGCGGCAGCGGGGCCGCCAGCTGCGGCCGC